>NW_028261384.1:60843669-61169919 GCF_051295495.1 Thamnophis sirtalis | reverse complement strand
CCCTAGCGTTTATGAACAAGACCCAAAACTACAAATCTTGCAACAGCACAACCTGTTGCAGGCCAAAATGGAGCCTCCAGGGATCCATGCCTCAGATGCTCCATTTTGCCTGCAATGGGCCAGGGAAGGCCCGCAGAGGGCCAAGCAGAGCATTGGCGGGGCACACAAGGCTGGAGAGGAGACTGCTTGCTAGATCTTCACAGGGTAAGTGACCCAATGTAGTATGCTCCATGGGGGAAGCAATTTGGAGAGCATGAGGTATTTCAATGGGTCAGGGAGGCCTCGGGTGGCCTTAGGCAGATAGCCTATTCCAGTGGTCCCCAACCCCCGGTCCGCGGACCGGTGCCGGGCCGTGGAGTACCTGGCACCGGGCCACGCAGCGGCCAGGGGCCATGATCGCTCTTTTAAATCCGCTCCTCTTAAATGCATTTCTCTCCCCCCACCTTTGGTCTCATCCTCGGCTCTCTCTCCCTCCCTCCCTCCCCGTCTCCTCCCTTCTCTCTCCCCCCCTCTCGCACCGATCCATCGCCAGGGAAAGAGAGAGTGAGAGAGGAGAGAGAGAGGGAGAGAGGGAGGGAGTCAAGAAAACTGTTCCGGCCGCCGCTGAAATGACTCAGTAACTTTTGCGCTTGGATCTGCTTTTTCAAACCTCCCCCAATCATCATCGCCTTCCTTCCCGCCCTGCCGCGCTTGGTCTGGCTCTTTTCTTTTTTTGCTCTCTCCTCGGCTTTTCCTGCTTTCTCCCTGCAATTTTGTCACCCAGATGCATGCTGTGGTTCACGAGTGCGGCTCGGTTTTATGTGTCCGCTTCTCTCCCCTTCTCTCCACACACCCCCCACCTCCATTTAATTATTTTTTTTTAAAGAAAGAAAACCGTAGTTCTGCCAATTGCAAAAAAAAAAGTGTGTGTGCGTGCATATCTGCCGGTGGGTGGGTGTTTGTGTGGTGTGTGTGTGTGTGTATGCGCGCGCGCGGAGAGAGACTGGTTGGAAAGGAAGGACAGGACTGGCGGTGTGTGTTTCTGCAGCCCCTCCGGTGGAGGCTGCACTAGCCTCAGATCTGGTGTTTTTTTTCCCCCCTCTCCTTTTTCCGGCAGGTCGTTTTAATCCTTGCTAATTACTTTCTGTTCTTCGCTTGCCAGCTTCCTTCCCACCCTCCTTCCTCCTCCCCCCCCCCCGGCCGGGTGCGCCTCCCCGCTTTTACTCCCAAACAGTTATATATTTATATATATATTTATTTTCTCTCTCTCCACGGCATTCGCGCGCGCGCTCTGTTCTTTGCCCACCGAATGTGGTGGGGAGGGGGAGGGCGGGCAGAAAGGTTGGTCCGGGTTGAGGGTTCAGGATGGTCTTTGAGGAACATAAGTCTGTCCGGGGGGGGGGGCATATTAAAGCACTTTATATTTATGTAATTGTATTTTATTTTGTAAGGCATGTTTAAATACAATAAAATAAAAGTTGTTTAATCAAAACAATCTGATATATAAACAATCAATGTGTCATCGCAAACAACGCCCCCCCACCCCTGCGCGCGCTCAGCGGGCCACGGTAAAATTATCAAAGGCTGACTGGTCCGTGGCGATAAAAAGGTTGGGGACCACTGGCCTATTCTATCAGAAGGCCACCCAAGGCCTTCCACACCCTGAAATACCCTATGTGCACTTAACGAGCCTCACATTTGATTAGTGAATGCCTTCGCGAAATGAGGGAGTAATCTCATTCAAGATATGAGATTCACTCCCATGAATTGTCAGGTTACAAATGGAATGGGCAGGCTCCATTATATTCGTAACTCAAGGACTATCTGTGTTTGCATACTTGGATTTCTTAATCAGTTCCAGAAATTGCTGGGCCAAGGTATGGCTGCAATTATTGGAAGGTAAGTAGTAGGGCAGCTCCACCTCCTCCCATCCCCACCCTAACTTAACTTGTGCACCCTGGAGAGGGTGGGGTCTTAATTAGGGTTTATTTTGGGAGTAGGACTTAAATCAAGCTAGGGCTTACTTTCCGAGTAGGTTGTATTTTTGGGGAAACAAGTACATTCTTTATAAACATTCAATATTTATATGTTTGCTTTTGGGATATATGTCTAATGGAATAAGAATGCCAATCTGACTATCAAAATACAAAATGATAATGTGGTTCAATTCTGGTTCTGGCTTGATTCTAGTTTCTTTCAACTGATAAAGCATAGAAAGTAGGTAATGAAAAAAAAAACCTGATAGGATCTACAATATTTACACAGTTAGGTAGCCTCAAGGTGCCTCAACAACTTAAAACCTCTAGGGTTGTGAAGATGAAGAATATATTTGCAAAATCAATAGAAAGTAGTTTTCTTAGCACAAACCAATTTCATATGTATCATTCCAATGAAAATTTTATTAAAACTAAGCAATCTTTTAGTAAGCAAGTATATTATTCCATTCTGCTTGTTTCTAAGGATAAAAACAAAAATTATGCTCAAATTCATGAAGGAAGACACATGTCTCTTCCGCAGAATCAGTTAAAGTGACTTTTAAATTAGAGTCACATCAGTGAGATGAATTGTGTTGAAATGTAATAAATAAATAAGCAATTCTTTAAAAATATGGTAAGTTAGAATACTTATGAGAAGATTAGATTTCATATATTTTGAATTCTGTAATTACCAAGTTTAACAGATCCGCCAAACAGTGACCCCTTGTCAAAGGCATCTTTCCAGGTAAAAGTTACACAGATCTAAAAATATAAATAAAAACAGTAAATTAATTTCTAGCCTTAAGATAGATGTAAATGTTCCAAAAACTTTCCTTAAGCAGAAATACAAATGTCAAAAACAGTAAAAAGCTGCACCTTATCATTATCTGATAATACATACAGATACAAGGAAGTTTTATGAGAAAATTTGATGTATGGTAAAGAAATGGGTATATTTGAAGTTCCTTTTACATCAATTATTTTATTGTTATAACCAGAATTGGGTGTAGAGTCTTTGTTTTAAAACAATACACATTTATGCAATTCAATTAATTGAACTATTCTTAATTTTTGTAGAGTTAAGTACATACTGAAATTTTCTTGGGAAACTAACATATTCTAAAACTGTGGTTGATATGTATCCTTGTGATCCAAAAGAGTACTCACACTGTATAATAGATGCTTGTCCAAGGCTGATGTTTTCACGGCCTCACTTATTTAATTAGAAAAGTATGACTTAAAAGTGTAGAATTCATTCAAAAGCAACTTTTTATTCCAAAGTCAGCTGCTCTCTTACACATTATATTGCATTTCAAAACAATATTTAAAAGCTTTAATACATCACCTGGTTTTCAGAAAATGGAAATTTTGGTTCAATGGAACACAGTTGATCATAGTATCTGAAATAAACAAATACCACCATAAATGTATATATTGTTGCAAATGTAGCAGATTTGGAATCCACAAACCCATGAATGAGATGGCTATCTCTATATGAACACATAGTTTGACCTTCCTTTCCTCCCCGCCCCTCCCGTATGTACAAATATACAAAGTATGCATATAAAAAATATTTTCTATATATATGTATATGTACATACATGTATGTATGTGTATATATACACTTAATATATGTATGTACATATACATACATATAGAAAAGATGTTGTGTAGCCATTTTTATGTACAATGTACAGCAATATCTAATTAATTAGTATGTATTTTAAGTATGTAATATGTTTTATGGATTGGTTACTGAGTGAAATTTAAAAATCTATTTTACTAAAGATTTTGTCTTTTTAAAACATAGCGAGCATAGTTCATAGAAAAAGGTTGAGTAAAGAATGGGATTTTCATTATTTTAGCTTCTGATTAAAGTTTGGAATCTCCAAAAACCTGGAAAAGTTCAGGAATTTTAAAAAGAGACACATTCACTTCAGGACATTTTCTTTCTGCAGAAATAAGTAATATGCAAAGCCTGGAATCTGTGTTAAGTTTTTTAAAATTCTATTTTTGATATTGTGCTATGTTACATGATCCAATCTGGGTCAGGCACCTGGACCAGAGGTTTTGTCTTCTAAGTTTTCAAACTCATGCTGGAGCCCATCTTCAGGGAACTTCTCTTGAGCAATGTGTGTGCTGTTCTGTGTGTGGTATTTATAGTGCCTGTTGTAAGTGGCTTTTTAGATATTGATTGGGGTAAGTCAATGGCTGGCTTTTAAATCACTAGCTGTCAACCACAACCGTAACGGAGTCCAAAATTTCCATTGCTATTTGCTTTTGCTACCCAGCTCTCATCTTCTAAGTAGTTGACTGTCTGGTGGTAAATCAACATTCCTGTTGGCCGATGAGGGGCGTGTTTCCCAGACTTCAATCACTTTCCTGGCTGTTTTTATGCCTGCTTGTCCAAAAATCTTAGTAGCTGCAATCTACCTTCCCATCTATCCTACATAGTCATTGGCAATTCATGCAGGGATTCAGTAGTTTACATTGGAAGTACCCCCCACCTCTAAGCCAATGAGATTGAACCTGGGAAACAGGTCCTCATCAGTCAACAGGAGTGCTGATGAGCCTATCACAAGTACTTAGAAGCACAAGCAAATGACAGCTAATGACTTAAAAAGTATTCATTAATACACTCCAATCAACATCTAAGAATCCACTTACAATAGGTACTATAAATACCATACACAGAATATAGCACACTGTGCTAGAGAGAAGTTCCCTGAAGATGGGCTTCAGCATGAGTTCGAAAGCTTAGAAGACAAAATCTCTGACTGACCCAGATTGGATCCTGCAACATTATCGTGGGGCACGTATATTTGCCTTCATTGTACTAATCCTCGCTTAACAATAATTCATTCAGCAACTGTTCAAAATTAGGATGGTGCTGAATTAAAGGACTTACAACCAGTATCCAAAGTTACAATCATTGCAGCATACCTCGTAATCACACAAATGCAATCTGGCCTCTTGGCAATCTGTTCATCTTTACAATGGGATGTCAAGATTCCACAATCATGTGAACCTCAGAAAGTGTATAGTGAAGTTTGCAGGAAAAACATATCACTACTGCAGAAATCCTTCTGGTTCTTGAGATCAGGCTGAAAAAGGTTGTTGAGACCCATTTTGGGACACATCTTTTTCAGCCAGTTTCTTGGAAAGCAGAATGACAGCCTGCTGCTGACTTAAAAAGTCCTTTATGAAAACCAAGCAGGATTTTAGTATGGCTCATTTTCACCATGGCATTTGTAACCTTTTGCATATAGAGGGAACTGGCACCGTCCATGGGAGAAAGGATTTCAGCTTTCTTTCTCTGGCACAGTGTAGCAGTTCTCGTCTCCATATGTGAAACAGAACAGCCATGCTGGGTTAAAGAAAGAAAGGTCAGATCTTTGGGATCTGAGTTTTGATTTTCCAGCAGAGACTAGGAATTCCCTTCTATTCACAAGGGAATGCTGCCCGTCCACTTTCAGAAGACAGCTCTTTCAATCTAGCCTCTTAATGACCTCTGTGATCACTTAGCAACTGCAACTGGGAAGGTGGAAGTGCAATCACTGAGCAAGCAGTCATAGGGGCACCTCATTTAACAACTGCAACAACGTTTAGGCAAAAAGTCAGGCATACTTGGGGTCATATGTGTTTTATCTTTCTGGTATTTAATTGCAGCTTTCAGGCTATTTTTATGAAAATGTATTTTTTCTTAAAATCTTATTGTCATTTTTAATAATTTGAACTTTTTCTGATCTGAAATGTTTTAGGCAAAATATTCTTAATTCATAGCAACCCATATCAGTCTTTAGGCCATCAAAATATTGTATTTCATTTCAGAAAACATTTCTTAACTAATTTGCAACATCATGGTTTGAACAGCTCAATAATACGTATTTTCTTTAAAAAGCACTTTTAAAAAATGAAGCTTGATTTTGTCCACCAAGTTTATCCACCAAGGGAGAAAAAGAGAGAGAAATATGAATCTATATGGAATACAACCAGGAAGTGCTATTACAGAAATTATTTCACTTTTTGACTGTAACATAAAGGCAATACAAGGCACAAAAGCTCTTCTTATCCAGACCTGAGAATTACTATGTGGATGTCAAGTTAAGACACCCTGGAAGTCTAATCGCAAGAACTAGCAAGCCGTTATACCAAATATAGAGGCTGTGCTGACACTTCCCCACCCACATACAATGCCCCCCCTCGCCGTTTCAATGGCAGCCGAAAGCAAGCAGCAAAACAGAGGCTGACATCCGGCCCTCCGTCAGGAAAGGAAATCATCCCTGCAGAAAACGAACAAACATACAAACAACATAAAACAGGAACAAGGAAAGGTGAAAATGTTCACGCCAATCCAGGTCAAGGCTTGTCGGGGTAGGCAGAGTAGAATTTTCGCAAAACTCAAGGAGCCCTCACGTAGGACTTATCGACCCATTCAGCATGAGAGCGTGGAAAATGCTTCCAGAAAACGAGATATTGAATCCGATTTCTATGTTTCCGAGAGTCCAAAATGTCCTTAACCTCAAAATGTTGCTCTCCCTCAATGAGAAGAGGGCCAGGTGGTGCAGGTCGAGGAACTCGCAGAGAGGAAGTGTGTTCTGGCTTCAAAAGGTTGACATGAAACACTGGGTAAACACGGTTAAGGTATTTTAGCAGTTCCAGTCACACCGATACAGGGTTAATAATCTTTACAATAGGAAACGGACCGACGTACTTAGGACCCAGTTTCTTAGACTTCTGGGTGGTTTGGAGAAATTTGGTAGACAAAAACATATGGTCTCCAACCTTGTATTCCCTTTGCTTAGTCTTCTTCTTGTCAGCCTGTTTCTTGTGTGCTCTATAAGCAGCATCCAATGCCTTGTATGCCAAAGGCCAGATTTTGCGGAGTTGGTCACTCCATTCTGACAGAGACAGGACTTGTGGCTTTTCTCGTGGTACCTCCGGAATAGGTACAAAATCATGGTCAAACACTACTTTAAATGGCGTAAAACCCGTACTGCTGTGCACCGAGTTGTTATAGGCCACTTCAGCATGAGGTAACAACTCAACCCAATTAACTTGCTGATAATTAATGAAACACCGGAGGTACTGTTCCAAAACAGAATTAGTCCTTTCACAAGCTCCGTTAGTCTGCAGATGGTGGGCGGAGCTTAGCCCCTGGGCGGAGCCAATCAACTTCAAAAACTCCTTCCAAAATAAAGAGGTGAATTGTACCCCCCTATCAGAGATAATGCGGTCTGGTACACCATGCAGGTAATATACATATGTAATAAACAATTTAGCTAAGGATTTAGGAACATGGAACAAAATGAACTTGTTTGGAAAACAAGTCTGTAATGACCCAAATCACAGTATTTCCTTGACTTTCAGGTAATTCAACAATGAAATCCATAGATATTTCTTTCCACGGTGCCTCCAAACGGGCCATGCCCTGGAGCAGGCCCTGGGGTTTCCTTGGTGGGCCCTTCGCAGCAGTACATGTGGGGTAACTGGCAACATAAGATTCAATGTCCTTCTTCAATGACGGCCACCAAAATTGTCTTTTAATGAGATGCAGAGTTTTCACAAATCCAAAATGGCATGCCATGCATGAGTCATGGGCCCGATGTAGAACCAAAGTTCTAATGGCAGCAGGAACATACAATTTAGCTCCTATCCAAGGTAGACCGTCTTTCATGGTATACTCATTGGAATGCTGTTTAAACCACTCATCGGAATCAAGGCCCTCCTTAAGTTTGGAGACGAGGTCCTTTTGTGTCCTCAAAATTAGAGCTGCTCTGGCTTCTAGTGACCACCAGAGCAGCAAGATTCTTCGCTGGGATGACTTGGTGAACCACGCTAAGCTTTGAGCTGTTGTATTGGGGGAGTCTGGAAACAGCATCTGCCATAAAGTTCTTCCCTCCTGGGATATACTTTAAAGTGAAATCAAACCTGTTAAAGTGTTGTGCCCATCTCATCTGTTTGGGGGATAATTTTCGGGGAGTTTTTAATGCCTCCAAGTTCTTATGAACAGTCCACACCTCAAAAGGGTGTTTAGCCCCCTCCAAGAAATGTCGCCAGGTCATTAAAGCCCACCTGACTGCAAAAGCCTCCTTTTCCCATATAGCCCATCGTCTTTCTGTCTCAGTTAGCTTCTGAGAGGTGTAAGCGCAAGGTTGTAGTTTTCCATCAGCATTTGCTTGTAGTAACACCGCCCCCACTGCTACTTCACTTGCATCTGCCTGGACCACAAATGGCGAATCCATGTCTGAGTGTTTCAACACTGGTTCAGCTGCAAACAGTCATTTTAGTTTTTCAAATGCGGCTTGACACTCCATAGTCCAATTTAAGGGCTTTCCTGGTCTAGGTTTGGCCTCCCCCTTTGATTTCAGGAGGTTCGTAATAGGGAGGGCGATGCTGGCGAACGAGGGAATAAATTGACGATAAAAATTCGCAAATCCCAAAAAACTTTGCAACTGTTTGCAGGAGTGGGGGGGGGGTGCCCATTCAGTGACTGCTTGGACCTTTGCTCGGTCCATCTCAATGCCATCATGGGAGATGCGATACCCAAGGTAGTCAATTTTCTCTTGATGAAATTCACTCTTAGACAATTTCGCATACAGTTCCGCTGCCCGGAGTTTTTTAAGTACTGAGCGGACAAGTTTTACATGCTCTTCACATGTTTCCATGTAAATAAGGATGTCGTCAAAATAGAGCATTACGCTTTTGTAGAGGTGATAATGCAAAACGTCATTAATTGCATGAAAACAGCTGGTGCCCCCTGTAGGCCAAATGGCAGTATCTGGAATTGAAAACAGCCAAGAGGGCAGTTGAACGCAGTTTTCCACTCATCACCCTCCTTAATTCTGACCCTGTAATAGGCCTCTCAGAGGTCTAATTTCATGAAAAATTTTCCTTTACCCTACTGGGCCAGCATGTCCTTCATTAACGGTAATGGGTAGAGGTTCTGTATACAGATCGCGTTAAGGTTCTTGTAATTAACACATAAGCGAAAGGATCCATCTTTCTTTTCTCTGAACAAAACTGGAGCAGCAACTCGGGGTCTAGCAGGCTCAATGAATCCCCTCTGCAAATTTTTGTCTATAAACTTCCTTAATTCATCCATTTCGCAGGGGGGCATTGAATAAATCTGAGGTTTTGGAAGTTTTACTCTGGGAAGAATATCAATGCTGCAATCAGTGGCACGATGTGAGGGTAATTTATCAGATGACTTCTCACTGAAAACATCTTTCAGGTCCCAATATTCCTTTGGGATTTTCTCTTCCCCCTCAATTTTTTCTTGCCTCCTGGCTGCTAAGTTTGTTTGTTTGTTTGTTTATTATATTTATATGCCGCCTTTCCCCCCGAAGGGGACTCAGGGCGGCTCACAACTCAAACCAGGGAAGGGGGATACAGACAATTTTTTTTAAAAAAAATGACACATAACAATGCAAAATTTAAAACACACAACAGTCATATCATTCGAGACGGGGGCAACAGCTCTTTAGCCCCAGGCCTGTCGGAACAGCCAGGTTTTAAGGGCTTTGCGGAAGGCCTGGTGGTGAGGGTTCGAATCTCCACAGGGAGTTTGTTTCAGAGGGTCGGAGCGGCCACAGAGAAGGCTCTCCTCTGGGTAGTCGCCAGTCGACACTGGCCGGCGGATGGAATTCGGAGGAGGCCTAATCTGTGGGATCTAATCGGTCTAGTGGAGGTAATTGGCAGCAGGCGGTCTCTCAAGTACCCAGGTCAGTGTTACTCCATTTGGGAGCCTCCCCCTCTCCTTTACTCCGCTTGGGAGCCTCCCCCTCTCCTTCAGTGAGTGTAACAGATCGGATGCGTATCCACCCTTTCCTCCAATTGATGTGTGGATCAATAAGATCAATAATCAAAATAAGGATCAATAAGAGCCAAGGTGGCACAGTGGTTAAATGCAGCACTGCAGGCTACTTCAGCTGACTGCAGTTCTGCAGTTCGGCTGTTCACATCTCACCGGCTCAGGGTTGACTCAGCCTTCCATCCTTCCGAGGTGGGTAAAATGAGGACCCGGATTGTTGTTGGAGGCAATATGCTGACTCTGTAAACCGCTTAGAGAGGGCTGAAAGCCCTATGAAGCGGTATTTAAGTCTAAGTGTTATTGCTATTGCTATATTATGCAACCAGGGTAAGCCTAATATAAGAGGCCGATCCATTCCTGGAGCCACAATAAAACTTATTGACTCTTGGTGAGTTCCCATCCACATGTCTATTGGCTCAGTCACAAAATGGGTCGGACTCCCTCCAGCTATCGAGCCGTCCAAAAACCAATTGGGACCTTCGAAGTTTTTAGTCTTAGGCCCAATTTTTCCACTACTTCGGGGCTAACGATGCAACCCGAATCTAAAAGAGCCAGCAACTTTTCTTGCGCTCCAGTAGAGGGTGCTTTAAGTTCCACTAGGATAGTCATGGGCCCCAATCAGGAGCTTACTAGATGATCGTCATCAGTTTCGGTTTCACTTTCCTCCTATGGTGATTCCTCTTCCCCTGGGGCAGGGTGGATTTGCGGATGAGCCTCCATTGCCTTAATGGCGGTCTCCCTCCTCCCCCCAGGCAGTTTCTCTGGCCTCCTCTCCCCTCTAATAGAGGGCCTTGGGCTCAGTTTGGGATGAGAAATTTGGGTTTGCTTGCCACTTTTCCTTTCATTTAGAGTTCCTTGGGGGGGTTGGGGGGTGGCCTTCTCTCTCCCACTATCTTTGCTATAATTGTCATGGATTAAATCACTTCCCATCTCCGCAGCCAGTTCATAGCAGAGCTGCAATTTGGGGGGGGGGGGGAAACCCCTGTTTACCCAGTTCTTGTTTCCCTGGTTAAGGGATTCATTGTTGGCTTTTGTTTGTTGCTCTATGAGCGTATCATCAAAGTATTTACTCAGAGCAGCCATAAATCTTTTATAGTCTCTCGGTGGGGGGGGGGGTTAGCATCATGCGGGGCCTCCATCCCAATGGCTGCCTTACTTCCCAAAGCCATAGTCATTTTTCTTACCTTGGCTTCTTCAATAAAAAATACGTCTCCGAACTGTTGCATGTAATTCCACAGCTGCCTGAGGGAGAACCATAAGTCTTTTGATTGTCCCACGGTTTTCACACTCTGAGGGAGGTTTTAGCCATCCGGCGTCTGCGAGGGCCCCCTCCTCCTCTTGGAATGTTTTTGGCTGTTGTCAGTGGGGTCATGACTAAATCATTTCGATCAGTTCCTTCAGCCCCCTCCCCCCCCCGGCTTCCCTCAGGCAGAGCAATCTTTCTACAGACTTCTCCTCTGTTCCATGGAGATCCGTTTCTTTTCCAGGGTCATGACTTGAATGTTTCTTTTTCCAAGCCTCTGCAAATTGTTTCATGAGGCTTTCCTCATTCTCCCCCTGGTCGCCGCCTTGCTGGGACATGTTCCAGGGTGTGTGTGTAGGAATTGGGTGCACTCCCCTCGGAAGTTATCAGCTCCGTGCGTATCTGTGACCTTGCTTAATGTCAGGACTGCTTCGCTCAGTAACCAAGAAAGAAACCACTCAACTCCATTTTGCAGAATTAAGAGTACTTTTACTGGTCATGAGTATATAGTAGCCAGGCAAAGCAAGGTCTGAGGCAAAAGCGCGCGTAAGCATAGATATCAATATGGGACCCAACCCCCTCCCCCTGGTAACCTCAGTCCATAGTCCAATCAGTACACCCCACAGGTGTCATGTGGGAGACATCTTCACAAAGCATCATCAGGCTGGTATGCCGGACAGTTGGCCTTGGCGGCAAATCCTTTATCTGCAGCATGCGCAGTAGATAGTGAGAACACCTCCATTTTACAGTCAATCCTGTTCTGACACTTCCCCACCCACATACAATGCCCCCCCCCTCGCCGTTTCAATGGCAGCCGAAAGCAAGCAGCAAACCAGAGGCTGACATCATGGTTGTCTTAAGCATGGGTCACTGATTCATAATCACAATATTTTGGAACAGAGTGGCACAGAAATGCTGTTTAATACCTATGCCCACTATTTTGTGTCATAAATCAATAATCAAACAAACTGAGTTAATTAGAAAATATGTTAATGCTCAGGCCATCTTAATAAGAACCAGTCTAGGTTTCTGCACACTACCCACATATTAATTTTTAGTAAGAAATATTGTTTAATGGATTTTTTTACAAAACCCAGTATGCTGTACAAGATGTTTGACTTTTAGATGAGTAGCTGCTGGACACCAATATTTGTATACATTATATATAAATAATCTGTGCATAACAATGTAATTCATAAAGGCATTTAGTAGAAATATTGAAAATTTAAGTAATACCAAATGCTATTTTTTCTAGTTTATATTAATCTACCCTAGATTTTCAGTGAGAAACATTTATAATTTAAATATAATCTTCAAATTGTCTCTAGAATACTATTGTTGTTATAATTATTTAGCGTATAATGAGAACATGAAAGAAATGTATATACATACTATACATTTGCAGGAACATTATACTTGGCCTCCTTGTAAAATCATCATCCGGAAAACTTAACACTTGCCAAATTAGTGACAATTCAAGAAATTTTATTGGAGTAACAATTTCAAAAACAGATTTAATTTCTACTTCATTAAATATACTTCATATAATTCTAGAAACTACATCTTTTGTGAATGCTTTCAAACAAGATAAGCGCATAAATAGAACAACAATCTAAAATTTCACCGAACAACCATTAAAGATAAAGAAAATTTGCCCAGATGGAGAACACATATACATAAATATCATAAAGAAATCTACAATCGCATAAACTTCCTGGTCAGTTTTCTCTATACTGTAGTATAAGAGGGCCACTCAGGTTCTCTATTCATCTTTACGTCTTTTGGTGAACTCATACATCCTTCAACCAACTTATGCACATAATCCAACTGTGAAGAATTAAGAATGAACTGGTTCCCAGAATGCCCACTATTGGGGCGGGGGGAGGCTGTGCCCAAATATTAGTCACAAAATAAATCCAGGAGGAAGAAAAGGTAACCTAGAAGAACGGGGCGCATCACTTTGCCCGCATCTGCTTCTACTGCCCTAAGGATCGCCAAAGCACCAGGAATGAGTTCGTCTCTTCTATTCAAAGATGCCCAACGAAGACGCTCAAGGATAGCAGTAGAGCGTCGGGTCCTTTATATTAACTCTCAGCTACTAATCCACACTCAACTAACACAAAACCGATGTAATTCGCGTTGTCGTTTTTCTTTTTAAAGGCAAATAGGAGTGCTGTTTGCCGTCGCCTCTACATTCATCCACCCATTGGTAGCGTGATGGCCAGTTGTCGCCGCCACAGCATGGCGCCCGCCTCCGCTCGGGGGCTGGCTCGGTTTACTTGCTCGCAACTCAGCAGGCAAGGCCCACGCGCAGCCTCACTGCGTGCCCACCTGCGTGCCCTCCTCCCACCCACCCCCCGTCTTCCGTGCGCCTCACCTCAGGAGGGTCTCCAGCGAGTTCTCGTGTTTGTCGAGCGAGCGCCCGAGCGCGCTCTTGCGCAGCTTACTGAGTTCTTCGGCGGCTCGGCAATGTTCGGCCTGAGATTCTCCACCCGGGTAGGTCTGTTGTATGAACTTGCAAAGAGGCTTTGCCAAATCTACCTCCGAGGTTTTCTTTAGTTGCACGGTAATAAACGACGCCATCTTCTTCGTTCCTTTCTCGTTCACGTCTCGTTCCCACCCACTACCCACTAATTTTCTACCTCGACACGACGCTACGCCAGATACTGCCTAACCGTTGTCCGCAACTCACTTCCTGATTCTACGTATAAGTTCCAAGTCTCTATGGTACTTTCGGATCATTTACGTCATGTCCACGCGCCCGCAGTCGCAGTGACCTGGCTCCGCCTATTCCAAAGGATTTTAACATAGCTCCACCCAATTTTCTTTTACTTATTTCTCTGGTTCTGCCCAGTATTTCGAAATGTTAAATTTTGTGAAACTTCCTGGTGCTTATAAGTACAAGGAGGTGGAGGAAGCAAGTTAAGGAAAGATGGTTTCTCTTGCAAATAATGCTGTTATTATAATCATATAATCTGTAAATCCGAGGAAAGTTTCCGATGCAACAAAAGCAACCGCATATTGTCTTATCTTAAAAAGATAAGATAAAACTACTATATTACATCTGTTAATCTGGGAAGAAAACTTGTGGATGGGGCTTTGGAATGACTACAGAAAGGATTGTACAACTTTTTTGTTGTAACTGGCATGTTCATTTTTTCCAATGTACATGTTCGATGAAATGGTTTCTATATATTATAACTATAGTTTGCCATTATAGTTTGTACCTTGAGGTTCTTGGTATTTATTTTAATTATTTATTTATTTATTTTTGTTACATAATAAAAATTCTTTTGTGAACAGAGTGTCCCTTTAATTTCTCCTTTAACATTCTCACCAAAAAACATAATTCATTTTACATTATATTCCCATTATTTCCCATTTTAGCCGTATTACTTTTCTTCTCCTATTTTCCAATTTCTAGTTTTTAACATGTACAAACAATATAGTTTTTCTTTCTCTTTAAAAATAAACAATTTATCATTTCTTTTACATCTATTTTCCATTAACAATATGAATCTTCAAATTTCAAATTTTATATTGTTTTCCATTAACAATATGAATCTTTAAATTTCAAGCGTGACCCGTCAAAAGCGCGGACGACAAAAGCGCGATCGACAAAATCGCGCCTTTGACGTCATCACAGCGCGACGAAAAAGATCGAAAAATTCAAATAAAAATTAATAAAAATTAAATTAAAGCAAGCCGATTCACATAAAGGTAAGGGTTAGGGTTAGGGTTAGGGTTAGGGTAAGGGTAAGGGTTAGGGTTAGCTTTAGAGCGTTAGCGTTAGCGTTAGGGTTAGGATAAGGGTTAGCGTTACGTTTTTCGTTACTTTAACGGTTAGGTTTAGGGTTAGGTTTAGGGTTAGGTTAAGAGTTAGGGTTAGGGTTAGGTTTAGGGTTAGGTTTGGGGGGGTTAGGGGAAGGTTTTAGCTTTATTTTTACATTTTTTCGATCTTTTTCGTCGCGCTGTGATGACGTCACAGCGCGCTTTTGTCGAGCGCGATTTTGTCCTACGCGCTTTTGTGGTGGAACCAATTTCAAGTTTCATATAATCAACATAACAATTTTTATCAGCTTTAAGGTTCTTAATATAATTCCCATACATTCTAATTAAAACATATTTTTACCTTGATAACAATCTCTTTCTACTCTTTCTACATTCTACTATTCTCCTATTTCTAAATTTTCTTTTCTCTTTTTCTTTTTATTATGTGTCATATATCTTTTCATCTGTATCTTCCCTATCACTTATTGATAGATTTTTTTGAGTATCTTTCCCCCAAGTTTCTCTTTTCCATCTCCCTTTATTTCTCTCTTTATTTTTGGCTACTTTCTTTTTCAGATGCCCTCTTTTTGTGCCTTTACCATATTGAGTTTTATTTTCCATTTCTATCTTGTTAATTCCTTGTTCATTTATGTTGATTGTCTATTCTCCTCCTGTCTCCACTTTCAACAATTTTTCTGGTTCCTTTTCTACCTCTTTGTTACCTTTTAATGTTGCTCGTGCACTTTTTAGCATTTCCAACAACTCCTCTAACATCTCACCCTCCGTGATCAAATTTAATACACTTTTAATATTTTTATATTTTACCACAATTAATTTAGTCCTCCTTAGTTCTTCTCTTTGATATCAGATCCCAAGATAATCCAATCCTTTTCCAAAGTTCTATATTTTCTTCCAGTGTAAACAAAATAGTCAGGTAAAAAGACAGACCACACCCTTCTTCTATTCCTTTGTTCCAAGATGATATTAGGTCTCCTCTTTCCAGTAGGTGGCTTTTGTTGTTTCTTTATGTAATCAAATCACTAATTTGTCAAATCTTGTCGATAGTCGAACCAAAAGTTCAAAGTACATATTCCAATTTTCCTGATCTCCCCCCACCTTTTTTTTTAGCTTTAGGTTTTTCCAATTCCAAATTTATTAACAAAGTTGTTCTTGGTCTCAGTACTCTCTCACCATTAGCTTTCCCCTCCTTTCTTTCTGTCCTCCGTATTCCGAGTGATGTTTAGACGCTAGCTTAGCTCCGGAAAATTTTTAAGCTCCAAAATTTGTTTCTCTTACTCTTACATTGGCCAATCTTCCTTCATATCAAACACTCCATCCGTTTCTCCACACATACACAAATCTTGTTCCAGATGCCCATCTCCAGAGCAGTCATACGTATACGGCTGCAACCCCCGCTGCCAATCTCCAGAGAGCTTTGAATTGGACCTGCTGGGGAACTTGTCTCTCGACGGTTTGCCAGCTGGATTTTCCTGGAGCTCGCCGGAGCTCGCTATTTCCCCAGTGTCAGCATTTCTTCATTCAGTAATCAGGAAAGAAAACTACTGGATGTTGAAATCAAGTGTACTTTTACTAATTATAAATGAACAGTTGCAAAGCTAAGCTAAGTCTGGTTAATTAGGCACAAAAGCGAATAATATATTGTATAATTCATTCCCCTCCCCTTGGCATCCCCGTGCACAGTCCAATCATAATTCTCCCAAATGTCAGGTGTGAGATAACTTCGAAAGGCATCACCAGGATGGAATGCTGGACCGTTGGCCTTCGCGGGAAACACTCCTCCTCGACATGCGCAGTAAGGTGGTCAGTTCAGTGTCTAGAAACTTCCTCCAGCACAACAATGATTCCCCTCCCAAATACCATGCCCCCCCTCCCCGTTTCAATGGCAGCCAAAGCAGTAGCAAAGCAGAGGCTGACACCCAACTGTTTTTGACTGGGTGCTATGACTCTTCTCAAGGTTCTTGTTATTGATGGATTGATTGAGACAATCAATGTTGAGTCCTGGCAACTACCTGAATTTGCATTTGTGGCCACGTTAAGCATTCTGCAATCATGTGACCATGATGGTTTTTCTGAAAATTGGCATTTTTACTTTTCAGCAGCTTTAATGCTAGCAAACATTGGTTCACTTAATCATGATGACAAAGGTCATAAAATCAGAATGGCCATGTGGGTGTTGAAAGAAAATATATCCATCTAGTTCACTTTCTAAGGAGAAAGACACTGAAAGCCTGGAGGCTGATTGGAAAGCAGAACCACATGTGATTCTGGGCAGTTCTGGGCAGTTAAGAAAATGGAGTTGAGAGTGGGTGGGTTTTATACCTTTTTTCGGCTTTGTATTTGAGCTTCCTGTTCCTGTGCAAGAACATGTCCTTTAATATTCTATTAAATCTGTTATCAGATCCCTATGGGGGTCATGTAGGGATTATGTAGGAATCATAGCTGGCTCTAGGCAAAAGAGGAAATTCAAATCCTAGGTGCTTGTCTGAGCTAATCTGGTCAACCTCTCGTTTATTGTTTATCTGAGCTCCCAGGCTTCTGTGACTTTGAAGTTTGGACTGCTCTGGGGATGCAATGAAGGGGCTTGTGTTCTGAAAGGATGTTGGGCAATTCCTATTGTAGCTAATGGCTTTTGTCCTGTATTGAATCTTGGGTGAGGGGCTGCTTCTAATCCTCTATCACTCTGCTTTTGTTACCTGTCAAACTTTGCTGCAAACAGTTTTAAAATATCCTGTCTTGAATGGATTTCTGCCTGCAGTATTTGCTTTGCTTATGAATAAAGCCATCTAGATAATTGGCTTCTTTCACTAAGTTCTTAAGTGCCGGCATCTGCTGTGAGCTATTAAGAAAGACTTGGGGGCTGCTTCCTGCCTCTAAAAACGTATTTCTCCATTTCTCATTTAGGGAAATATAATATTCTGCCCTTTTTAATATTCCTTAAAATATTTCATTTTTCTGGGCAGGGCTTCCCACATAGGTGACCCAAATTATTATGGTCATGAGTTATGGCAATGATGGACAGTTTCCATTACAGTTGTAACTCAACTACCTGTATCATTATTCTTTCATTTCATTATTCTCTTTTACACTAAGCTAGGAAAGTGCTTACTGTGCTGCTGAGTGAGCTTATATCTATTAAGAAGAGTGAATGTATAATTTGAACAGCACCTGGAGGAGAGTATATATTAATGCACCTATTCTACTCCCATTTGTGATTTTGTACCTTGTACAGCTGTTGAATTCTTTCAGCTTTAGAAATAAAACATTTTAACACCAGTATTATTAATGATAACTTAAGGTCCCTTATATTATGGGGCAACGTAGAAGGATCCTTAAGGAAATGCAACTAGAAAAAAATGAGACCATTGTTAGGTAAGCTCCCCGTTGGGAGAGCGAGTGCGTTCAGAGAAGCGTTGTGATAGTGGTGTTGGAGAACACACAAACCAGCATACAGAGACACTGTAATTTAAATAGGTTTTTACTTTCGCTCCTGGCAGGATTTCTATAGCATAGTCAGTGTGGTGGGGATGGGGGGGGGGGTTTAGGACATCACATTCTTTCTTGCTGAACACCTCCCCCATGTCTTTTTTAGGGATGTGCGGGAATCCCTGGTGGCTGCACAGAGGTGGCTTTCAAGTGTTTATCCTCACCCCTCTTGACTCTCTACCACTCTGCCTCTCCACCAGGTTTTCTTGTTGAGGAAGGGTGTTGCCCATCTTCACTCATCTCTCTCTTTTTCATCACTATATAGTAGGGGGTCACAACCCTAGTATTACTGCCTCCATCATTTTCGGTGCTACCATAAATTGGATGGCTTCTTGGTGCTGGCCTATATCTAGTTGCATGAGCTCTGTCAGGTGTATCGCTGGGGAAATCCCTATGTGAGCCATCCACCTGCTTGAATTTCATGGATTAGGACAGCTTTTTATTCATATCCCCAGCTTCAGCACCATTTGAATGCATATTAAATACAGAGTGCAGCCTGAGTCTATGAGTAGGGTGACCAGACGTCCCGCATCTGGCGGGACAGGCATGACTTTTCATCATTCTTCCCACGTCCCGCCCGGTTCTCAAAAAAACCCGCTTTATTTTGGGGCTTGCTTGCTCCCCCGCCCATCAGCTGCCGCTAGCTCGCTCGTTAGTTCCCCCATCTATTTCTAAAAATCTAAGCCAGCCCAGCCTGCCACTCACTGATTGACTGGAGTCCACTTAGCACGCCGCATGAGTCGCAGGAGTCTCCGTTTCATTTCGCCTTCGCGGCCATTTGCTTTGTTTTGCTGCTTCACTGGTGAATAAACCGGGAATTAGTAACCTGCGCGGGGTTAGTGAAAGAGCTGCCTCCGCCCTCCTCCCCTTCCCTGTGTGCGAGAAAGGCGCCCACTTGCCAAGCGCCGCCGCGCTGGTTCCTTCGTGCCCTTCCCACCCCTCTGCCTCCTCAAACCACCACGCAAGAGCGGCGGAGGCCGTCGTTTTAAATGAGGCTTCGCTCGCTGCTCATCCCGCTCCGAGTTGGGAAAGGGGCGCTTTGGCAGGGCTTCCGCAGTGCCCCCAAGGACCGTCGCGTGAGGTCGTCGTCGGCTGCTGCTGCTGCCGCTGCTGAAGCCTTTAGTAACCTGCGCGGAGTTAGTGAAACAGCCGCAGCCGCCCTCCTCCCCTTCCCTGTGTGCGAGAAAGGTGCCCGCTCGCCAGCCTGCGCCAGCCCGCTCACCCTTGGGCTCCAGGGGCAGCACCTTCCCAGCTCCGCCACTGCCCCGCTGCTTCTTCGTGCCCTGCGGAGTTTTCCCTGTGTCTGCCAGGTCGCGCCCATCCCCTCTCAAAAGGATTCGTCCCGCTTCCTCCTCTTCTTCTTCCTCCACCTCCTCCTCCTCCTCCCTGTCCATGGTGGCAGCCACAGGATGGGGCAGCGGCGAGAGACCGAGAGCGAGAGAGAGAGGTTCCGTCCCGTGAGGAGACGCCCACCGAGCTGTGGGTCCCCCCACCGCCTTCTTTCCCTCGTGGTCGCTTCCCTTCTTTCGACTTGTGGTCGCTTCCCACCGCTGGCGGCGCCTCGCTTCCCACCATCCCGCCATCACCAGGCGCCGCCACCGCCTCCCCTTCCTCCATCCCGCCCCCTCGGACTCCTCTTCCCGCCCCTGCTGCCTCGGCTTGGAAGGGCTGGGAGAGCGAGAGAGAGAGAGAACGGGGGAATCTCTCGGGGATCGCCGGAACACTGCTCCTTTCCCAGAGCGAGGGCGGCGTGGGGAAGACAATCCGCTGGAGGAACCTTCCGAAGTGGAGGCGGGGGCGGCGGCTGGGCGCGCGCTGCTCTTTCCCTCCGTGCCCTGGTCCTCTCCGTTCCCAAGCAGCCCCGTCCTCTCCTCCTCCCTCGGTCCTTCCCGCGGCCTCTTCGCCAAAATCTCGCTCTCCCTCCCCCTGCTTCAGCCGCTGCTGGCCATCGCCGAGCCGTCACAGCCGCCTCCCCTTCCTCCCTCTCTCCCCTTCGGACTCCTCTTCCCGCCCCCGCCGCCTCGGCTTGGAAGGGCTGGGAGAGCAAGAGAGAGAGAGAGAACGGGGGAATCTCTCGGGGCTCGCCAGAGCGCTGCTCCTTTCCCAGAGCAGAGAGAGAGAAGGAAAGAAGGAGAGAAAACTGGGCGCCCGAGCCCTTTCCCCACATCCGTATGCAGCAGGGAAAGAGAGGTCTCTCCCGGTGAAGTGTCGCTGCTTCTGCCGCAGCCACCCGAGGCTGAGACGGGATTCGGAGTTTTGACAGATGCCCGTTTCGCCCCCCGCGCGGCTCCCTCCGGCCGGAGAGCCATGTAGATCCCTTCTTCTTTTCCTTCCCCCCTCTCCTTCCTTCCTCTCCTTCCCACTCCTTGCAAATGGCGGTGGCGAAATCATAGTGATCCAAAGGGTTTGATGGCTGGCACAATGAAGGTCTTCTTCATCTCCTTGACCTCCGCAGCGTCCCCCATTTTCCTCCCCTCCCCTCCCCCAACTGCGGAGCCTCTTCCCCTCCCCTCACTCCCCTCCCCCTACAAGGGATCTACAACCCATGCGGGAAGTTTGGGGGGGGTTGCATCTTTTCCCTGGCTTCTCCGAGCTTCGTTCCTCCCGCTTCCGCTCCTTCAGCTGGAGACAATTACACACACAAACACCCCAAAGAATCCTAGGCACACAAACAAGCAGTTTCCTCACCGTGGCCTTTGTTCTTAACCGACAGTGGGCAAAGGGAATAGAGAGAGGCAGCGGCGAGGCTACCTTTTGTGGAGAGAGCAGGAGCTTGGCCAACCATGGAAAGGTGCCCTGGGGCTGGGATCCAAGGCCCGCTTAACTAGGCAAGGAACTTGTGCGGACCCGCCGGGGTGTGGGAACTGAGGAAAGGTTCCCACTAGAGAGTGGGGCGTGTGGAGAAGAAGAAGCGTGCCGAGTCCTAAGACACTGGCGATCTGGGGCTGCTGTAAGCAGGCGCTGGGCTTCAGGGGAGGGGGGATGTGCAAAGCCCCCTCCTCTAATGCTTCCGGCTCTTCTAAAGAACGGGGTCGGGGGGGCTTGTGCAGACCCCTCCCCCTATTCCCGCATCTCCTTGCAGGAACCCCCAATCGCCAGGGGCATTGGACTCCAAATCCCATCGCAGCAGCCCCCAATGGCCAGTGTCTTAGGACTCCAAATCCCATCGCAGGAATCCCCACTCGCCAAGATCATAGGACTCCAAGTCCCATCCCATCTGCTTCTAGATCTCCCTCACAAGCTTCAGCAGCCCTGATGACAGCTCGGCACGCTCCTTCTTCTTCCCCACCGGTCTCTATTCTTCTCCTCACTTCCCATGCCCCGGCGGGTCCGCAAAAGTTCCTCGCCTAGTTAAGCGCGCCTTGGATCCCAGCCCTGGGGCACCTTTCCACGGTTGGCCAAGCTCCTGCTCTCCCCGCAAAACGTAGCCTCGCCGCCGCCTCTCTCTATTCCCTTTGCCCACTGTCAGTTAAGAACAAAGCCCACAGTGGGGAAGCTGCTTGTTTGTGTGCCTGGGATTCTTTGGGGTGTGTGTCTGTAATTGTCTCCAGCTGAAGGAGCGGAAGCGGGAGGAACGAAGCTCGGAGAAGCCAGGGAAAAGATGCAACCCCCCACCAAACTTCCCGCATGGGTTAAAGTAGAGCCTCGGGATGCCTTCATATGGAATCTCCCCCCTTCCTCTCGGCTTTGACCTAGGGAGATCCCAGGCGCTCCCGCCACCCAGCTGGAAAGGAGGAAAATCGCGTGGTTGGGGAGAATCAGTGAGCCAGCACATCCTCCGCATCCTTAAAATCCCCATTCCCTCCCCACTCCAGGGGTAGGATACTGCAAAATCCCCATTCCCTCTCCCCTCCAGGGGAAAGATACTATAAAATCCCCATTGCCTCCCCACTCCAGGGGTAGGATACTGCAAAATCCCCATTCCCTCCTCCCTCCAGGGGTAGGATACTGCAAAATCCCCATTTCCTCTCCCCTCCAGGGGTAGGATACTATAAAATCCCCATTCCCTCCCCCCTCCAGGGGTAGGATAATGCAAAATCCCCATTTCCTCCCCACTCCAGGGGAAGGATACTATAAAATCCCCATTTCCTCAATGTAACCACTGTCTGTGATCTGGTTCGTGATGGAAGGAGGCAGGAAAGCGCGGGGCACCGGAGAGCTCACCCAGCTGTATTTCTTTCGTTAATTTATCCATTTCGGCACAGTCCATAATTTTCCATATAAAATTTTTAATCAAGCCCCCCCCCCCCCGACCAAAGGTGTCCCTCTTTACCAATCTAAAAATCTGGTCACCTTATCTATGAGTGCCTTCATCTCTCCCTGGGCTCCCAACTTTGGCACTATGATCTTCACAGGGATTGAAAAAGGACTCCACTTACCACGGGGTTGTTCTCCCCGTCGTCCTCACTCTCGTAGAGGATCAGCTGCTGGTTCTCCTTGGTCGGGGTTCCCTCCCCCTTGCTACTAGCAGCGGAGACCTCTGTGAACTGGTGCACCACGTTTGACTTATCTCACCTCTTCTGTGGCTTCTTCAGCTTGGGTGGGGGACTTTGCTGCTGGCTGGGGAGTGAGTGCCAGGCACTCAGCCACTTTAAGAACCTGCCTCTCCCCCCTTCAAAAAAGCATAGACTCTTGAAAACCTGGTATTTCAAAAGAAATCTTTTTATTGAAAAGTGGTGAAAGCAAGCCAACATTCAAAACATGTTCTGAGAGCCTCAGGCTATACAATCCATGATAAAGGAACTTAGGAACCCCTCCCACCTGACCAATATGGATTCCCACCAATCCGCAGGTGTGAAGATGTTTTTGTACTGGCCTCTCTGAGAAGCAGATAAGCAGGGATTTTCAGGATCATATTCCGGAGTTGCAACCCACATGTCTCCCCGCCCCCTTTGCATCCTCCAAGTGGTGAGGATTTTCCAGACCTCTGAGGTGCCTGGCCACAGTTATAAATCAGGCAAAAAGTTATACAAACAGGCAAGGCAAGACCTAGAATAGTTAGGATACATAGAAAAAAGAGAAAGAACAAAATGTATCAAATCCAACCCCCCCATCTTTGTCCACTGAAGAATGGCAGATATACGGATCTGATAGTTTTCTATTTATCATATATAGATCTTCTTAGAATATCATAGAACTGGCCAGCATTGGTATAAAAAATATGGTCTGCTTAAAATTTATTTCAGTCACATCACACAGATTTACCTTTTTCTCAAAGAAGTTCAGGGAGTTATCTATTAGAATTTTAACAGCAAGTTTGAATCCAGTAAGTATTGTTTATGTTAAAAATATGGTTATTATGTAACATTGTTCAGAGCACTTTTGCAAATTAATATTTAGTTGCATATGATAATCATATTCAGTTCTGTTCTTATAAATTTATGGTACTTATTGCTTAGTTAATATTTTTATTCAGTCATTGCATTAATTAGTTCAAGTGTTTTAATCAGCAAGATTAAAATACTTGGTGAAAGTATGAGCTGAGATTCAGTTTGTTATGCCATGTCTTATTAAAAGGGAATTTAGTCAAAATACATCATCTTCAATTGATAGCTACAAGTTCTTCAGATCTTATAATAATGATCTCCTGTATCTGATGATCCCCAATTGTCATTTCCCATTATCCAAAGTTTGGGAATGGTAGGAAGCATAATAAGGGAAATCAGGTTAGAGATTTTCAGAATCTGTCAGAACAAAAGCAACAGCAAGAGAGATTGTATGAAAACTTCAACTTATATATTATAGTGTTTAATCAATTTTCCTACATTTATTTCAATCTAAGAAAGGGGGAGCTCCTGAAATTAGGTCAGAATAACATTAATTAATCAGTCACACATCAATCCACACCAGCTGGTAATATTTCATCTGGGTATAAACTATTAATAGAATGGTTGAAACCTATGTACTTGGCTGATATTAGGATGTTAGAATCTGATATTTGTATACCATATGATAATATGTTTAATGTTTCTGTTTTATATGCAATCCTGCAATCTTTAAATGTTTTACATATATTTCAGAAAAAGTAATGAAACTTAATCAGATTCAAGTTTCAGTAATGTTTTAGTAAGTCATCTTTGTTCTATATATATTCAATTAATATA
Source organism: Thamnophis sirtalis (assembly GCF_051295495.1). Classification (NCBI taxonomy): domain Eukaryota; kingdom Metazoa; phylum Chordata; class Lepidosauria; order Squamata; family Natricidae; genus Thamnophis; species Thamnophis sirtalis. Next base: position 61,145,529 of record NW_028261384.1, on the reverse strand, counting down.
ATAATTATTAATATAAGGTTTTCATTTATAAATAACAATATGCTTATTAAGGATGTTCACAAAAGACAAAAAAGAAGAAAAAAAAGAGGGGAGGGGCTTCTCCAGGTCCAAACAAAATTGCTCTTTCTCAGAATCTAGAAAATATGTATGGGTTACATGTATATCATGACAATTAAGTGGATACATAGCTCACTCAAAAATTAATTCTGTGTCATTCCCATGAATTCTGGTCCCATTGCAATCCAATTGTTGGCCATCTAAAATCTGTTTTCTGGCTTTATAATTCTCACAAGATTCCCCACTGCTTACTTAAACTATAAATAATTTACTTACTAGCTTTTTATAACAATGTTAATTTGTCTTCAGAGTTTCTTTTGAGTGTTTTTTATATAGCAACTTAATGTTATACTGTGTAAACAGCCAACTACAGATTTGGTTGATTCCAAAATATTTAAACAGTTACTTAAAGAAGACTAAATGCAGACATGCTCCATATTCACAGCAATGGTAGTTGTTTGGTATTGCCACCTTAGATCATTTCTTTTATTTAAGGTAGTATTTTCTAAAAATAGAAAATCCAACATACCTAAGGTGACCAGATTTTCAGATTGGTACAGAGGGACACCATTGACCGGGGGAGGGGGGGGGCTTGATTAAAAATTTTATTTTTTGTCAAAAGGTCACCCCAGGACACTGAAACCAGCATAAATACAAGTCTGTTGCCAAAGAAAATTTTGATCACGTGACCATGAGGATGCTGCAACGGTCGCTAAGTGTGAAGCCTCTTGCTTATCTACCTTCACCTTATCCGTCTTCTGCTCTTTTCCTCTCTTCCTTCCTTTCTCCTTCCATCATTTCCTTTCCTCACTCACTCCCTTCCTCCTTTTTTCTCTTCCTTCCTCCTTCCATTTTCAGCTTCATTTCTTTTGCCTATCTGCCTTCTCTGTCTTTCTGCTCTTTTCATTTCTCCCTTCCTCTTCGCTTCTGTTCCTTTCTCCTTCCCTCCTTTCCTATTTCTTGCTTCTTCCTTCCTTCTGCCTATCTACCTTCACCTTCTCTGTCTTTCTGCTCTTTCCCTGTCTTCCCCTTTCCTCCCTCCTTCCCTTCTTTCTTTTCTAGTTCCATCCTTTCTTCTTTCCTCTCTCCCTCTTTTTTTCCCTTCCTTCCCCCTTCCTCTTGCCTATCAACTTCATCCTCTTTGTCTTTCTGCTCTTTCCCTCTCTTCCCCTTTTCTTCCTACCTCCTTCCTTCTCCCTTCTTCTTTTTCTTCCTTTCTTCTTCCATCTTCCTCCTTCTCCTTCCATTCTTTCTCCTTCCATCCATCTTTTCTCCTTCCATCTTCTCCCCCCTCCCTTCTTCTTTTCCTCCCCCCTCCCTCCGTCCTTCCTCTCCTTCCCTTTCTCGCACACAGGAAGGGGAGGGGGGGCTATCTAGTCGCTTTCACAGCATAATTTCTTTATCTAACTTTTAAAAAACAGTGTGCAAATCAAACGAGATTTTCGTAACCTGCGAAGCACCAAGTTATATTATGTTGTTACAAATTCGCAGGTACTCCATTCTTTCTGATAGGGAACTACATTTCCCAAGATGCCTCAGGTCCTCAAAGCGCTGAACGCAGTTTTGCAATTGACTCCAGCGAGGCCCGGTAGCCGCCGGCTGGGGTGGTTGTCAGGGCGCTGCGGAGCGGACGCGCCGTTTGTTACTGCTTCCAGCAATCAAGACGGACAAGGGAAGCGACTGAAACGGACGCTGGCCGCAGGAGAGCGAGGCTGCTGCCAGCCGTTTCACCTCGCGCAGAGAATTTCCACTGGGTCTCGGGGCTTCTGCCAGGCGGCACAAGCCCGGGAAGCGAATGGAAGTTTTCTGCGCGACTGAAACAGAAGCCGCAGCAGGAGAGCGAGGCTGCTGCCGGCCGTTTCACCTCGCGCAGCGAATTTCCACTGGGTCCCGGGCGGCACAAGCCCGGGAAGCGAATGGAAGTTTTCTGCGCGACTGAAACAAAAGCCGCGGCAGGAGAGCGAGGCTGCTGCCAGCCGTTTCACCTCGCGCAGAGAATTTCCACTGGGTCCCGGGCGGCACAAGCCCGGGAAGCGAATGGAAGTTTTCTGCGCGACTGAAACAGAAGCCGCAGCAGGAGAGCGAGGCTGCTGCCAGCCGTTTCACCTCGCGCAGCGAATTTCCACTGGGTCCTGGGGCTTCTGCCGGGCGGCACAAGCCCGGGAAGCGAGTAGAAGTTATCTTGACGACTGAAACGGACTCCAAAAGGACTCCACGGCAGGAGAGCGAGGGAGCAGCCGCCCGAGAACTTCCATGTGGTTCAGGGGCTTCTGCCGGGCGGCGGGAGCCCCGGAAGCGAGTGGAAGTTATCTTGATGACTGAAACGGACTCCAAACGGACTCCACAGCAGGAGAGCGAGGGAGCAGCCGCCCGAGAACTTCCACTCGGTTCCAGAGCTGTGCTGCCCATGCCAGCGCAGCACAGGGGCTGGCTGTGAACTCCGCAAAGGGGGAGAAGGAGGAGACGAGGGCTGTCTCCTCCCCCCAGCGCCTCCCGATTCCCACCGGTACCAAATCATAACATGAACATGATTTACTCACCAGTGAGTAAGCACAGCTGCAACCCCAAAACAAAGACGAAATGAAACGGGAGACTCGCGCAGGCGTGCTCAGCTAAGGAGTCCAGCCAATCAGTCAGCTGGTTGGGATGGAAAATTTTCAGCACGTGGCGTGCTGAAAATTTTCCATCCCAGCCAGCTCACTGATTGGCTGGAGTCCAGGCCAATCCAATCAGTGAGCGGCAGGCTGGGCTGGCTTAAATTTGTAGGAGGTAAAAGGCTAAAAGCACGCTTTTTTTGGCGCTCGCCGCTCCCGCCCATCAGCTGCTAGCTTGCTGGGCTGGCTCATCTGTTAGGATAGAGAACAGAACGATGAGCCAGCCCAGCAAGCTAGCAGCTGATGGGCGGGAGCTGCGAGCGCCAAAAAAAGCGTGCTTTTTAAAAAAGCGTGCGGGACGCGGGAAAATGCATTGGAAAGCGGGGGTGTCCCGCCAAAAGCGGGACGTCTGATCACCTTAAACATACCTAATGTTAGGAAAGCATCTGGGTCAAGGTGCTATTCTAGATTATGGTACAATGAGTGCTTAGCAGTATCTTAATGCAATAGAGCCATATTGTTTTGGTGGTTAAGGCAGCAGGCTAAAAACTGGAGGAAAGAAGGAAGGAGATGGGAATGAGGAGGGAGGCAGGGAAGGAGACAGGGAGGAAGGATGGAAGGAAAGTAGGAGGGAGATTGGAATGTGAGGGAGGGAGGATCTGAGGGAAATCTGGTCTCAACACTTGGCCACCAGCAGGCCTACTTCTCTTGTCATTCCTTTGCCCCCTTCTACTGGCCTCTCCCGGTAGTCTCCCAACCATTGGTGAGGATGCTTTGCTTACAAAGCTGGGTCTCCTCGCATGAGGGAGTGGTCTTCCCTTTGATCCATGCATTTTGCTTTCTGCTGCCACATGTCCCTTGGTTCTGTGCTCAGCTCCTAGGCCACGTATGTGCAGGTGGCCAGCATAGGGTCAGGACTGATGTGGGAACCTCCAGGCAGCCACTGTGAACAACCTAGATTTATATTTAAAAGACAATAGTAAACTAAAACTAAATACTTTTCCTTGTTTTTCTAAAAAGGTTTACTGCCTCTCTTATTTATTTTCAAAACAGAAAATAATCTATTTATAAATAAGCTTTTCTTCCTTTTGATATTTTGTTAATAAATTATAGGTTTTTTTTAACCAATTCACTTGGTCATTCACAGCTGGCTTTCAGCATAAAATGTTTATTGTCAAAAACAAGCTATGACCTACAGAATAACTCACACCATACTTTAATAAATGCTGCTTTAACCCATTTCTGTTCATGAAACTTTTCTGAAGAAGTAAATTCTTTTAAAGAGTTAAAGATAAACGCTACTGAATTACAGTTCCCATTTGTTTTCCACATTTACTGAATATTTTAAAACATGATTCTACTTACAGTTGTAGTAATGTTCTAGCATAATTTGGGCGTGTGCACAACGGACAGTATGAATTTCAGGTTAGAAATACATGTCAAAGTCATTTTACTAAAATTTAGTGCTTCACTATTGTAATACTGGTCTTTATCAGAGAATCTATTAATCAGCATAATTTCCTCAGATTCTGATTATGTCATCCAGAGAAACAAATGGTGTTGATTTTTCTTGATGGACAGAAGGCGTTTGATAATGTGAATTGGCAATTCGTGCTAATGTAATTAGTTATGGATTTTGGGGAGAGATTTATAAACATGATTAAGACAATTTATTATAAACAATCGGTAAAGGTGATGGTAAACAGAGAATCAACTAACAGCAAGATGTGTAACGATTCAGGAAGATAATTACTATAAACTGACAAGACAAATTGAGGCAGATTTGGAGAGATGGAAAAATTATTGTTAATATAAAGAAAAGCAACAATTAAGATGAACATATTACCAAAATTACTGTTTCTATTCCAAATAATCCCAATAAAATTGGAAAAAAATATTTTGAAAATCTCAATAAAATAATAATGAAATTTATTTGGCAGGGGAAGAAAGCAAGAATCAGTTTTAAAATGTTACAAGACACAAGAACTAGAGGAGGGTTTGGACTATCAAATTGGGAATTATATGACCAGTCAGCAATGTTAACATGGATGAAAGAATGGATTGTATTGAGAAATATAAGATTATTGACATTGGAGGGACATAACTTGCAATTGGGTTGGCATGCCTTTTTATGGTATGGGAAAATCAAGATATATAGTTATTTTCAAAGACATAAGAAATGCTTTATTATTAGTTTGGGAGAAAATTAGAGAAAAACATTACTTGAAGATACCAGTTTGGCTTTCAACAATGGAAGCACTAATACACCAAATATTATCAATATGAGAAATACTGTTAGATATAAAGATATTTTGTCAGGAAAGGGGGAACTTAAAAAGAAGCAAGAATTGGAAAAACAAGGTATTGATATGGTGTGGTATACACAATTTCAAATACAATCTAGATATGAAAAAGATGTTAAGTTATATGGTTTTTATATGGAATTGACAGAATTGGATAAGATATTAATAGGAACAGAAAAAGGGCAATAAAAATTTGTTCAGCTATTTACTGTGGATTAAATTAGAAGAAGAACAAGTAAAAGAAACAATGATAGCATGGGCAAAGAACTTTGGGCATACAATAGAATTAGATAAGTGGCAGCAACTATGGGATAGAAATTATAAACTAACAATGTCAACTGCATACAAGGAGAATTTGTATAAAATGTTTTAATGGTATGCATATATCATCCGAAATATTAGCAAAATGTTTAAAGACAAATCAACTAAAGGTTGGAAATGTCACCAGACACTGGGATCGTATTATCATATGCATGTGTAGAAGCAAAAAAATACTAGGCAAAAATTCAAATGTGATTTTAGAAGATGCAGCAACATATTGATTTAAAACCTGAACTGTTCTTGTTGGGTATCATGTCAAAAAATATAGTAAAGAAAATGTATATTTGATTATTCATGTAATAACTGCAGCTAGAATTGTATTTGCACAAAATTGGAAGGGTGAAGAGATCCTCACAAATGAAAATGTGATTAAAAATATTACAATGTGCAGAAATGATTAGATTAACACTTGCAATTAAAGGAAAGAAAGAATCTGATTATTACAATATATAGGAGCTATTCTATCAATAGTTAGAAAATAAACATGAAAATGATGTACTAGAAAGTTAAATAAATTAAGAAGATAAATGTTATAACTACACACACACACACACACACACACACACACACACACACACACAAACACAAACACACACATACACACATACATACATTGGTGGTAAGCTCTAACTATTATGACACAAAAAATTGTACCCAGAGGACATACTGTTTAATGATGAAATGCTTGTATGGAGAAAACCATGAAGAGACATGATGGCCATCTATGATCAAGGGTCATCCTACAGAACAGAATTGTTCAAGGCTGTTCCAGCAGCAGCTAACAAATTTGTTTAAATTACAAAAGTAGCCTAAAAATTAGTTTAAATTACAAAAAAGTAGATTTGGTTTGTAGATTAACTATAACTTCATAATTGTAAAAGGTATTTCATTGTGTGACAGACTGCTTCAGAAGACTATGGCCTCTGTTAGGTTTAAACAAACTTGAGTGGTCTAATATCAAGGAGTAGCAGATTTCTCAAAACGCAGGGATTAGATAATCTCCAAGGTACTTTCCACCCCTTATAGTCAATGCTCCATTATCCAATAGCAAAAAGACATATTTTTTAAAAATGCCATTATAATTTCCTGCCTCTAATAGATTAAAACTCCCTTTCTATGATCCTATAATTCTATTCAGGATAGAGCAATTGGATGGAGCTGAGAGTTTATTGGATGGATGCCTTAACTGAAGCCTACACGGAGTTCACAGCAGATATTTTTGCTTTGCACTCTCGGAGAGAAACATCTGCTGCCCGTGACGTGCAGTCAGGGGAGGCAGGGCCTCACCACTGTCATCATGAAAATAAAAGGAAATTAAAAGGAAAAAGACTGAGGTAGTTGCTGCCAGAGTCACAGTGGATGACTCTGCTTAGTGCTTAAGTGCTTAAAAAAGCCTCTAAAAAAGTGCCCTCTACAGAAGGAGGTGGGAGAACCATGTGCCTCATTTAGTCTATCTTTATGATCACTCAAGCAGACTTAAACAAGGGTTAAAAGCCGAAAAATTCCTTATGTAGATGAGGCACTTGGTTCTCTTGCCTCCTCCTGTAGAGGGCACTTTTTAAAGAGGCTTTTTTAAACAGTTAAGCAGAGTCATCCATTCGGGACTCTGGCAGCAGCTAATCCAGCCTGACCTCAGCAGCTTGTGCCTTTTTCCTTTTACATTTTTACATTTTCATCATGGCAGACAAGAGCAGAGTTGAAATCCTCTGTGAAACAGCTGGAAAAGGTATGTGGGTCAGAGAGAGGGGGAGGAATTCAAAATTAATGTAATTTGTAAGTAATTGCATTATTGTAAGTAATGTGTGTGTGTGTGTGTGTGTGTGTGTGTTTTACCCGCCTCTGCTGGCACGCGAGCTGGCACTTTTTTTTATGTCGGACATAGCGGCAGGGCTTTTGGACATAGCAGCAGGGCTTTTGGACATAGCAGCAGGCCAGGGCTTTTGGACATAGCAGCAGACGGCTTTTGCCTCTAGCGCCAGGGCAGCAGGGCGGCTTTGATTCCATCCAGCATTGATTCTTTGAAGCTTTCCATAGGTCCTCCACTGGTTCCATCCAGCATTGATTCTTTGAAGCTTTCCATAGGTCCTCTCTGCTTTTAAAGCCTTCCATTGGTCTAAGGAAGTTTTTCCTCTATGGCGGACACAGCGGCAGGGCTTTTGGATGTCCAAAAGCCCTGGCACTGTGTCTGCCATTAGAGGCAGGATGCGTCCCACCTCTATGGAGCACACAGCAGCAGGGCATCCAAAAGCCTCTATGGTGGGCGCTTTCAAGAAAGGCTTTTGGCCGTTCCAGCGTTATGTCCGCCATAGAGGCAGGGCACGTCCCACCTCTATGGCGGACATAGTGCAGGAGCGGCCAAAAGCCTCTTGACAGCGGGTGCTTTCAAGAAAGAGGCTTTTGGCCGCTCCGGTGCTATAATGGCGGACACAGCCCCGCCGCTGTGTCCGCCATTAGAGGCGGGACGTGTCCCACCTCTATGTCGGACATAACGCCAGAGCATCCAAAAGCCTCTTTCTTGCTAGCGCCCAAAAGCCACTTTCTTTCTTTTTGCCTCACCAGCCATAAACCTATCCGCATGTCACTGTCTGCTGCTATCTAGGATTAAACTCTCAACCTTCCTAATAGGAGGCTATCATGCCACTCTTCTCCAAAAGATTAAGATAGAATGTTATATTTAATTCTATAGAATTAAATGCAAGACAAAGAACTACTTTTGTGTAGTGATTAGGGCATCAGGCTAGAAACTGAGAGACCATGAATTCTAGTCCCGCCTTAAGCATAAAGCCAATTAAGTGATCTTGGCTTGTCATTCTCTCTGGTTCCACCACAAATCCGTGAAGCCCTTATCCGCGGAGACATAAGCGTGAACACTAATCTGCGCCGTTCGAAGCGCTAAGGAAAAACGCGACCCTACCGCAATGACATAATCGCAGAGGGCAAATCCGCGCATTCCCAAGCACTCAGCATCCCAAACCTAACCCTAAACCTAACCCTAAACCTAACCCTAAACCTAACCCTAAACCTAACCCTAAACCTAACCCTAACCCTAAACCTAAACCTAAACCTAACCCTAAACCTAACCCTAAACGTAACCCTAAACGTAACCCTAAACCTAAACCTAACTCTAACCTAACCCTAACATAACCCTAACCCTAAACCTAAACCTAAACCTAACCCTAAAGCAAACCCCTAAACCTAAACCTAACCCTTACCTTAATTTAAATCCACTTTCTGCCGCCGTGCTGTTTTAAAGCGCCCTTCTGTCGCCGCGCTGTTGTCGCGGCGGTGATGACGCGTGGTGATGACGTTGTGGCTTTAGCGACGCGATTTTATCACCGCTATTTTGACGAGCGCGGTTTTGTCGAGCCACGATTCTCTCTTACCCTAGGAGTAAGGCAATGACAAACTTGCCAAGAAAACTGCATTTGTCTAGTGAAAGCCAAATCTGGCTCTAGATTCTGTCTCAGTTTACCTTTCCAATAAGCAACTGAGTCGGAAGATCATTTAAAAGCAGTGCATTAGGGTACCCGGATAAGAGAGAGAACCTTAAGCCCCATGTTTCCTTCATTTTTATAATTAACACAGCAAAGAAAATGCACGAGGAAAGTTGATTGGACAGAATAAAAGTAACCACTTCTTTGCATAGGAAATCAGTTATATGTAATCAAACATATTACATATTTGTATCCAATAATATCACACATGTTCATTAAAATGAGGTCTGATGTCAGAAGGGGAGTAATTGTAAGGGAAAAGGTTGTTTAAAGTTTCCAAAAGAGATAAGCCAGACCCCAAGTCTTACTTACAAACTTTTCTTATCTGGAGGTAGTCTCCAGCTTGTTTATCAGTTTAGGAATGTTAAAAAGCTAATAAATCTGAGCATCATTTTAAAAGGGACAAAATAAATCAAATTAAAATACAAGGTAATTATGTTAGTTAACAAATAACAAAACCCATGTTATTTGCCCCTCATAACCCCCTCTTTGATGCTAAAGGGCAAATAAAAGATAGCAATAGCAATAGCAGTAGACTTATATACCGCTTCATAGGCCTTTCAGGCCTCTCTAAGCGGTTTACAGAGAGTCAGCATATTGCCCCCAACAATCTGGGTCTTCATTTTACCCACCTCGGAAGGATGGAAGGTTGAGTCAACCCTGAGCCGGTGAGATTTGAACCGCTGACCTGCTGATCTAGCAGTAGCCTGCAGTGCTGCATTTAACCACTGCGCCACCTTGACTCTTTCAGCATCACCAAAAAGAAGGAAGTTTTGACCAACCAGTTTAGAGACCAAATGTGCAGAAGAGTCTACTCAGGAAAAAAAAGAATAGAAGCCTGGTAGAAACCAGTGCACAAAAATCACATTGTATTTGGCAGGCACTCTGAGGAAAAAGAAAGAAAGCAAAATCTCTAATATATCAATCACAATAACAAGCATGAAAAAATGGTGTCAATTATGTCAAGACAGATAGCCAGGAAGGAGTAAATGTCTTTAAAAAATGAAGAAAAATAGACATCAACACTTATTTTATAAAACATAGCCTAAGTTAAAATACATTAAAAACTATGCATATCAGTGGGCATAACAATCAGAAGTAGTGAATGAATATACACCTTTGCTGATAAAAAGCTAGGACCATGTGAGGCCAAATAGATACATAGGGAAGAATCCAGTAGGTAGTATCTTAATGGCATTGACACTAATATGGGCATAGATTACAAGCAATACAGAAATGAAGAGGAGAGCAATGCCAATTGAAGAGCTTCAAACCAGGCAAATACCATGTATAAGATAAAACAGTATAAACAGCAGGCCCAAATATCTAAAATTAACCAACCTTTGGGGGTATTGTAATATTTCAATGCGGCAGAGACATTAAAAGTCCAAATTCAGTATGCCATATTCCCCACAAAAATGACCTTTGTGTGGAGAGATATGCAATATATGCAGGAAGTATAGATCATCCTGTATCATCCTAAAGACTAAGAAATAAGATGCATCTAGGGAAAAAATGAGTTAAAAGAACTCTCAATAAAAAGGAATGCCCTCCATAGGTAGTATACATATCCAGAAATCTACTAGCTTTAAACATACAGCAACATTTGAAGAGAGAGAGAAAATAGTTTTCAAAGTCAATAGGTGACCTAGTTGTAATATTGGCCATCTTGTTTAGCATATTCCATGTTATGCAGTCCATCTGCACAATGGAGCAAGAAATCCTTCTGTAGAAAGAAAAGGTAAATACAAGGTCAGTTATCCCCATAAGTTACTATCCCACAATTATTCTACACCCTTCTGCAAGTATTCCCTGGAGGTTCCCCAGATTGGTTTCTGTAAGGTGTAGTTAGGCTATAAATACATTTCAAATACATGGAACATGAACAGAAAATACACACAATAAATGAAAGCATACAAATAATTACATACAAACCAATGCCCAAATGTTTACCATCCCAATGTTCTGGTAAGCTAATATAGCATCAGTCCTAGTACAAAGTCAATCAATCATATGGCAGCCCAGCAATGCCAATCTTGTGGTAACTGAACTGGTGATCAGTTCGTGCAGCATTTATAGTGATCAGCAGGAAGAACGTGTAACCAAGTTCATTGTTGTATAGATTTCAGCAGTGTGGAGAACTGTTCCTGAAGTGGCTGTACTTTCTCTGCATAGGTTCCTATCAAAATCTACTGAATCAAAAGACAATCTCTAGTCATTAGTTCCAGGAAGCCAGGGTTCTATTAACACTCAACACACATCTAGTAATATTTCCACTCAGATTCCATATTGATATTATCAAGCATTTGCTGTTCCGTTGCTATACCTGGAATATGCAAATCATCTTCTATGGGTTCAATTGAATAGATTAGGTGAGATGCGCATTTTCCCTTGCTTGAATGACCCATGGTCAGACAGGAGATAAATCAGTTCTTTAAAAAACTTTTAAAAAGTCATAAATGCCATAACCGACTTGAGCTGTTCCAGTCTTGGAATCTGATAAGACACCTGGACATCAGCCTTTTGCCACAGGTGCCAGAGAAGTCAAAGGCACAATTCACCAGAAGCCACAGTTCACCAGAACTCAAAGTGTTCACCTTCATTTTGTCACGATTCAACATACTCCTATGATCTTGTTGATAAAATACCTTTAAATATCATTTAAGTCCAAACAAATTCACAATGTTAGGGATGGGGAAAAATCCAAATTTAATTGCACTTAACTAGCCATGGTTGGCTCTTGACTTTTGATAGGTGTAATCATGCAATGTAAGAAAAAGCTGCTAGGCAGACTTGTCCTTCTTCTTAGGAAGACAAATCAGGAGAGTGCAGCATATTAGCATAACTACAGAGCATGCTCCCATACTGTGATAGGACTATATGCAGCTACCTATAGCTAAAGGCAAGACTGGGACCCACCATTATTTAATATTTAAAATATTAAATATTAAGCAAAACATTTAATACTTTCCAAATTTTTGATAATACCCAGAATAAGGTCCTATAAAGTTGGGAAGTTAACCCTTCCCAATGCCTCCGACAAGCGTCTGTACAATGTCGCTCCTGACCTCGCCAAGGCTTTAGAGGTACCTTCTATTGATTTGCCGGTAATTGCTCTCTCCTCCCCCAACGCAGCCTCAGCAGCTCCAGAAGAAGCCCTACATCCAGAGGACAAGAGGATAGAGCAAACTCTGGTCAAGGGTTACCAGGACTCAGCTTGGGCTGTTAGGGTGGGCACCTCAGCTTCCTTCTTTAGTTGATCAGTTCTTCTATGGCTGAAGCAACTTCAGGCTCGCCTTCCAGCCAGGGATTCTAGGGCTCGCAAGGACATCAATAAGATTAAGGCGGCCCTAGAATACACCGCAGATACCTTCCTGGACGCGGCCTCAAAAGCCATTGCCTCCTCCATCTCTACCCGCCGGCTTATCTGGCTGAAGCAGTGGCAAGCGGAAGCTCGGGCCAAGTGGAGGCTTGCATCCTCTCCCTACTCTGCATCCCTCCTCTTTGGTCCTCCATTAGAATCCCTTCTGGTGGAGTCCAAAGATAAGAGGAAGGTTCTGCAACCAGCCACTAAAAAGCAGGAAGGTCGGAACCAATCCTTTTACCGTAGGCAGTCCTTTCGTGCCCAGGAGGGTAGTACTTTCAACTCCCGTCCCCAGCAACAGGCCTCTCCTAGACAGGCCCCATCCTTCTCCTATAGATCAGACAGGAACAATCAGAGATTCCAGCCCAGAAAGCCCTTCAAGGACAATTCCAACCGTTCCTTTAAGAGTCAGAAGTGACTGCCTGGAGGATCTCTCAATAGGGGGGCGTCTAGCGACCTTCGTGGATCATTGGGTCGACATCACCAATGACGCGTGAGTCAGGTCCACAATCAGATTCGGCCTTCTCCTGGACTTGCACTCCAGCCCTCCGAACCACTTTGTCCCATGTCCGATCTCCAGGGACCCTCAAAAAAGGCTCCTGGTAGAGCAGGCTGTTTACCACCTTCTCCAGATTCGGGCCATTCAGCCTGTGCCTCCAGGCCAGGAGGTACGGGGTATTTAATCTCATCTTTTTATCATGCCAAAGTCTTTGGGGGGCTGGAGGGCAATTCTTGATCTAAAATTTTTAAATCAATTCATCAGATACAGGAGATTCAAGATGTACTCTTTCCTTTCAATTCTAGAGAGTGTTCGCAGACACAATCTCCCCACATCAGTGGACCTTACGGAGGTTTACCTCCACGTGCCCATCCACAAACGGCACAGGAGGTTTCTCCGTTTTGTCCATGCGGGCCTCCATTTCCAATATCGGGCCCTTCCCTTTAGGCTGTCCTCAGCCCCGAGGGTTTTCACGAAACTTCTGTCAGTAGTAGCCGCACATCTGTGGGCCAGGCTCATCCAGATTTTCTCCTACCTGGACGACATCCTTTTATTGTCTAGGTCATGCACCCAGGCCCCCAGGGATCTCCAGGACACCCTTCAGGTATTAGAGGAAGTGAGGTTCTCCATCAATCGGGAGAAGAGTCACTTTGTCCCCACTCCTCGCCTGGGGCCCCTGGGAGCCCTCATAGATTCATCCTAGGGGAAAGTTCCTGTCCCAGGACCACCAGAGCAGTCTCAGGGAGTTAGCCAAAGAGGTACGAAGGAGGCAGCAGATCCCTCTTTTTCAGCTATCTCAACTGCTGGGGAAAATGGTCTCCTGCTTCTCCATCGTCCCTTGGGCACGGCCTTTCCAGAAGACCAACAGCAGCTGTTCCTTAGTAAAGGTCCTCCTGACCCCGGAAGTCCTGTCATCCCTGGACTAGTGGATCTCCCCAGTCATAGCTCAGGGCTCTCGTTCAGGGACCTTCCACGTCTTGTGGTAACAACAAGCCTCACGGGCTGGGAAGCTCACTTGGAGGAACAAGTAGCACAGGGTCTTTGGTCCAATTCAGACCTATCACAAAGTATGAATTGGCTAGAGTTGAGGGCCATCCATCTAGCTCTCCTTCCCTTCCAGCCCTTTCTCCAAAACTCACATGTGTTGATCCGGACGGACAACACCACAGCCAAGGAGCATGTCAACCGCCAGGGGGGAACGAGAACTGTCTCTCTCATGGAATCTGCCTTTCAACTAGGAACCTGGGCGGAAGCCAACCTTCTCTCCCTACATGCCGAACACATCTCGGGGTCGGCAACACAGCAGGAGACTGACTGAGCCGCACAACGATCGACCTGGTGGAGTGGAGCTTGAATCGCCGCATATTTCATCAGCTGTCGGCCTGGTACAGGACTCCAACCTTGGACCTCTTCGCAACTTCTGCCAACAACCAGCTACCCAGGTACTTGTCTTGATACATGACACCAGGCGCGGAAGGGACGGACGGTCTCAGGTGCAGGTGGCCTCACGTCTCCTCTACGCCTTCCCTCCCTTCCCCCTGATACAGAGGGTGATTCGGAAAATGCTGGAGGAAGAGGCTGAGCTTATCCTGGTCACCCCCAATTGGCTGCGCCGACCATGGTCAATCTTTCAGTGGAACCTCAATGGCTCCTGCCAATGATTCCGTCTCTCCTTCATCAGGGCTCCATTCACCACCCAGATCTACGCTGGCTACACATAATGGCTTGGAGGCTGAGCGGGCGGTCCTGAGAGCAGATAACCTTTCCGAGACTGTGATCCATACCATTCAAGCCTCACGCCGCCCAGCTACCAATAGGATATATGAATCTACATAGCAGATTTTTGTAACATGGTGCCTGGTGCAAGGGGAAGATCCATTGAAAGCTGCAGTACCCCAGCTTCTTGAATTCTTGCAGCAGGATCTTGATAAGGGACTTTCTCCGAATACCTTGTGGCGGCAGGTGGCAGCTCTCTTCTCAGTTCTCTCTCTCCACCAAGATGAACCCCTCTCCTTGCACCCTCATGTCCACAGGTTCCTCAAATGGGCATCCAATATCTGTCCTCCTGTCATGCACCGATTCCCCTCTTGGGATCTGACCAAAGTCCTCGACTTCCTTACAGAACCGCCCTTTGAACCCTTCAGGGCGGCAACTCTGCACCACCTCACTCTCAAGACTGCCTTTCTGGTGGCCATAACATCAGCATGGAGGGTGTCAGAGTTGGTGGCCCTTTCCATCCGGGCCGACTTGTGTGTCTTCCACCCAGACCGTGTGGTACTTTGCATCAATCCCACCTTTGTTCTGAAGGTAAATTCAGCATTCCATCATTCTCTTGATCTCACCCTTCCAAATTTCTGCCCGGCTCCATCTCACAGTCTGGAGCACAAATGGCACAAGCTAGACATCAGGCGTGCTCTTAAAACTTACATCGCCAAGACGTCTGCCTTCAGACACAGTGAAGCCCTCTTTGTCTCTTTTCACCCAACCAACAAGGGCCTAAAAGCTTCTCCTTCCATTATTGGAAGTTGGATCAGATCTGCCATTGCTCAAACTTACATCAGGCATCATCCGTGGCATGACAAAACCGCGCTAGTCAAAAGAGCGCCGACAAATACGCGCCGACAAGTACGCGTCGTCATTAGCGTGCCCACATTACCGCGTCAATATCAGCGCGACGATGGCAGCCCGAAAAAGTGAATGCTTTGAATTAACGTTTGTTTTAAGCGCAGTAAAAAGTAAAACGCAGCTTTTGAATGTTTTGAAACAGAAGCTTTTGAATGCTAGGAAAAGTTAACGTTTGTTTTGAATGCTATGAATCTTGAAAGGATTTTGTATTTTGAAGTTTTTGAATGCTAGGAAAAGTTAACTTTTGTTTTAACCACAGTAAAAATTAACATTTGTTTTAAATGTAAAATGCAGCTTTTGAATGTTTTTTTAATGTTTGTTTTATATGTAAAATGCAGCTTTTGAATGTTTTGAAACAGTGAAATGTAAATAAAAGTTTATTTTGTTGCATCAAATCTATCAGTTTTGTTGACTAGTTTTATTATTATTTATTTATTATTAAGTTTATTATGTCACTAAATAAGTTAGGTTTAGGGGTTAGGTTTAGGGTTAGGGTTAGGGGTTAGGGTTAGGGGTTAGGGTTAGGGGTTAGGGTTAGGGGTTAGGGTTAGGGGTTAGGGGTTAGGTTTAGGGTTACATTTAGGGTTAGGTTTAGGGGTTAGGGTTAGGGTTAGGGGTTAGGTTTAGGGGTTAGGGTTAGGTTTAGGGGTTAGGTTTAGGGTTAGGTTTAGGGTTAGGGTTAGGTTTAGGGGTTAGGTTTAGGGTTAGGTTTAGGGGTTAGGGTTAGGGTTAGGGTTAGGTTTAGGGGTTAGGGTTAGGGAATAAAGATATCAATTACAGACAGTAAAATGTAGTACTAAAAGTTTATTTTGTTGCATCAAATGGAATAAAGATATCGATTACAGAATCAATAAATCAGTTTATTATGTCAGTAAATAAGATAAAAAGTCAGCAAGTCAGCAGTAGAAGCATATTATGTCATTAAATATACAGAATCAATAAATCAGTTTATTATGTCAGTAAATAAGATAAAAAGTCAGCAAGTCAGCAGTAGAAGCATATTATGTCATTAAATAAGATAAAAAGTCAGAACTAGAAGCTTATTATGTCACTAAGATAAAAAGTCAACAGTAGAAGCATATTATGTCAGTAAATAAGATAAAATACATTAAGTTTTAAATTATTCAAAATTATTATGTCAACAAATCAATTAATTTAGAAGTCAATATTATGAAATATTGCATGTAGATAATCTGGACGTTCACGCCCTGCATATGTTGGCAGAATTGCAGCAAGACGTCTTGAAAGTTGTATATATTTAGATTTGCTGGCTGGTTGACTGTTGGTGATTCCGCTTTGAATACGTGTGATGGTTTGTTCTGTCATGTCTTGCTCATGCTGGAAATGATGAACCAATGTGTAAATGGTTGGATGGTGGCATGCTACAGATGATTGGAAAGCGTGATGCCAACCCTCGATAGAATTATTGGTTTGTGGCAAGCCATGAGCAACACATTCTCGCATGTTCCACATTGTGATAGGAAACAATGGATTAGCTCTTCGATTGCGTCTCCAACGGCCAATGTAATTATCTTCCCAGTAATCGTAAATATTTTGTAGATTGTCAGGTTTAGTGTCATTAAGTTCATCGAAGGCAGAGCCAACATCTTCCGGAGGAACGAAACTCAGTGCAATCAGCATTTTTTAGTACATTTTAAATTTATCATCGTCATGATATAAATTGGATAACCCTTCGTTTTGTATACGACGCCATAAGGACTGACCAAGGTGAAACAGACAGCCAAGTATGGTAGCATTTGGAAATACAGTAGTCAGTGCATTCATAGTTGCTATTTCAAAATCTATTAGAATGCTGACAGGCGTGACAGAAGGTTGCAGTTCAATTACTTTGCGGAAAACCCTCTCATAGTCAGCCCGTGATTTTGTTTTCATGAGAACATATATTAGTGGAATTGGGCGATTGTCAATTAAAGAATGAATGGTAAATACCTGGAGAAATATTTCAGGCGCTATCTTGAATGTTCCATCCATGAGCCAGTGTGGATATTCCTCCAACATTTTTAAATTTGCTGCAATCCCGAACATAAACATTCTGTTTGTGTCTTGCTCACCCGAATCCCAGAGAAGAAAATTTTCGGAACATGTTGTCACCTTCATAGAGTCTGGAATAATAATTTCTTGAACACATTGTGGTCTAGGATTCGTGACATCAGGCCTCTTCCATTTTCGCTGTATAGTATGCTGGCTTGCTGAAAAGGATGGCAAAAGATGGGCTGCTTCTAGTGAGACTCCAGCTGTGCTACTGAGAATAATTTGGCATGGTTTTTCGACACTGTTTTCCGCTCTTTTGCGTATAGTTGCTTTTATTTTCTCACTTTCGTTTTTGGCAGTGTCTGGAGCGTGCATGTGTTCAGTAGATGTAAGAGCCAAGGTGGCGCAGTGGTTAAATGCAGCACTGCAGGCTACTGCTAGATCAGCAGGTCAGCGGTTCAAATCTCACCGGCTCAGGGTTGACTCAGCCTTCCATCCTTCTGAGGTGGGTAAAATGAGGACCCAGATTGTTGGGGGCAATATGCTGACTCTCTGTAAACCGCTTAGAGAGGCCTGAAAGGCCTATGAAGCGGTATATAAGTCTACTGCTATTGCTATTGCTATTCTAATGTGCCATCTGTCTTCATCTTAAGTCTGCCTGCACACTCTTTTTTAATACACCTCCAGGAAGAAGACTTATCTAAATTTAATTTGTCCTGTCGGTATCTATAACCTTCATAGAGTAAATGAGGTTTGCTTTTTTTTGACTTTATCATCTCCATGCCACTTTAAATTTAAATTAAAGTAATATTGAGAATTAATTTTACTGGCACAGTGCAGTTAATTATACAGGTTTTGCACAGCTTGAGATTGTGTCAGGGTTTTAACGTTTTAAGCAGTAGACACTTGACAGCTTCAGAACAGCAACCTGACAGCTTTCACAGCGTTTAGAACTGCAACCTGTACCTGTGAGGGTAGCTGCTCTTTAACGTTTTCAGCATTTGACAGTTGACAGCTTTGACAGTTGACAGCCGTTTGAATTGCAGCATGTGTGTGCGATGGTTTGTCAGTTGCAAAGTGCATGCGATGGTTTGCCATTTGACAGCTTTGACAGTTGCAACGTGCACGCAATGGTTTGACGTTTGGCAGCTTTGACAGTTGCAACGTGCACGCGATGATTTGACAGCACGCGATGGTTTGCCATTTGAATCCTTTAACAGTTGCAACGCACGCGCGATTCTTTGACAGTTGACAGCTTTGACAGCTGCAACATGTTAGTGTGATTGCGTCTGCGTGATGACGCCGCGCTAGCGTCACATTTTGTTCATAGATAGCTTGGAAAGGCACGGATTTGCCCTCCGCCCATTATGTCAGCACGGTAAGGTCGATTTTGCTTCAGCGATTCGGATGGCGCAGATTAGCCCTTCGCGCTTATGTCTCCGCGGAGAAGGGCTTCACGATATTGTGGTGGAACCGGCATCATCTCCCTCTTCCACCCAACATTATGGCTCATTCCACGTGCAGCGCAGCCACGTCAGCGGCATGGGTGCGGCAGGCTTTGGTGGAAGAGATCTGTAAGGCGGCCACCTGGGCTAGCCCTAATTCCTTTATCAGACATTACAAGGTAGATAGGTATGCATTGGCTGATGCAGCTTTTGGACGGCGAGTGCTCCAGCAGGTCCTTCTGTCCTCCAGTTCCTAGGCCAGTCTCATGTCCTCCCGGGGACATGCCAGCTTTGGTACGTCCCATGCGTGACCGCTGTCTCCACCAACTTAAGAGAATGGGGAGTTGTTTCTTACCTGATACACTCCTTCTCTGGGCAGGTGGAGACAGCGGTCATCCCCACCCTAGCATTCTAACTTACCTTGCAGGGGTGTGTGGGGAGCATATTGTGTTGAGTCTGGAGAGGAAGCGATTGTTCACACACAGCAGTCTACTAATCTCCTTCGTCAAGAAAAGCGGGAGCATGCTCCTCAGAGCTGATGACATCACTTTGGTAGACTCAGTTCTATTGGTTACTGACTGAGTTAACCCATGCATGACCACTGTCTCCACCTGCCCAGAGAAGGGGCGTATCAGGTAAGAACCAACGCCCCATTCTATACACGGCTGGAGGAGGCAAGATAATTGGAACCTCCCAGACCAACTTCTGCTGTGTCTACAGCAGACACCAAACCCGTTAGGGATCCAACAACTACCAAAGGACTACTGGGATTTAGCGGGGATGTTCAGTGAGGAAGATTGCAACAATCTTCCCCCTCACCGGCCCACAGATTGCGCAATAGACTTCAAACATGGGGCTACTTTACCGAAGCCGAAAATGTACTCCATGACTCCCAAAGAGATGGTTGAATTGAGGAAGTACATTGACATCAATTTGAAATGGGGCTTTATTGAACCAGCGAAGTGGAAAGTAGCAGTCTCAGTGCTCTTCAGAGAAAAGAAAGATGGCGAGATTCGTCTCTGTGTTGATCTGCAAGACTTGAATGCAGTATGCGAAAAGAACACTTATCCTCTTCCCCTCATAAAAGATATGTTGAACCACTTGGCTAAAGGCAAGATCTTCACCAAGCTGGACTTGAGAGATGCGTATTACTGCATATGAATCAGAGAGGGAGATGAGTGGAAGACAACTTTTAAACCCCCCCCCCCCCTTGGCAGTTTTCAATACAAAGTCATGCCATTTGTGCTACAAGGAGCCCCCACAGTCTTCATGCAGTACATAAATGAGGTGCTACATGAGCACCTGTACCGCGGAGTGCTTGTTTATTTAGATGACATCTTGATCTTCTCTGAAACCCTAGAACAGTGATGGCGAACCTATGACACGCGTGTCAGTGCTGACACGCGTAGCCATTTGGGGTGACACGCACAGGATTTCATGCGATTCATCCTCGGCTCCTGCACGGCCGCCGAGGATGAAAGAATCTGTGCTGGAGGAAGGGGGGGGGCGGGACGTGTGATCTCCCCCGCCCACACTCACTTACTGTATCGCCGCCGCCCCTTTCTGAGCGCAGGGGCTGCTGGTAAGGCGTGCGTGCCGTGCGCACACACGTCATCAGCGCGGCGAGGGAGGACCCGCAGGAGAGGAGCGCGGGAACAGTGCGCGCCTCTCTCCAGTCAGGCCGGCACAGAGAGTCTACTCCTGGGACTGTCGGTTACGCCCTCGGGTCACTAGGAATATTCATAGCAGGGGCGGGCTGGAGCAGCATGTTGATGAGGACGTGGAGCTGGAAGCAGCCGACTCCACAGCCCTGGTTCACGGCACCCCAAACAAGTTCAATAATATCAAGGGCAACATACGAAATCGACTGATGAACAAAGAAGTTACTAAGCAGGTATGTTAAATAATTTGTTTTTGGTTTATTAAATACAATTATATATTGCAATTATACATTTTTGTAGTTTAAACTATAAATTGCGCAAAATTATGTTTTTGTTGAAGTGACACACAACGCGAGTTATGCTTGATTTTTTGCCGATTTTTGACACACCACGCCAAAAAGGTTGCCCATCACTGCCCTAGAAGAACATGTAAAGCTGGTACGGCAAGTCCTGAAAAAACTTCTGGCCACCAAGCTATACACAAGTTGTCGAAGTGTGAGTTCCACAAGATCTCACTAGATTACTTGGGGTATCTCATCTCCAATGAGGGGATAGAAATGGATCCAGGAAAAGTGAAAGCTGTGTTAAACTGGAAACCTCCAAGCACTCGCAGACAACTGCAAAGCTTCCTTGAATTTGCCAATTTCTACCGGCAGTTCATTCCAACTTTTGCGGAAATTGCCCTCCCATTGACTGAATTATTAAAAATGGGTCCTTCCCCAATCAAGCCAAAAGTAAACCAACCCCTGAAGTGGACAATGGACTGTCAAAAAGCCTTTGAGAAATTAAAAGGGCTCTTGGGCAAATTGCAATACCCTAACCCAGAATGACCATTCATAATCCAGACAAATGCCAGTGATGTAGTAATAGATGCAGTGCTACTACAAAAGAATAGAAAGGTGGGGCTAGTGCCAGCACGAATGGCTGCTTGAATGGAGAGTTCTGTGAAGAACAGTTGGGTCTGCATCCAGAGGGGTTTCTTGAAAGACTTCTGTAAACCGATGATTTCCTAAACGGAAGACTGAAGAGAAGGTTGGTTTGGCACGACCATAGGATGGCAGTTCATGGTCTGTGCTTGAAATTTCCTTCATAACCCCGGCCGTGGAAGGGGGCAATCTGTAAAGGCCATCCCAGAGTGCTGATAACAGTTCAAAGTAAGCGAGGATTTATTACAGAGAAGCTGTAGGAGTTGTGAGTGGCTTAACAGATTCCTGATCTTGGTAGAAGATATTTTATTCCAAAATAGCTCAAGAGATTAAGGGGCTCGAAGAAGGAGTGGGATGGATTTTTCCTTCTATCCTCCCCCCTTTGTAGAAGCGAGAGGAATATGCTGAGCGAAGGCTGGAGACTTTTTTTTCTTTTTGAACTTTCTGAGGAGTCGAATCTAAACTTAATTAGTTAACATAACAAAGGCCAGCTATGAATAACTCTGATTACATGGATGCCTTCAGGGGAAATGAGTTAACTATTGAAGGTTTGAAGAAGAATAAGCTTACTCATAACATGACAGTGCATATTGTTAAGTCTGTATCTTGTTCGTCTGTATCTGGATAGCTTGTGGAAGAGCGACATCTACTGGCGAAATCTGGAATCCCCCCCCCCCCCCATGGTATACCTCAAGAGAAAACAGAATTTTTGGTGACTATACCTCTTGGATAACAGAGACCTGACTATTGGAGAACATTAATGTTAATCTCTGGACATTATTAAAAGAAACGATTGGAGAGAGAGAAAGAATATTTAATCGACCAAGGGGACTCAGTATATTTATGTTAGCAATTAATGTTATAATACTACTATCAAAGAAACATATTTTTATTGTCATTGGGTATTGTTATTGCTGTAAGATTATTAATTCCACCATTTTAGATATTATTCGCATTAGTATTGATTAATTAAGGAGATGGTTTGATTACAATAGAATGAATAATAATAAGGAATTGACTCTTAGAATTGACTTTTAGATTAATAGAATAGATTAATAGCAATATAGAAATACAGGAATATTATAAGTGTGATAACATACATACATACATACATACATACATACATACATATTGATAAATTGACAAGTCTCTCTCATTCTCCTTTTATCCTATGATAATTGTTTTCATATAATATACTAATCTATTGACATATAGATTATACTACCCTTAATACTCCTTTACATTTATTATTGAGTAGAGGAAGAGGGAAAAGGAGAAGGAGGGAAAAGAGGGAGGGGGAAGAAGGCAGAAATGAAGAAGGACCAGAGAAAGTTATGCGTGAGAGAAGAAAGTGGGAGTTCTGTAAAATAACTAAATTAGGGATCCAATTCTTTAAAAATGTGACAAGCGTTACAAACCTAATGAAAATTAGCACGGAGAGGAAGTCAGCATCCCAGCCAACTCTAGCGGCCACCAGTCCTTCGAACCAAAGATCCTCTGAGGATATGCTCCAGAGAGAAAGATCTAATTCAACCAAGTAGCTTCAGATGATACTACAGGTTATGCAGGAGACAATGGCTAAAAATCACAAAGAACTGAAAAAGGATATCAAAGAAATAAGAAATGATACTGGAGAACTAAAGGAGAGGATGCAGAAGATGGATGATAAATTTGAAAAGTTCCAGGAACAGATTAATAAAAATGAACAAAGAATAAATATAATGGAAGGAAGGATGGAGAAGGAGGAGGAAAAAATGGAGGAGCTGAGTTCTAGTTTGATCCAGACAAACAAAGAACTTGAGTCATGTTAGAATCGGATAAAGCGGTCCAATTGCTACGGTTTCAGAATGTAAAGGAAGAAAAAGGCAAGGATTTACCAGATTTGATGCCACACCTTATGGCAAAGGCTTTGGGAATAGGAAAGGATGAGATGGCAAGTGAGATCGATGAGACATATAGAATCCAGACGAACTACGCAGAAAAGAACAATCTCCCGATGGAAGTCCATGTAAAATTTGTTTAAAAAATCAATACGCAACGAGGTGCTGAATAGAACAAGAGATGATCCGATAGTACACAATCAATGACAACTAACAGTCCTAAAACAGGTACCGAGAAGAATCAGAGAACTAAGAAGGCCCTTTCAATTTTTAACATCTGTGCTGAATAAATACGAAATTCAGATGGTTGATGCTGGAGGGCATACTGGTAACTTGGAGAGATAGAAGATTCAAAATAGACACGGTGGAACAAGCAGAAGATTTCTACAATAATCTTGTTGGGCAGGAGGATGAGGAAGATGAAGGAGAACAGTTGGGAGTAAGGATACAAGGACTCAGGGCACAGATAAGAAGAGAAAAGGAACTAGTGGAGACAAGAAAGGAGAAAGAAGTTGTTTTAGAGAACAAAGGGGAAGAATCAAAAGAAGTGAGAAAGATAAGGGCAACAAGAAGCACACTATCTAAATACACATAGAATCATGTTGAGAGAAATTAAGATTCTATCATTGAATATCAATGATCTAAATTTGCCCCAGAAAAGGAAAACAACCTTCAATAAACTAAAGCGTTTGAATTACGATATAATTGCAATGCAAGAAGTCCATATAACTAAGCGACAGATCCAGACCTTGGAATATCCTAGATTGGGTAAAATTTACATGGCATTAGCTGATCAAAAGAAAAGAGGAATAGCATTATATGTTAAAGACACAATCCAGACTAAACTAATTTATCATGATGAGGAAGGGAGAATATTAATTGTAGAAATAATGTTAAACCAAAAAAAGGTGTTACTGGTTGTAATATAGGCACTTAATAAAGGCCGGAGAAATTTTTATTATAGACTACATAGCATTATTTAAGAGATGGGAAATGAAAATGTTTGTTTAATGGGATATTTCAATGTTATAGTTGACCAGAAATGGGATTATAAAAGTGGAAAGAAGAAAAAAGGAGTTAGGAGAACTTTGCCCAGGTCGTTCTTCCAAATGGCCGAAGAATTAAGTATCTATGATGTATGGTGAGAAAGATGTCCAGAGGGAGAGCAATATACCTTCTACTCGAATAGACATGAATCCTGGTCAAGGATAGATATGGTCTGGATATCAATGAAGTTAATTTCGGAAGTGAAGGAGATAGACATAGAACCTAATTTATGGGCCAACCACAATCCCATGAGGATTATATGGAAAAAACAAAAGGGCAGTTATCATTGGTTATTCAATAGAAGAATCCTAAAGGATCAGGAATATATTAAAAGAGTTAATCAGGAATTGAGATTTTTCTTCAAAGAAAACTGGCCAGGAGACACAGCAATACAAGGCATTTATAAGAGGGGTCACAATATTGGCTACAGCTAGGAAGATAAAAATTGAGAATCAAAAAATAAGAGAGTTGAAAGAAAGGTATAGAAATTTAGAGAATGAACTTCAAAAGAAATCACAAAATAGAAGTATAAAAGGAAGTATGGAATTGATTAAACATGAATTGGCTATATTTGAAAAAGCAAAATTGGCACAGTCTATAAAAAAACCAAAATGATATTTCTTTTAGAATGCAAATAAACCAGGGCGGTGGCTATCCTCTAGGCTGAGGAAGCAGAAGCAAGAGAATTGGATCATAAATTACAAGATGAAAAAGGCGAGATCTGCTATCAACTAGGGGGAAAAAAAAGGATTACCCAAGAGTTCTATGAAGAGAAAACCAAGACTATATAAAGGAAGGAATACTACAATATCCGGAAAAGTCAGATCTGCCAAAAATACCAGAGGAAATAAAAGATATGCTCAATGAAAAAATTAAAACATCAGAGATAATTGAAGCCATACAAAGACAAAAGAATAATAAAGCTGCAGGGCTGGATGGGCTGCCAGCGGAAATATATAAAGAATTCCAGGATGTGCTTGTTCCAACGCTGTTGGAAGTTTATAATGCAGTGTTGAAAGAGGCGAAGACACCGTTATCATGGATGGAGGCTAACATTGTATTATTACCTAATGTGGACACAGATCAGATGTTTATACAAAATTACAGACTAAATGCAGATTACAAGATCTTTGCTCTGATAATAGCAGAACAGTTGAAAAAATTCCTCACATCATTCATCCAGATCAAAATGGGTTCCTCCCCAGAAGACAAATTAAAAACAATATGAGAATTATGTTGGATATTCTCGAATATTATGAAGTGCATAATGAAAAACAGGTTGCACTATTTTTTCTCGATGCCCAAAAGGCATTCAACAATGTGAACTGGGAATTTTTGCATCAACAATTGGAATACATGGAATTTGGCGATAAATTTATAAACACAATTAGAGCAATATATGCAAATCAAAAAGCCAAAGCCAAATTAATGGTGAACTAATGCAAAGTACAGCAATTCAGAAAGGTACAAGACAAGGTTGTCCCCTATCCCCGCTGCTGTTTATATTAACCTTAGAAGTTCTATTAGGAATATACATAAAGAGGAACAGATAAAGAGACTAGAAATTAAAAAGGAACAATTTAAGTTACAGGCTTTTGCAGACGATCTAGTTTTCGTGTTAGAGGATCCTATAAAATATGGTATGAACCTATTGAGGAATTGACAGAGTATGGGAAAGTAATGGGTTTAAAGATAAATATGACAAAGACTAAAATGCTGGTTAAAAATATAACAACTAAATTGAAAGAGGAGTTAACGAAGAAATTGGGTATCCAAATTGTCAAAAAAGTAAAACATCTAGGTATACATTTATCTGCGAGGCGTGTGTCCATCAAAGAAGACAACTATATTAATCCGGTCAATAAAACTAAGAAAGACTTAGAAAGATGGAAAAACCTACAATTGTCCCTGATGGGTAGAATTGCAGTCATAAAAATGAATGTACTACCAAAATTTCTTTTCCTATTTCAAAATATTCCCATTAAATTAGAAAAAGGTTTTTTTAAGGATTTGAATCAATTGGTTTTGAAATTTATTTGGCAGGGAAGAAAACCAAGAATAAAACAAAGCTATGCAAGATACTAAGGAAAAAGGAGGATTTGGCATACCAGATTGGGAACTTTATTATACTGCGGCCACTCTAGCATAGTTAAAAGAATGGATTATGTTGAGAAATAAAATATTACTCAAATTGGAAGGTCATGACCTCCAAGCAGGATGGCATGTCTTCCTATGGCATGAAAAAGGATCTGCACATAAATATTTCAATAGACACTACATCAGACAGTCCCTGTTATTAGTATGGAACAAAACTAAACACAACCACTATACCGAAACACGAAGGTATTACCAAAGATTACACTATATTAGATAAACTTTTGAAAGAGACAGAAAACAAGTTGATCAAAGTGTTGTATAGATTTTTGTTGGGACATAAACTAGAGGAAAAACATGTCAAAGAAACTATGGTCACCTGGGTGAAAAATTTCGGTTATAATGTGGAATTGGCTAAGTGGGAAAAACTTTGGATACTTAATCGGAAACTAACAATGGCTACGGTGTATAAAGAAAAAGCTTCCGGTGGCACTGTGCAGCCCTGACAAGGTCTCTTCTGAGACGCTCTAGCCCCGAGATCGCATTACACTGTTTGGACAGCGTATATCAACTGTCTGACAGTTTGATAACCCTTTCCTTGAGTGAAGAGGAAGGGGGAGAGCTGCTGAGCGTGGGTAGAGCTCCATTAACTCCCCAGGAGATAATTCTGGGGTGTGGAAAGTGTGAGCCGCCCTGTAGCTCGGCACACTCTGAGCTTGGGATTCTTCTGCTTTTCGCAGAACAAAGGGTCACGTCCACCCCTGCAATCAATGATTGATTTACATCTGAGCAAGAAGCAGGCAGAGCAAATATTGGAGAGTTCACAATCGCAGGTACATTAAAACTTTAGCTCCGTTTTACAAAACCCTTCTGTTAAAACTAACGTGACAGAAGTCAAAATGGCACTGGAATTTTGAAGGTGGGGCTGAATCGAAACTTAACAAGCTACTACAGAGTTTAAGAACACTTAAAACAGCATTGATTTACTAACAAGTTACAAGAGTTAATAATTGGAACAAGCGGTTTGTTTGGAGTTAACAATTTGGTGGAAAAGTTTTAATAAATTGAAATAAGCTAAAAATTTGGCTTGTATGTATCCGAATTTACAACCTAAATGCTGGAGATGTGATTGTGCTGATGCTACGTATTATCATATATGGTGGACTTGTAGAAAGGTTAAAGCATTTTGGATAAAAATATGGTGGATTATGCAAAATATTCTTAAAATGAGGATAAAGTTCACGTCTCAGTTATTTTTGCTAGGTATAATTACAGACTGTACAGTTATAGAGACTAATTTGATTCTGAATTTAACAACGGCAGCAAGACTGTTGGTGGCGCAGTACTGGAAGAAGGAAGAATTACCTACTATTCAAGAATGGACATTAAAAGTAACAAACTTAGCAGAGATGGCTAAAATATCAGCATATCTTAAGGACCATTCAATTGAAAAATACAACCTGGAATGGAGAAGATGGATTGATTATATTCAAAACAAATATGGGACTAAGAAACTCCAGATAGCTTATGAGTGAATGAGCAAGGAATGATACAACTTGTTTAAAGTTAGCTTTACAAAAGGGGAGTTAAAGTACAAGTGCGGGATGATGCTAAAGTCTGTTAGTTTATTATTAGATGTTAATGTTTATACCGTGTATTTGCTCTGGGAGATTGAGGGGGGGAGGTTGTGGGGAGAGTAGGGTTCGGGGGGGAGGGGAGGTATATATTTGTAAAACTTTTTAAAACTAATAATAATAATAATAATAATAATAATAATAATAATAATAATAATATCTTTATAAGATGTTCCACAGATGGCATATATCCCCAGCACGGCTCTCCAAGATGTTTAAAAATTTGGCCCCAAATTGTTGGAATTGTAAAAAAAACACCAGGCACTTTTTATCATATGTGGTGGACGTGCAATGAGGCAAAAAAAAATATTGGAAAATGATTCAATCATGGTTGGAACAAATGGTGGGAGACCAAATTTTGTTTAAACCAGAAATTTTTCTCCTAGGCATAATACTGGAGAGGTTTAAGAAAGATACACTTTTTCTAATTATACACGTACTAACAGTGGCGCGCATGACTTATGCGCAGTATTGGAAAAGATTAAATACACCAACAGAGCTAGATATAATCAGAAAAATGTTGGCCTGTGCGGAAACAGATTGGCTCACTCTTGAACTTAAAAATAAAGGGGAATCAGAATATTTTGAAGTCTGGAACAGATTTTATGATTGGTATAAGACAAGATGACAAGACTGGAACAAATTGTATATATTGTGATTGGACAGAAACATAGACAATGTACTAAGTAGGCTAATAGTTAATGGTTGAGACTAGTTGTATATAATGTGAATGTATGGTCACTCCGATTTTGCGGTACTGCATTGTTTTAAATGTAAAAATAATAAAAATATATTTTAAAAAAAAAGAATAGAGAGGGCCACCTCTTGCCATGCACTTACATCTCCAAGAAACTCACCACTACTGAAAAGAGGTGGGCCATTTGAGAGAAAGAAGTGTTTGCGATCAGATAGAGCCTGCTCACCAATGTTCCCTCTAATTTTTTTTCAGTGTGTGCGGAAAAGTATAGTGTTCAAGCAGCACATTTTCATGCCTGAGCACCTGAATTTTTTTTAGCCATAATTGCCATCAGAGCAGATGTTGGGAGGGGGGCAAGGAGGAAAAGGGGCCCCTCCCTCTCCCTCAGACCCCCAGGAAGGGAGGGAGGGGAGGGGGATGGAAAGGAAAGAAAATGGGAAACAAGAAAAGGAAAGGAAAAAGGAAAGGAAATAGAAAAGAAGGGAAGGAAAAAGGAAAGGAAATGGGAAAGAAGGAAAGGAAAAAGGAAAGGAAAGGAGAAAGGAAAAGAAAAGAGAAAGGAACTAGAAAAGAAGGAAAGGAAAAAGGAAAGGAAATGGGAAAGAAGGAAAGGAAAGGAAAAGAGAAATGAAAGGAAAAAGGAAAGGAAATAGAAAAGAAGGAAAGGAAAAAGGGAAGGAAATGGGAAAGAAGAAAGGAAAGGAAAAGAGAAAGGAAAGGAAAAAGGAAAGGAAAAGAAAAGGAAATAGAAAAGAAGGAAAGGAAAAAGGAAAGGAAATGGGAAAGAAGAAAGGAAAGGAAAAGAGAAAGGAAAGGAAATGGAAAAGAAGGAAAGGAAAAAGAAAAGAAGGAAAGGAAAAGAGAAAGGAAAGGAAAAAGGAAAGGAAAGGAGAAAGAAAAGGAAAAGAAGGAAAGGCAAAGAGAAAGGAAAGGAAAAAGAACAGAAGTTAGAAGAAGGACAGAAAGGAAAAGGAAAGAGTGGAAAGGATTGGTACTGCTCAAAACTCAAGTCTCAAGATCCTGTGGACCCCTTTGGCTCAGGCATTCCAATCCCACGCTGCTTCCCTCTCTCCCCAAAGCGAAGGGATCGCAGAAAAAATGCTGAGCCCAGAACGGGCTTCAGACGAGGCAATGCCTGAGAAACCCTGGATGTGCAGAGAAACGCTACAACCAGCGAATCCCGTTTTCCCAGGAACTGACGAAGCCCCAGAGGACCAATGGGAATTCTCCCTTCTGCAGCGTCATCGATCTCTGGGCAGAGTCTTCCTTGATTTCACCAATCAGAAATCAGAGTTCAGAAGGGAGGGAAAGGGGATATTTTCAGTCACATTTGAAGGCATTAAAAAACACTGCGCTGCACTTTGAAACTTGTGCGCGGTGTTTTTTTGTTACCTGCGCGGCCGCTCACGCACGCACCTTAGAGGGAACGCTGCTGCTCACATGGAGACATCTCCTGGAAGGAGGGGATATGCTGTTCGAGGTCTGAACTGATCATAAAAACCTCGAAGCTATCCACACCCATCGAAGACTATACTTCAAACAAGTTTGCTGGGCATAATACTTCCAAAGGTTTAAGTTTGGAATTAAACACTTCCCTGCAGAGAAGAACTTGTTGGCGGATGCTTTGTCGAGAAAACCGCAATATGACAGTAAGAAGAACTTGTTCAACCCATCATTTCTTCCTCCCACCAACAGGTGGCCCAGATCACCACCCTAAGCCAGGATAAGCTGACGACAGAGTTCAAAGCAGCACTCCCAGCAGACCCGTGGTTCAACAATAACAAGGATATCCGAACGATGAGTGGTGGCTTAGCCTGGAAGGGATCCAAACTCTACATCCCTGCAGGATTGAGGCTGGAAGTCCTACAGTGAAGCCATGATGCGAAATTAGGAGGCCACTTTGGATTCCTAAAAATGCTCCACTTCGCTAGGCATCAATTTTGGTGGCCAAAGATGAGATCGGAAATAGAAGATTACGTAAAAAGCTGTGCTACTTGCACAATGATGAAGCCCCCTGGACTACTACAATGAGTGGCTAGCCCTAGCCGACCATGGGAGGAGATCACAATGGACTTTATCATTGAACTCCCAGATAACAGTGGGAATAAAGTAATTTGGACACTTATTGATTTGTTTTCCAAGCAGGCTCATTTCATCGCTTGCTCAGGGTTGCCACTCGCAAAGAAATTAGCGAAAATGTTTGTGAAACACATTTATCGCCTGCACAGGGTGCCCAAAAGGATAATTTCAGACCGCAGAGTTCAGTTCACCGCCAAGTTCTGGAGAGAGTCCCTGAGATCCATTGGGTCAAGGTCCACAAGGACTCAGCTCAGCATTTCATCCCAGCACGAACGGTGCAGCGGAGAGGGCCAATGCGATGGTGGAACAATACATTCTGTGTTACGTGGACTATCAACAAGACAACTGGTCGGACTTGGTACTCTTTGCCGAAGTGGGGTTCAACAATGCGATTCACAGCAGCACTGGATTAACTCCTTTCCAGATTATCAGTGGCATGGAATTTGTTCCCATGCCTGAGCTCCCTAGAGAACCTCCCTCCTCTATGTCTCTGAATGAATGAATGGACACACTAAAGAAAGGATGGGAAAATATGAAGAAAGCTCTAGCAGATGCAGCAGAAGTCTACAAGAAGCAAGCTGATAAACACCATTCGCTCCAATCCCCCTTTTGTGTGGAGGACAAAGTTTTTGTATCTACCAAATATATAAGATTAGGAATGCTTAGTAAGAAATTAGGCCCAAAATTTCTAGGTCCATTCCATCCCCTTTGTCTCCGCACCTCTGCACCTGACCGGAACTAGATGGGTGGAAATGCCAGCTCGGCAGTGGAAGATTGGACCATGTGATGGACTTTTGGGTGTGGGGACAAGATCATGAACTTTCAACAGGGTGGAAACCCAGGAAGCTTTCAGATTCGGGTTTCCACAAATGTACCAACATGTCTGTCTTATTAAATTGGAACTTTGATGAAAGTTATGTCTTGAACTCTGATTTAATTCTGGATGATATTTGGAATGCTAACAGTTTTCTTTCTTGTCTCATTTATATTGTAATCAGTTTTATTTGGGAGTGGTTGCAACAGCAAGTTCTGAACACCTTGGGTTTCTGTCTGGTGGGAGGGAAATGTGCCCAAAATGTCTGCATTGCTTGTATTTTAAAAGTAGCTGCATACCCAAGCATACATACAGAGACACCCCATTCAGAGTTAGATTGAAACTATCCCCTTGTCAGGCCTGCAGCCATATTTTCTTTTGGATCTTTGGCCTGCCACACTTTCTATTATTCTAATATGCATTTTCTATTGTGGGAAAATGGGAGAGGGATTGTAAGGAGTTACATACTATGTAGCCATAACAAAATTCTTTCTAGAAAGCCAAGGTCATCCTTTGTCTTTGCACCTCTGCACCTGACTGGAATTGGATGGGTGGAACTGCCAGCATGGCTCTAGGAGATCGGACCATGTGATGGACTTGGGGCAAGATCTTGAAATTTCAACTATGTGGGGAAAACCAGGAAGCTTTCAGATTTGGGTTTTTCCAGATGTCTTCTTAATAAATTGGAACTTTGAGCAATACTTTGCCATGGATTCTGATTTACTTTTGGATGCTACTTGGAACCTTGACATTAACACGAATCTCCATTAAAATACTTTGCCAGCTACC
The DNA here is from genome assembly GCF_051295495.1 of Thamnophis sirtalis. Lineage (NCBI taxonomy): Eukaryota > Metazoa > Chordata > Lepidosauria > Squamata > Natricidae > Thamnophis > Thamnophis sirtalis. The sequence continues at coordinate 61,113,214 of NW_028261384.1, read as the reverse complement.
CCGAATTTTTTGGTGCTGTCCGGGGTTCTGAGCCCCAGCACTGACCCAAATCCATGCGGCATAAAGACTCAGGGAAGATGGAGGAAGAGAAGAAGCCCATGGGCAGATGATGGTTTGCCTATCTATGTCAAGACCATTCCAAAACCATGGTGGAAGCTGTGGAGGCCGCAGAGAGGGAATGCCAACTAGGCGCCAGGTGCAAAGAGCTGGCTCCTAGGTATCCCTCACAATCGGAACTAACTCCGCAAGACCAAGCCACAGGATTTACTTCCCATAAGAAGTTTCTGTTGTAGCCACAGATGAGTGTGGGATCAGCCTCAACCCATGAGTGGAAAGGATCAAAGCAGATGCCAACCAGATGCTTCAAAGATTGGGGATCCCCGCCACCATCATGCGGTCAGTCTTTGATCAGCCTCCCAGACCAATTCAAACAGCTTAACATGAGTGGAATCAACCCTTGCCTTAGTTCTGAACCACCCAGGTTGACCATGGTTCAGCTAACGTTCGCCTGCCCAGGTGCAACGCATTGGAGTAGGGATTCCATACAGTGAACACAGGTCAGCCCAAAACTTTGCCGCTGGAATAAGACCAATGGTAGTGCCCCTTCACCCTGGGGTGCAGATGGCCCATCAACCAGGATGGGGAGGTCAACCCAGCCAGCAGCAAAGCGTTTGGTGGATTTTGCCCCCTAGCCAGCCACCAATGTTTGGGTTGCAATCTGTGAATCAAATTCCACCGAGATGGGCTTTCTTCCCAAGCCACGGTTGGATGCAATACCATGGATGCCTTCCCCTCCCCAGCAGATGGCACCGATTTAGATAACTGGCCCAAGGCAACCCTAAGTAGTGACTCCTCAAGCAGTTTCAGCCCAACCGACACTGCAGCCCCAAGCTGCAATGCCCCAACAGGTTCCTGCCCAACTGCAGCTGCAGGGAGCAGCAGTGCATGGGGGCTCCAGCCTCAAGCACCTACACAAATCCAGGCACCAGCCCGCTGGCTCCTGCACCCCCTTGATTTTGAATGACATTTGATGGAGCCCCTAGGCAGCTAGCCTACTTCCTAAATCAAATCTGGGCACATGTTGATCAATTTGGAGATCAGTACCCTTCCGACCGAGAGCTTCTTTGCGCAATAACTAAGGGGATGAACGAGGGGGAAGTGGCCAAATGGGTAGCAGAGCTCCATGACAAGGTGGCTCTTGAATGGAAGATGCCGATGTATTAGTTCAACTGTTGTGGATCTGATTTAACAACGTGGCTCAATATGTGAAAGCAGAAGAGCAAATCCAAAGGTTGCAGCAGGCTGGCTGTCCCATAAAGGAATTAGTTTGGAAGTTTAGAAGGGCAGCTAGAAAACTACGGAACTGGCCAGAATGACTCTTTGTGCACACGGTCCAAGATACCCAAGATCCCAAACTGAGAAAAACATGCAGCATCAGAGGGGTGCCGGAATGTATCCAGAATTGATATACTACTGCAGTCATTCTCGATCATGAACTTCACCCCCATCGAAAGCCTATCACCGAAAAGCAGTCTAGAAGACCTTTGGGCCACTGAACCCAAACGAAGCAAGCCAAAATGCCTTCCCCAAAACCAGCAGGAACAATAAAGTGCTACCAGTGTGGTCAACATGGGCACAGAGTGTCAGAATGCTTGGCCCCAGTCTTGCTTCCCAGCCTGAGGAGACGGAGACTCCACCAAACGGGGAAACCCCTCCAGTTCAGAGGAGGAAAAAAGCAGTGAAGATGATCCAATGGCAAGTGCATCCATCAGCCCCTTTCCATCAAAGCCAAACATATCCCCCAAGACTGGGGTAGAAGGAGAAGTTGAGGCAGTTGTTGACACGGGCTGGACCCGGTGCTTACTCAGCATGTTGTCATGGAGCAGCTGGGCATTCACCCTTGCCCCATCATATCTGCTTTGAGCAAGTTGATGGGACACTAATCAGAGGCTCCCCAGCCAAGCTAAACATCGACTTAGTCAAGTTGCAGATAGGGCGCCACCATGAACTCCTCAGATTCATTGTAGCACCAAAAATGAATGAATCAATCATCTTGGGGCTTGCATGATTAGACAAGTGGGCACCTACAATAAAGTATTTGAAAACTGACCCTTGGCATTGGGCCGCTACCCCCGTGAAGCCAGAAGGCCACCTGAGGACCAAGGACCATCAAACCCCTTAAAGTGGACAGTCCAGAGCCTGCAGGCCCTGCTGTAGATTCTAAACTTCCAGACATACAGCGAATACTGAAAGAATACTGAGACTTGGAAGGGTTTTTAGTGAGGAAGACTGCAATTATCTTCCCCATCACTGACCCACTGATTGTGCAATAGAGTTCGTACCTGGGGCATCACTACCCAAGCTGAAGATGTACTCCATGGCCCATAAAGAAATGACGGAATTAAGAAAATATATAGATGCCAATTTGAAATGGGGCTTTATCCAACCAACCAAGTCAAAAGTAGCAGCCCCCGTACTCTTCAAAGAGAAGAAAGATAGGCTAGGGTGTGGGGTTGAGGTTCTGCGTTGATTTCCGGGGAATTAATGCTGTTTGCATAGCAAACACGTACCCACTACTTCTCATGAAGGACATGTTGAACCACTTGGCCAAAGGCAAGGTGTTCACCAAACTGGGCTTGAGAGAGGTATATTACCACATACCAATCAGGGACAGGGATGAACTATCAAAGTGTGAATTCCACAAGACCTCACTGGACTACCTTGGCTATTGTATTTCCAGTGAGGGGATAGAAATGGACCCAGGGAAAGTGAAAATGGTGCTAGACTGGCAATCCCCCCCCCCCCCCGCAAACAGCTTCAAAGTTTCCTAGGATTTGCTAACTATCGGCAATTAATCTTGGCTTTTGCAGAAGTCGTTCTGCCCTTGAGTGAACTGTTAAAAACAAGGCCATCCCCAACAAAGCCAAAGCCAAACCAGCCTATTGGCTGGGCAATAGACTGTCAAAAAGCATTTGAAAAATTAAAATGGCTCTTCACCAAAGAGTCCATTCTGCAACACCCTGACCCAGAACAGCAATTCATAATCCAGGCAGAAGCCAGTGATGTGGCTGTGCTGTTGCAAAAGAACAAAGAGGGACAACTCTTGCCATGTGCTTGTCTCTAAAAAACTCACCGCCACAGAAAGAAGATGGGCTATTGGGGAGAAAAAAGCCTATGCAGTCCAGTGGGCACTACTCACCTGGGGACATTTCCTAGAGGGGGGATGTGCCATTTGAGGTCTGGACTGACCATAAATACTCAAAGCCCTAAAAAGTCCCTGGAAACTGACTCCAAAGCAAGTCCGATGGGCACCATACTTGAGAAGGTTTAAATTCGAACTGAAGCATATCCCTGCCGGGAAGAATTTACTGGCAGATGCCTTATTGAGGAAACCACAGTATGACAGTTGGAGGAAAGAAGTGATTCACCCCATCATTCCCCCCAACCAGAAGGCAGTTCAAGTCACCACTAGAGACCAGACCAGATGGCAGCCCATTCTGGCTGAGGACAAGCTGACCACAGCAATGAAGTCGGCACTGCCAACCGACCCCTGGCTCAACGACAACAAAGACATAATGACGATGAGAGATGAGGCTTAGCCTGGAAAGGATACATCCCTTCGAACTTGAGACTGGTAGTACTACAGTATAGCCACCACACAAAGTTGGGAGGTCATTTTGGATTCCTAAAAACACTCCACCTCAACAGACGTCAATTTTGGTGGCCTAAAATGAAAGCAGAAGTGGAAGAATAAGTGAAAAGCTGTGCCACTTGTGCACCATGAAAATACGGCCAGACAACCCCCCTGGATTACTGCAACAGGTGCCCAGGTCTAGCCATGGGAAGAGATCACAATGGATTTCATTGTAGAGCTCCTAGACAACAGCAGAAATGAAGTAATTTGGACAGTCAACTTATTTTCCAAGCAAGCTAATTTCATCACTTGCTCAGGATCCATAAAGCTAATGAAGATATTTCTCAAACACATTTACTGCCTACATGGATATCCAAGAGAATAATCTCGGACCACAGAGTTCAATTCATTGACAAGTTCTGGAGGGATTTCCTGAGGTCTGTTGGGTCCATGCAAGGACTCAGCACAGCTTTCCATCCAGCACAAATGGAGCAGTGGAACACACACATGCAATGGTCAAACAATACATCTGTTGTTATGTGGATTACCAGCAGGACAATTGGTCAGACTTGCTACCTTTTGCTGAAGTCGTGTATAACAACGCTGTCCACAGCAGCATTGGATTAACTCCTTTTCAAATTACCAGCAGCATGGAATTTGTTCCTATGCCTGTACTGCCCAGAGAACCCCCGTCCTCCATGTTCCCGACTGAATGGATGAATGCTCTAAAAATGGGGTGGGAGAATACAAAAAAAGCTCTGGCAGAGGCAGCAGAAGAGTGCATATAAAGAGACTATATAATGCATTAATAGAAATGGATTCGGAAACAGAATTAGTTAAAGACTATATGATAAAGTGGGCCCAAAATTTTGAAGAACCAATAATGTTGGATACATGGGAAAAGATTTGGATTAGAAATGGAAAGTTTACACAAGCCCCAAATTTGAGAGAAAACTTTTATAAGATGTTTTATAGATGGCATCTAGATCCTAAAAAACTGGCCTCTATGTATCCGAATTTACAGCCTAAATGCTGGAGATGTGATTGTGCTGGTGCTACTTATTTTCATATATGGTGGACTTGTAAAAAGGTTAAAGCATTTTGGATAAAAATATGGTGGATTATGCAAAATGTTCTTAAAAAAAGGATAAAGTTTACCCCTCAGTTATTTTTGTTAGGTATAATTACTGATTGTAGAGATTAACCTGATTTTGCATTTAATAACCGCAGCTAGACTGTTGGTGGTGCAATACTGGAAGAAGGAAGATTTGCCTACTATTCAAGAATGGACACTGAAAGTAACCAATCTAGTGGAGATGGCTAAAATATCTGCATATCTCAAGGACCACTCAAACGAGAGATATAAACTGGAGTGGAGAAGATGGATTGACTATACTCAAAATAAATATGGGACTAAGAAATTTCAGATAGCTTATGACTAAAGAAACTAGGAATGATATAAGTTGTTTAGAGCAAGCCTAGCAAGGAGGAGTTAAAGCTCAAATGAAATATATTAACTTTTTTTAAAAGTTTATTTTAGAATGTTTTTGTTAAAGATTTATACCCTGTATTGGTTCTGGGAAGTCAGGGGGGGAAGGTTGGGGGGGATGTTGGGGGGGTTGGGGGGAGGGGGGGAGGAGGGAAGTAAATATCTGTAAAAGTTTTTTTTTTCAAAATTTTCATTAAAAAAAAAGAGTACAAGAAACAAGCTAACAAGCACCATTCGCTCCAACCCCCCTTCCATGTGGGGGATAAAGTTTTCTTGTCTACCAAATACATAAGGTTAAGGATGCCTAGCAAGAAATTAGGGCCAAAATGTTTAGGGCCCTTCCCAATAGTGAAAATAATTAATCCAGTTACAGTTCAGCTTAGTCTGCCCAGAATTTTAGGGAAAATTCACCCAGTCTTTCATTGTAGCTTGCTGAAACCGGTGATTGGGTCCAAACTAAGACCGCTGACTCAACCTCCCCCTCCTCCAGTGGTGATACAAGGAGAAACTCATATGAAGTGGGAAAAAAATTAGACTCTGGATTGTATAGAGGTCATTTGCATTTTTAGTGCATCGGAAGGGGTACCCTTGGTTTGAAGTTACATGGGTGAAAAGTTGGAATGTAAAAGCTGATAAATTAGTGAAACAATTCCATGATAAATTTCCTGATAAGCCAAAGGGCCTCCCTGGCGGGGAGAGGTGGTTAATTATGCTTATCTTAAAGCCCATATTATTATCTTTTCAGGATACGCTTTTCTTCTGAAGAGAGGCTACCTGTCAGGCATGCAACCATCTTTTCTTTTGGATCTTTGGCCTGCCACGCTTTCCATTATTCTACTATGCATTTTACTTTTTACTTTTAGTAAAAGTAAAAGTAAAATTTGGAACCCTGACACCTGTTCACCTACCTCCTCACAAAGTTGCTCCTTTTTGCTTTGTGACACTAAGGCCCAAGAAGTCACTACCTGCTAATTCCATGGGAGAGGGGCATTCCTCTCAGACAATTCCCTCACTTGGAGAGATAGCAGAAAAGAAATCTCCAAAACCCTGGCTGTGATGGTCTCTCATGAGAATAAGACACACATTTATCCTGTTTTCCACATCCCATGCGCTTTCATTGTTTCGTGTGCTCTATGGGACATCCTGTGGGAGCAGGTCTCTGCAATTATTCCCACATCGCCTCCTTTTTTATATTAGCAACGGAGACCTCCTCTAAGTTCAGATGGACCTCGGTTTCCATGGCCAGAGCGTCCGCCCTATTAGAGGGAAGGAGGGTTTTGCACATTTGTAGCAGGGATGGGAGGCATTGAATACAACAACAAAGTAACACCAGCAATACAATGACGGTTATTATCACAGGAATCAGTGATCTCAGCCAGGAGCCATCAGGTAGCCAGGACCACAGAGCCCCCCATAAGTCGATGGTACCAGAGCCATCACTATGCAGGGGGTTGTTACATACCAAGGACTCCATTTTTTCCACTGTGGCAGAAATATTAGGTTGATTATCATGAATGTACATGCAACAATGTGAATGAATCAAAGCACAAACACCACCTTTTGCAGCCAAAATAATATCCAAAGCAAAACGATTCTGCAATGTTATATTACATATTTCCCCCAGTTCCTGATTAACTAAATTTAGAGCAGTAATAGTTTCATTAAACGTAACAACAGTCCAATTATTTAACTTATGCAAATCTCTATAATTCATTGCAACGCCTAGTGGAGGGAGAACACCTCTAGAAAATTGATTCCAGGATGATCCTCCCAATGTCAGGGGGGATTCGGAGAAGGTGTCTTGTTTATTTCGAATTCTTCCACTAGGTAATTCTTTCATAGCATATATACCCAGGACCAACAATCCCAATGTACATATGTCTTGCCAATTTCGTGGTAAGCCCTTCTACCACATATGAGCCACATATTAGGTATGTCATAAGTTCCTTTTTTCGAGGAGTTGGTAAACTGTACCATGGCCTGCATTTGACTGCAAGCCCAGTATTTATTGACTCCATCTGGCGCTGTTGTATTACACCGAGGGAGCGTCAGCAGGCACTATGTAAGGCCAAACACAGCGAGCAGGTGTCTAGATAATTTTACCATGGTCTTCAACTGCGGCATAACCACGGCCCCAAGTAATGAGGGAGGCAGAACCTTTCCAAGACAGATCCGGCAGAAATTAGGCCCTAAGTATGTGGGCCCGTTTCCCATAATCAAAGTCATCAATCCTGTTTCGGTTCGCTTGCAGCTACCCAAGCACCTCAACCATGTATATTCTGTTTTCCACGTTAATCTCATTAAACCTGTTCATTTTTCATCTTTACGTCCGCCAGTGGATCCGCCACCTGCCCCCCTATTGATTGATGGTGAACAGCATTTTGAAGTTCGAGAAATATTGGACTCTTGAAAACGACGGAATCGGATTCAGTACCTGGTGGCTTGGAAGCATTTTCCCCAGTCTCATGCCGAGTGGGTGGACAAGTCCCATCTCCAGGCCCCCCAACTGCTCCGCCAGTTCTATTCTGCTTATCCTGACAAGCCCTAGTTGCCTCTCCTTCCTGACTTTCTCTCTCCCCCCCCTATTTTTCTTTTTCTGTTTTGTGTTGTTTGTCTGCTTGTGTTTTGTCATTTTCCAGGCCTGACCGCCTTTTTCCGGAGGAGGGCCGGATATCAGCCTCTGCTTTGCTGCTGCTTCGGCTGCCATTGAAACGGGGAGAGGGGGCATGGTATTTGGGAGGGGACTACTAATTGTGCTAGAGGAAGATTCTGGAGTTTCTGCTGCCTGTCTTACTGCGCATGCGGAGCAGTTTCCCGCCAAGGCCAACGGCACTGACATTCCATCTTGATGATGCCTTTCGAAGTTATCTCGCACCTGACACTTGGGAGAATTATGATTGGACTGTGACTGGGATGACAAGGGGTGGGGAATGGGTTATTCTATATATCATTTGCTTTCGCGTCTAAATAATCAGTCTTTGCTTTGCTATGCTTCTGATCATTTATAATTAGTAAAAGTACACTTGATTTCTATCAATGGAGTCTCGTGGTTTTCTTTCCTGATTATCCAATGAAGGAGTGCTGACACTGATGGACTTACGTGGGGTATGAGGGAGATGTAACCATTCTACAATGTAAACTTTTTTGTCATGGCATTGTATAAGCGCCCCAGTGGGTAACGGAGGAGTAGCAAAGATTGCCAATGAGAGTGGGTGGTCTGGTAGAGCTCGATCCACCCAACGGGTGGTCATTGCCTCATTTATTAAACTAAACACTTGCTCCTGGGCCGGAGTAAGAATTACAATAGAAGAGGGGCCTAAAGGTCCCTTTAATGCCATTAAAAATGTGGCTAATTGCGTGGTGGTAAGAGCCAAAAAGGGTCTTACAAAATTTATGGTGCCTAAAATTTGCTGCAAGGCAACCAAAGTCAAAGGCGAGGGTATTTTGATGGAGGGTACTACCAGAGATGAGTACGAGGCCAAAACCTTATGGCCTAAGTAGGAAAAAGGTTCATCGGTCTGAATCTTGTCTGGGGCTACTTGAAGACCAAACATGGCCAATAATGTAACAAGCTCCGATAGCACAAGTTGTACTGTACCCTTTGGGCCAGGAGCCGCAACCAAAATGTCATCCATATAATGGTAAACCAAAAAGGTAGGATGAGATTTACGGAAAGGTTGTAATGCAAAATCCACAAAAGCCTGACACATAATAGGACTATTAAGCATTCCTTTTTGTACTCTGACTCAAACACCACATACTGGGTTCCATTAAGCAACATCCGAGCCAAGTCTTTCCAATCCTGCGGTAGCAGTTGATAGGCACCCGCTAGAGAATTAAGTCCTCTGGAGTAGTGACTGGTAATTCCATAATCCTTTACCGCAGTTTTTAATTCTTTAATCATTACCAGAGGCACGGGTTCCCAGTCAAAAACAATACCTGCTTGTGTATTTTGGTATGCGACTGGAAACAACTCAGTATCCTGCAAATCGGAGGCATCTAAACCGCCTTCTTTTATTGCTTTTTGATAAGCTCCTCTAATAATTCCTGGCTGTTGGGCGTGGCCAGAGGGGCTGTCAGCAGTAGTCTGACAGCACGTGGGTTGGGAAAAACCCTCAGGAGCCGTGGGTTGGCAAACCCGTAAGTCTGGAGCAGGAGTTGTTAACATAACAGACGTTGTTTGATAAGGAGATGGATCCAACAACGGCTGAAGATGGGATTCAGCATGTGTCTGAATCAATGTATAGGCAATTTTCCACAGACAAAGAACATCTGGAGGAGCCCTCGGAACTTGGTGGAGGACTACGCCAATTTTCCTCCATGTCCAAGCTTTTAAGGAACCATGTTCCGGATAAGATGGACAGTTAGCCCAAACGTAGGCAAGCAATTTTACAGCCTCTGATTTAGAGAGAGGCTTGGTAGTTTTTTGGTCTTGGGTGCTTAAATATTTTTTCCTGCCTAATTGCCTAAGCTCTTCAACATGCACTTTCTGAGCTGCAGACATTCCACCCCCTATACTTAGGAATTAGAGTCAGTTGCCAGTGACATCGTTGGGTGCACCGAGCCTATTCCAGGCGGTAAGCAGAGGGTTAGCAGGAACATATCCGTCGGCACAGGATCACGTCGGGGTCACCATGTGTGGTGGTCTCTCATGAGGAATAAGACATGCAGGCAAGATGTCTCGGGATGAGAGCTCAGAACAGATTCCGAAACCCCTTTTTATTATTACACTCATTAGCATACAATGTTATCACTTAGGCGGCCAGAGTTGCCTATGTCCAGTTACTTTTATGAGTCATTTATCCTGTTTTCCACATCCCTTGCGCTTTCATTGTTTCGTGTGCTCTATGGGACATCCTGTGGGAGCAGGTCTCTGCAATTATTCCCACACTGGCTGTGACTCACAAATGATGTTGCCCAGCTGCATATGTTGCACTGATGTTGTCATTACTAGAAGTCTCAGGGCTCATTGTGAATAATTTTAAAAATACTAAATAGCGTGGATTGCACACTTGGTAATCTCAATTTGGACTCACAAATCCCAGATGCACTAAAGTAAGAGTTAAATTTTTTTTCCAGTACTTTTGCCCTGGCTGTTAGACCTTCATGGTGGAAAGCCTTCCTTTTGGGCACCACTGAAGGAATCCTCTATTGCTTCTATCAATGCCTTCCCCTTTGCATCAGAAAAAAATGTAAAGCACCCATCAAGTCTCCCTGATCTGATCAATTTTTAATCCTTTGCCAAGAACATGTGTGTCCCACTCACATGTTTTGAAAAAAGGGGGGATTTTAGGAAGCTAGCACCCACCCCTCTCCTAGAAGAATGAAATATTCTAGGAAATATTAAAAGGGCAAAATATTTTCCCTAAAAGGGAGGCATACATTCATCCCCCCACCTTTGTCAATGGACCGTTAAGGCCTGAGCTAGTCTATTCTACATAATAAAGATCTACCCTCTTCAGGCAGAGCTATAATAGGAATCCCAATGCCCTTTCATTACATCATCACCCAGCTAAGGCTCAATCAAGTCTGGGAGACAGAGAACCTACAAATTTAGCTAAGACCGCTGCCCCCTGGGATTCTGACCACCAATCAGAATACATTTCTTACACAGGAATGGGAAGTTCTAAGGTGGGGCCCAGAGAGAACATAAAAACAAGGCTCTCTCAGCATCTCTTCCTTTTCCCCCCCAGGACCTCAAACCATGTGGTCTTATTCAGCTTTAAAAACCATCATTCTAAACAGCCACCATTTTTCCAGTGTCTTTCTCCCCACTTGGAACTGAACCCAAAAGGATATTTCTTCCAACACTCATTAGAATTTCAATTAGTTTACAAAGAAGATTTACCTCTCTTCAGAGTCAACTAGTGTCACACACTAGAAGCTGAAAGAAAAGTTAACAACTCACCAAATTTCTCAATACTCACAAACGCCTTTTTAATACACTTCATCTGGATGGACACCTGCTTCAGCTTTTAGTGCCTGTTTATAATCCATGATCTTCCTTAAAAATATCTTTTGCATCTCTGACCGCAGTCAAAAACCTTGCAACTTACTGTTTCTTTATATGAAAGGGAATCAAAGTACATTCATACCAACTTTTACTATCAACATACTCACATTCGCACTGCAATCAGACTGCTTGTGTAAACCAATTTCACATGCAAAAATCCCATTTAATGCTTTCTCCATACAAACCAATCATTACAATTATTTTCTGGGAGCTTTTTCACAAACCAATGAGCTCCATTTTCTTTCTTTTTTGGTCAAGTTTTTTATTTTATATTACTTATACATATCAATGAGAACAATGTGATATTTGGGTATCATACATTTTGATACAAGTAAACATAGTATTATTACTCATGGTTATTACATTTTCATTGTTTCATATTGTTTAAATATACCTGATACTATCGTTCTTTAATTTCTAAGCCTCCCTCTTATTATTATTTCTATCTTATTTCTATTTCTATTCTAACTTTTATTCATGTCAGCATAAATATTCAAAGATATTTTTTTCTGTCTTCCATCTTTCACCTGCTTTATTATTCAGATTTCCCTTATTTAACTCTTCACATCTATTTATATTAAAGTTTCACCCTTCATTCTTTCATAGTTCAATGTTCCAAAGTACAATTCTAATACCAATCACAATCTTATTTAAACATATGGGGTAGATCTATTCATATTTTTTCCATTCATCCAATCCATATAATTCTGTTATTAATACACATGCTTACATTAAATTATATTCTTTCATTTATCTAATTGTTTGATTTTATTGTTTCACTACTAATCATTATATTTTTAGGCATGTTTAATAATATCGTCATTCAATCTCTAATTTTTCAATTAATGCTTAGTTCTTATTCATAATTCCCATATTTCACTCTTATATATATTTGTATTAAAATTAAAATTACAGTATATTTTTTTCCTCTCACTTTGATTCTTTTCCTTCCAGTTTAGTAGTTTTTTAAAGTGCTTGTTTGCCATTTGGACAGAAACTTGTAAATAAATATTCCCCTAGATTTCCTTGGGGTCAAATCTTAACAGAAAATATCCTCTCAGCCAGTTCACGTACTCTTCACCAAAGTCTGCACAATATTTAGATGGTCATCGGCTGCCATCTGCCTCTTCTCATCATGGCTAAGAGGGAAAAAAGCCTCTGGGTCAGATATGAGAGATGTGGCTCTCCTCAACCTCTCAGAGTATTCCTCTTTGCTTCGCCACCCCTACAGAGTGGCTTTGGCTCATTTTGGAGCCCACCAATGGAGAGCATGGAGGTGAGCTCCCACTACTGAAGCGGTAGTGAAGGAAAGGCCTATAGACCTGTGTTGGGGGGGGGGGTGTTCCCTCTCTGGCCAAGGTCTTTATTCAGCAGAATGCTTTCAGATAACTCTCTGCTGTGGTACTATTTATGAGGCAGGAAAACTCCCTACTTTGGTTCCTTTATCTGTATGGCCTGATATTCCTGAGTAACTGCTTCTATATTTTCAAGGATATGCCTAGCTTTGAAGCCAAGAACAGAAGCAAGATAACAAACTTTGCATTAATGCCAATCAATATCAAGGCTACAATAAACTAGAATTAATTCCTAATACCATATTTTTTGGAGTGTAAGACGTACCTTTTTCCCTCAAAAAAGAGGCTGAAAATCTGGGTGCGTCTTATACATTGAATTCAGCATTTTTTGCCTCCCAAAACCCCACCCCCTTCACCAAAATGGCCGTGCAGAGCCTGTATGAGGCTTTTAGAGAGCTCCTGGAGTCTGGGGAAAATGGCCTGGTTTTTTTGCTCAATTTTACCCCAGCCCCCAGGAACACTCTAAAAGCTCTAAAACACTCTAAAGGCTATCCATGCTCTTTTTTTTACGAAAAACTGGCCCATTTTTTAAAACATAAAACATTTATCTGTTTTTTTTGAGTATAGATGTTGAGGATTTCTCCAACATCTGCCACTTGACCCTGGAGATTTGAATGGCACCTGATCTGTTTGTATTCAGAAAAGCTGTTAATTTTCTGCCTAAGGACTATAGCTTGGGCTGGTGCAAAGGGATGGCTTGATGCCTTCATTAGTATTCATCAGTTGTATTTTTTCTTACGGATATTTTGATGCTGCAAATTGTCAGATATCTTTTCAGAGTATGGACACCAAAAGGGATAAAGTTAATTTATATGAAATTAAATTGTCCTGTCTTATTTAATATTGAATAGTGCTTAAGTTCTGAATCCTTCCATGTATCGAATACATTTCCAAATTCAGAAAAAACAATGACTTGTATTTGGTTAAAACAATACTGTACGTAAGATCCCTCAACTGTTTTTCTTTCTCGGTATTTCCCCCCTTCCCCCCATCAAAGTAGTCACTACCACAAACTCTGAGCACCAAAGTAAACCAACAACGAGTGCCTCGGAGTACTGCCCTACCGGAAGGATTTTTTTCCAACGTAGGAATTCATTTAAATATTTTTTCAAGAAAGGCTGAAATCATAATTTCGTAGCTCTATCCTTTTAATGCATTGTTCTGCTGGTCTTACTTCATCTCCACACAAAAAAAAATATCGGCACAACATTAAGCTATTAAATACATGTCCTCTTCCCTAAGGGCCGAGATGCCAATAATAGAATACCATGTTCCGAAAGAGAACATAAAAGCGAGGTCGCATGCGCACGCAACTCATTCAGGGGAAGCTCTTGCAGAGGTGCGTCGCAAATATGGTCTTTCAATGTGCGAGCGGATGCTCAGGCACAGATCTAGACCAGGCGTGAGAACGAAAGGATGATTTAGAAAAGGGGACAGGCCACAATTTTGCGCAAGCGCAGGAAGAGCGTTGGGGCTCTTTGGACGGCGAGTCATTCAAAAGAAGCGACGCTGTTAAATTGAGAGCTTGGCTGAACGTAGATAAGGCCGGGTTTTTCATGGAGTGAGTGACGCCTCTGGCTGGCTAACGGTGGCTGGAACTGGACGTAACTTCCACAGGACGGAGTGGAGAAAAGCCAGCAAAACAGTTTTTTGATTTCGTTCTTGCTGTTCTTCGACTCAAGCCTTCTTGCCTCGCTAGGGGTTGTCTCAGGGAGTATGAAAGTTCCGCCTTAGCCCCAGCCCCGAAACAGCGGTTCTAGCGGCTTCCTATTTCCTCTGACTAGGAGGAACGGCCGCTATTGCTCACTTTTCGGTGAGAAGTGGTGAGGTGGCTGGCGGCGCCTGAAATTGAGAAGCACAGGCTCTATCTGCGGCGTTATTTGTCCGGCCGTGAGGCTCCTAGCCTTTTATCTGCTGAAGTGTCTCACCGCGTTCCTGCTGTCGATCTTCGTGGAGAGATTTTGCAAAAGCGAGACCCGATAAGACATTGTAATCTTCACTTACTCCTCCAATTAAACTTTGTTTAAATGTAGAGTATTTTCTCCCCCCGGAACTTGCATTGCAAGCCCTGGATACTTTGCACGGAATTTGTATGCTTGGCTCATGATGACTTTGTTCCTGAAAGACAGTTTATAGTTAATTGGTTTATAGCTAGTTAACTTTGGTGAAGGAAGCAAAACAAGACATTCCTTCACCTCCTTATTGATGGGCAGAAAACTCCTTAATCTCTTTTATTACAATTTCTTGAGAAATTGTGATTCCTTTACACAGACTTATCAAGAGCAGGAAAGTTTGGGTCCAATATACAATGGAGCATGGCAAAATGGATTATTTCTGTGAACAAGTACAACAAAAAGATGTGGGCCGCAGGTTGCAAGTTGGCCAGGAATTTCTGGAATATTTGAATGATCCCAACATTTCTACTGATCTTGAGCAGGATCAACAGTGTCTTGATAAAGTAATTGATGAATTAACAAGATGGGTTAACTCTAGTAATTATAAGGTAATAATTGTACCTGATATAGATGTAATTCTGATTCTTGTTAGGTATTGTGTTGCTCTTTCACTAAGGTCTCTGTCAGTGAAGCGAATTTTTCAAAAATTGAATTTTTGTCATAGGGTTCATTTAATATCAATTTTATCCTTTTACTTTGTAAAAAATCAGTTTTGTTTAATTCACTAACACTCAGGTGTGTATATTCAATTGTTGTTAGTCACAAAGTTATGTTCGACCCATTGCAAGGTTCTTCCAGGCCTTCCTGTCCTCTACTATCTCCCGGAGTCCATTTAAGCTCACATGGACTGCTTCAGTGACTCCATCCAGCCACCTCATTCTCTGTTGTCCTTTTCTTCTTTTGCCCTTAATCGTTGCCAGCATTAGGCTGTTGTCCAGTGAGTCCTTCCTTCTCATTAGGTCGCCAAAATACTTAAGTTTCATCTTCAGGATCTGGCCTTCTAAAAAACAGTCATTCAGGTCATTCAACAGACAAGTATAAATATAACATTGGGTGAAATAATCCTAATATATATGTGGGTTATTATTTTCCTTGAGAATACAAGTAGTTCTCAATATATGACTGTACAGTATTGGAGCCTGCCAATAAGCCATGATAATCCTAAAATGGGCTGGTTATATAATTGTTCTGATTTTATGATCTTTTTGCAGCAAACATTAAGAGAACCAATAGTATGCAGTTTTACAAAAAAATCGAAGTAAGTTGGTTTATAGGTCACTGAAAATGAGAAGCTGCAAGAAGCTGTAAATATAGCCCATTTATGAAGCACCTGAAGTTTTGATCACATGCCTGAGGGACCTCAACTATCAGAACTTCAAATCCAGGTGATAAGTAGCACAGGTAGATCTGTAATAACTTCAGATGGCTGCTAAGTAATAAGTTGAGAACCACTTGTATTACATTCATGTTCATTATAGACTGACTATAAAAACTGCATGTTAGAATTGTAATCCTTGCATATACTGTATTTAAGACTCTTCTTGAACTTGGTAGAATTTGCAATCCATTAAACCAGAAACAAAGTAAGTATGTTTTAAATTTATATTTTTACAGTCAATGTAGTTACTTGGGATATAGTGTTTCCAGAGGAGTCAGATATTTATTTAATAAGTATATTTCATTTGTTAAAGAAGTAACTTTAATAGCTTTAATATATTCCCATTAAAACATAAATAGCAACAAAAATATTTTAAATAATATTAACTTGTAGACTATTCCATTTGGTGTTGTAGAAAATTCTAAATTACTCATATTTCAGATTTTCTAAGCAGATTTTTTTTGGTTGCCAGAATAGAAGTATTGATTTCAAAATTTCCATGGCATTGCCTATCCACCATTTTTGTCATAAATGCAGGCAACATAACAATCGGGAAATATGTCAGCCAATTTTAAATTCGGATTTAAGTATTGGACATTTTGGCCACAAAGTTAATCATGTCATTTGAAACTTTGTTGACAGAAATCAAATTTGAATCAATTTGCACAAACTGGTGATGATTCTCTTGTGCCAGCTATTGTGCTGCTAACTTTCCATCTTTCTTCTTGCAGCATCCTGCTTTCTTCTGTTTCTTCCTTCGGAACGTGTGTGTGTGTGTGTGTGTTTGTGTGTGTGTGTATGTACCCTTACTGGGATTTGAAGGGTATGGCTAGCTGATGAGAGCTAAATAGCTTGAAATAGATCTATACTAGTCTCCCTTTATTTATTTATCAGCACAAATACAACAAAATGTAACAAAAAGGCAACAGTAAAAATATTGGGTTTCGGTCTCTTGTGATGAGCTGAAGGACAGAGAATGGAAGTAGTGACCTTCCTCCCATATTTGGGCATACCGGGGGTTGTAAAAATCTTATATATATAATATATATATATATATATATCTAATCCAGTGAATGTTTCACCATGTGATTTTGTTTCACCAAATCACCATATGACGGAATTGGCGGCACGACTAAATGATTGACTGCTCAAGCCAGCCTCCAGCAATCATCAACCAACCAAATACTGACGTCGACAGATCCATTCACCTATTGAGACAGAAACATCCACAGAATTAAATATACATGTATATACATTCCGAAGGAAGAAAGCAGGATGCTGCAAATAAATTCCATTAGGATCAAACAAATTATTGTATCTCTACAAGTATTGGATTGGCAAATGTAACACTTTACCAATGTTCATTGGGGACGTGTGTGCATGTTCATACCAAATTTCATCAAAATCTGTGATGGTCGAGCAGAGAGTACCAGACCACTTGACTCATTAAAAAAAAAACTAAGATTATAATATAAAGCTCCAGTATATTATTGTATTACTAGTAATAGAATATCTAGTTCAGAAGTATTGAGTGCTGTCTTTTTGCTTGCATTTTCATCATTTGGTGGCAGTATTGCTATACAATTCAGGTTTCTATTGATTCCAAGACTACTCCAGAGATTAAGTTATATACATCATATAGATCACATAGTGAATAATTGATTCAAATTTTGAACATTATTAGACATCTTGCAAATAAATGTAATGGTAACCTAGTGGATGTTGTAAATACATAAATGAAAAAGACATTCTCAATCTATTTTAATATTTAAAATACTTTATTTATTTGGAATAATTATTTCTCAGTTCTGTATCTTTTTACTGTTAATTCACTTTTTGGAAGTCAAATTGTTAAACCTTAATCTAGCAGACAGCAATGCAACAAACTAATTACAATAATGAGATTCTTGTTTTATATAAGAGATGCAAATAACATGATTTGTGTCATTTGTTTAGTGACATTATCATGGATGGTATACTCCCCTATTTAATTGACTGTTGTTCTCCAATTTAACATCAGCAATAACAATCACTTCTGCCACCAATTGCTTCATAAAAATGAAGTTTCACTAATATATGCAAACTTAATAATAAACAGTTAAAAAATGAGTGAGAAGATAGTTATGTGACCAAACCTTAATGTATTAGCTAGAATAGAGTCATAGACTGTTGGTGAATATTATGAAAGTACAGTTATTTGAAATCGATAGTATTTCATTATAAAAAAATTTGAGTTTTTTTAAAATGTTTGCTTTACAAAAAAAATCAGGCATTTAAAAATTATTTTATTATTTTTTTTATTTTTTTGTTACATAAACAACACATGCCCACACCAGTGGGAAAAGAAAAAATCAAAACACAAAAAAGACTAAAAACAGAAAACAAGGCAGGGGAAAAAAAACCAACAAAAAAAAACACCAAAAAAAAAAAAAACAAGAAAAAAAGAAAAAACACAAGTATATATTATAAAAAAGTATATCAGCTGGTTACAACATGTTTTTGTGCATCTCTTCCATTAATTCATATTAATTCAAATATCTTAACTCAAATGTTTACCATATTGACATCATCATACCTCCACTTTTAGTTGACTACAGTTGTTTAAACATCCTTCATCCTTAACTATGCCAAAGATTTAATCCATAACCACATGCTAGCATTTCATTTACTTATTTATAAAATCCTCCATTAACATCAAATCCTCATATCCTGTTTTAGCTAAACATCCATAATATTTAATACCAAAAATTCCATCCTCCATGTATATAGTTTACTATCATTCTCCTTTCTTTATGTAATTATATCGTATATCATAGCATTTTCCCCATATTAGTTAAGATTTAACTGTATATAGTTTTATTTTATTTTTTAATAGTGATAATTATTGTGATTAATAACCTTTATATATGGTCCAAAAATATTTCTAACCTTCCCTTCTCATATCCAATTATTATTTATCATATCAACTCCACATTATATACATTACTATCATTATCAATTATTATTCAACTATGTCTATTACAAATAAAATTAATTAGGTTTAGCTAATTTTGAATTATATTCTTCCATCTATCAGCTTGTGTCTCTCCAATAACAAAAACCTCCTTAATCCTGTTGCCATTCGTGGATCAAGTTCTCCAAACGTCTTTATGAGCAAGTCCAAACAAGAAGATCTTTGCACCTTTTTGCTTAAGGTGCCTCTCATATAATGTTGCCGTCCTCCGCTTATTCCCCTTTTCAGCTTGTCTTTAATTCTCAATGGTGGTATCAAAAGTTTTGCAAATGATATTTCATAAAGTATAAATTCTTTAATGCTTCTCATTCCTCCTACGGTCTGTCTTTTGAAGTAAATCTTCTGTGTGGCTGTCCCCCCTTCAGACATTCCATCTTTTTCTCCCTCAGAGGTAAACCAGATGCCCGGAATGTCAGCAAATTGAAAATCTTCATCTCTGACATCCTTCGTTTGTATTTCAGGGACATTCAAACATTCAACATTCTCATTTTTTTCTTCATATTTTGTTGTTAGAAACAGCAAATAATCCAGCTTCCTCTCAAATCTGTCGTATGTGTCAGATAACTTTTGTAGTGCCGAAAAAATCATTTGAAATGAATCATTTGAAATTTGAACAGACGCCATTTTTGTATGCAGTTAGTATTTTCCCTTTAGAAACTTTAAGGTATTTGCAAGTAAAAACAAGCTGGGAGCTGTACAATCTTATCTGATCTTAGACCAACCCAGCCAAGCAATTAAAGTGTCAAGTTGTAGGGAGCCAAATTATAGTAAATTAGTTTACAGCCCACTTACAGAGAGTCAGAGGAGATGTTGGAGTAATCTTTCCTTTGTCCATGTAAGTAACATTTAAAACATTTAAAAAATAGAGTAACCACCGTCCATAAACCAATAAAGAGATCGACGTCGCTGCTAGATTCTTCTGTTCTTTGGTTTCGATTAGCTTAAATTTTTATGCGGACCGTCTCTCTTTGAGTAATAAAATCACCTTACCAGCTGGAAACACTCACGCCATTCTTAGGGGCAACCTGCAGTTTCGGTTATCTTACAGCTAATCCAGAAGTCACTGGCAAAGGAGGTTAAATTCCAAGCCCTCAGGGATTTGCGAACGTCTCTGGGGTCACTGGATCTCCTCCTACCTTTCACTGTCTCTCAGGGACAGCTTGGGTCCGAAATGAACCGTCCAATTTCCTTCGGAATAGGGGAATTTCAGGAATAGCCTGAAAATCCGTCTTCTCACTGCTAAGCCCCGCCTTCTTCCTAAAAATTATTTTAAATGTTAAATATTATAATGATATTTTTTTTATTTCAGCCAGGCTTTAAATATACTTTTTATCATAAAATTAGGAAGTGCTTTATAGAATTTCTTTATACAATAGATAATGAATTTATTAAAATGAATTCATTAAAACAGGGGTTTTATATATTCATAGATAAATATGTATAAGATTATATACCTTAATTTGAAATAAACAATCATGTAACTCTAAAGATAAATTGGTATATGACATAATAGAGGAGTGGCATTCTAGGATCAGCCAAGAATCTATATAACCACAAGCAAACTGTGATGTTCCCTTTAATACTGTTGACCCTTATCTAACTCTTAGCAGGTGCTAAATGTTAGCTAAATTTGCTTGTGGCTATTTAGAGATACTTGGCTAATCTGTGTTTTAACTGCCCCAGATTCTGCCACTCTTTCTCCTACAGTAAAGTTTCATAGGAGCTATTATTGATTTTAACAGTTTCAAATTTTTAGCTATGGGAGCGTGGTGGCTCACATGATTAGGATGCTGGGTAAACTCCCGTCTCTCACTCCTGCCTGTCACTCGCAATTTGAAAATGCACAACTGCGAGTAGATAGATGGGTATCGTTTCAATGGGCAACTTAACAGGGACACAAAAATCGCCCCAATTGCATGTCCTCCAGGCAATGGTAATGTAACCAGCTGATCCCTCTATCATGGAACTGCTTTGGTGCTTCTGACATGCAAATATAATTAGGTTATAGGTTAAAGATAATTACTAGCTTAAAGATAAAACTAAACATCCCTTTAAAATGTTTATCACATTGGAATCATGAATAGTGAAGAATTCTAAAATACAAATAACTCACCAGCATCTGTTGTCTTGCCTCTACTTTTAAACACAGATATGTATTGGTGGGAGTTAGCATATTTTACGCAACTAAATCACAAATTGGAGATGGTGGACTTTTTGGCGCTCTGCTCACTACAGAGGTTTGTTTAGTGCTGTTCCATCATTATTGTTATAGATGAAAATATTCCAATTGTATTGCTTGCAAATGTAATTTTTCCTGTAGCTCTGCACTAGGAAGCAGAGAAAGATAGGATAGTTATGTTGACAGTTATGTTTTGAGATACCATATCTAGACCATTAGTAATGATAGTTCTGACCAGAAAACATCACTTTCTAGAATAGATATTAATTATCTAATATTGTGATTGAATTTTGCCTTCATGCTATTAATGCCCTCTGGGTATTAGATGAGAGTGGGGATTTAACCTGGCACTTGGCTTTCACTCTATTCTCCACTTTTTAATTTTATGCATTCAAATTAAGTTAATTGACTCCTCACAATTTTTCCCACTATTACCTTTTGTAATGATCATTTTTATCCATCTTTTAAAAAAAAAAAACACGTTTATTTCCATTTCCATTTCATTTCATACAATCACATGCATACTGTGCATGACTGGGGCATATAACATTGAATAATAAACACAGCCCTCGCTTTCATAGACCATACCCCCCAAAATACAAACCCAATATGCCACCTTGACCCACCATACACCCTCTTTCACCCCCTCCAACTTACATTCTTCCTTCCAACATTCCCCTCTACTACCTACTTCCCCTCCCCCTCTATCGCTCCTCTCTCCCAATACATTCCCTCCCTTCCTTCTCCTACCTCCAATCCTCTCTCCCACCCTCGCTACCCCTCTTTCTTCTTTCACTCTACTCCTCCCTTCGGTGTATTTCTATTGTCTATCAATATATTCAGCTTGTCCTATCTTTACACTAACATTAAAAAGCCACAGTATACAAGTGCAATCATGTGCTTTGAGATCTAAGACATATTATATTTCCCCCCTCCCCCTAAAACCCCACCTCCCTTCCCTCCCCCCGACTTCCCAGAGCCCGTACACGGTATAGCTTTTTAACAAACACAGTCTAAGGTATCTTAAAAACAAAGCAGAAGAAAAGGATCGAAAAGATCTCTGCGTTGAACTCAGCTTCTTACTGTTACCCAAACTTTAAACAGTTTAAGTTATTACTAATCTTAAGCATATGCTATCTGGAATTTCTTAGTCCCATATTTGCTTTGTGTATAGTCAATCCATTTTTTCCAGTCTCGTTTATATCTCTCGTTTGAGTGGTCTTTAAGATATGCTGAGATTTTTGCCATCTCGGCTAAGTATAACTTTCAAAGTCCATTCTTGAGTTGTAGGTACGTCTTCCTTCTTCCAGTGTTGCGCCACCAACAGTCTTGCTGCAGTTATTAAGTACAGAACCAAATTAGTCTCTACCGCTGTAAAATCAGTACATATACCTAGTAAAAATAACTGAGGGGTGAATTTTATCCTTCTTTTGAAGATATTTTGCATAATCCACCACAGTTTTATCCAAAATGCCTTAACTTTTCGACATGTCCACCATATATGAAAATATGTAGCATCGAGAGAGCCACATCTCCAACATTTAGGCTGTAAGTTCGGATACATAGAAGCGAGCTTTTTGGGATCTAAATGCCATCTATAAAACATCTTATAAAATTTTTCTCTCAAGTTTTGTGCTTGTGTAAATTTCACATTTCTTACCCATATTCTTTCTCATGTGTCCAACATTATTGGTTCCTCAATATTCTGTGCCCATTTTATCATACAGTCTTTAATCAGTTCCGTTTCGGAATCCATCTGTATTAATACATTATATATCCTCTTTATATGCATTAAGCTTTGATCTCTTATTTGTTTAAACAAATTATCCTCAACTGTTTCAAAGCCGGTTTTTTGGTCTATTTTCCACCTAGCCTGTAATTGGCCATACTGAAACCATGTCTGAACTACCTTCTCCTCTTTAAGTGTCTCTAAAGATTTTAATTGTAACACCCCCCCTTCTGAAGTGAGAAGTTGTCTGTAAGTGGTTCTATCGTGTTTTTGTTCTATATTCATATTTTGAATTGCATGTCTAGGAATTGCCCACATGGGCAGCTTATCGTTTAGTCTGTGTTGATATTTTTTCCAGACCCGCAATAAAGCATTTCTTAAAATATGATTTTTAAAATTCTTATCTAATTTTTTGTTGAATAACAAATAAGCATGCCAACCATATACCAAATCATGTCCCTCGATATTCAATATTCTATCATTGGTTAAATGGGTCCAGTCACTGATTGCAGATAATGCCACCATCTTATCCATCTTTTTATAGTCATTTTAATTTCCAAAGTACCATTCCTGTTGTTTACTTCTAATGTTTGTTATTTTAATTTTCCATCATCCAGTTTTGATTTTTTATCACAACAAAACTGGCTTTTTCTGTTTACTGTCTGTTAAAACTGCAGTTTCAAAATTTTCCATTTTTTTAACTACTGAATTTAAAGACTTTTAGAAAATCCTGATATTCCTTGATCTTGTTGACAGTTAATTTTTTTTCTGATATTAGATTCACTTTATGTTTTTCTTCTAGATTAGTCATATTTAATTTTTCTATAGAAGGATACTCATTTTCTAATTTCCTCTCCTTTCCTTTGAATTCCTTCTGGGCTCTAAACTTGTACACTTTTAATATATACGTATATTTGCTGTTGGCTCCTTGTACACTGTATGTGTATGTAATACTTTCTAAAATACATGTAATATTTCCTAGGGATAGTGTATGTATGTGTGTACACACACACACACACACACAAGTTTAGAGCCTGGAAAGAATTCAGAGGAGAGGAGAGGGAATTAGAAAACAGGGATAGTGGGTACTTGGATTATTTGCAACCATATAGTAAATCAAAGGGATATATAAAGTAAAATATAAAACCAAGAGATGTAGAATTTTTATATGATATGTTATTTTTTCAGTTAAACTGATGAATAATGTACAAAATTGGGAATAAGCATTCTTAATATTTTACAACTATTAGAAATACAACTAAAACCAATGTTTCTATTATGGAGTATTAATTATATCTTTAACTTTCCCTTTAAGTCTATCAGACTTGCAATCTTAATATACCTAGAGTTTCAATCTGGATGTATAAATGGATGTGTACTAGGATCATCTCCCCTACCCCCAAATTCCCTGTGTTTATAGCTCCCTATGTTTACAAATCCTTGGACACTGAGTGAATCAAAGTAACACAATTGATAGAAAATAGAAAGAAAATTAGCAATTTGTGCCCCCCCCCCCAATACATTTTTTGTTCAATCATTGGACCTCCTGGAATCCTAGAGCTTGTATATGTAGAGGCATATAGATGGTCATCAATTTACAACATAATGGAACCTGGTATTTCAATTAGAAGTCATTGCAGTCATAGTCGAGGCACCATGTGGCTGGATTCAATTTTACAATCACATGCCTCTTATATGAATGCAGAATACCAATTTCTGTGGAGAGTTATAGCATCCATAATTTCAAGGACAAGTTGTAACTTGCTTTTTTGAAGTCCATCATAATTTTGAATGGTCCTTAACTAACTGGTCATAAGTTGAGGACTACCTGTATGAGACTTCAATGTAAAGAAAAATTATTGTGCTGCCTAGCTGCAATCTATATAAATTCCCTCTCTTCCTTCAAAGCAAATCAATATTCTAATGAGTCTTATTCCCAGGAAAAATACTGTGTTTTATATGCCAAACTGATTACAGTAATAAATATTGATTATAACAATAAAATGTTAAACTAAAGTAAAAATTCTATTTTTGAGAAAAATATTAATAATACTGCTTGCCTTATACTTTTGAATTTTATTTATCAGTTTAGAATTCTAGGCTGCCACTTTACCAAAAAAATACATGCATATATATTTTCTGACCTTGTTAACATTTAAGATTCCATATGATAGATTAAGAACAATAATCTAATGAAGGGAGTGAATGTACAATATTTGCCAAATCCAAATTGAGCATAATGTTCTAATGTAAAATACAAAATACATTAATTGATGAAAGTATTTTTTAAACCTGAAGCAGAAGTGGGTTGCAAATCCTGGGGCTACCAGTTTGCTCGTGCTTGTATGTGTGCTTGTGCGAGCATGCAACACATGGGTGGAGCCTCCCACCACCACCACTACCAGTTTGCCTGATTCAGGCCAAAACGGGAGCAATCCACCTCTGACCTGAACAATGTCAAAACCTGTTACAATTGAAAATAAAAAGTTTTTAAAAGTGGTTAATGAATCTCTACTGAATTGATTTTGATTCAAATAAGTTCTAGCAGGTAGTTATAATTTAATAAATTTCTCTGTATCAAATTAGATTCAATGTGGTGCTTTCTTTCCAATTTAAAATGATAACATTTGTTTTTTAAGCATATAGTACTAGTGGTCCTTGATTTACAACAATTTGTTTAATGACCGTTTAATGTTATAATGGCACTGAAAAAATGACTGATGATCATTGCAGCATTCCTACAGTCACATGATTAAAATTGGATCTTGGCAATGGATTCATATTTATGATTATTGCAGTGTCTTGGGGTCATGTGATCACCATTTGAAGTCTTCTGACAAACGAAGTCAATGGAGAAGTCAAATTCACTTGAAAACCGTATTACTAACTTAACAACTGCAGTGATTCACTTATCAAATGTGGCAAGAAGGGTCATAAAATGGGGCAAAACTCACTTAACCACTTTCTTGCTTAGCAATTTTGGCCTCAGTTGTGGTTGTAAGATGAGGACTACCTGTACTGTAGCTGAATGAAATTCAATACAACAGATTCTCATTCTCAAATCTATATATTTGCCTTAAATGGTTGGGTGATTACCACAATATCTTTTTAATTCTTTAAATATGTGTCCATAGGTATCATTACTTGGATTAGATCTTCTAGGTGCCTTTGGTGAAAGACTATTAGGACGTTTCAGAACCTATGTAGGAACTGGTAAGTATATTTTACATTTTTTCTATATAAAAATAAGTTTGATCTTTTCCTTAATATTTTTTTAACTAAGGCTGTACATCACAAATTTATAATAATGGAGAATCTATAGCCGTGATGGTGAACCTATGGTACATGTGCCACAGGTGGCACGTGGAGCCTTCTCTGTGGACATGTGAGCCATCACCCTAGCTCAGTTCCACTGCGCATGTGCATGCCTCCAGACTGCCAGTTGATTTTTGGGGCTCTGCCATGCATGTGCAGGGGGTGTTCACATGGAGATACATGTGCATGCATGGGGGGAAGGGGGTCATGCTCGCAGGGGCAGGTGGGAGCGTGAGGGTGCGGCTTCAGGGAAGCCTGCTAGGCCCAAAACAGGCCACAGGGGGCATGTGCTGGGGGGCACATGTGCAGGGGGAGCACAGTGGGGTTGCGCACACATTGCATTATGAATGTGGGCATGTGCATGCCCTTGTCGCACGCACGCTTTCAGCACGTGAGGACAAAAAGGTTAGTCATCACTGAGCTGTAGTAATAGATATATATAGAGAGCTATAGTAATAGATTTATATATAGAACACAGCTATTGCTGACTTATGACAACTTGTTGAACCACCAAAATTACAATGATCTTGTTAAGGGTACTTTACAACCTGAGTGTAAGGGCACTTCTGACGACAATATAACGTTGCACTGTGTCTGCCCCCCCCCCCCCCCAGTCATTGTGTGATTGTGATCTGCTTGGTAACCTGTTTGTATTTATGACTGGTTGCCAATTGCCCAGCAATCATGTGATTGCCATTTGCAAAGCTGGCAAGGAAGGTTGCAAGCTCTTACTGCCTGCAGAGAGGACACTCTCTCATCTCTGGAATCTGGTGAAAAGACCTGCCTTCAAAGGGAACTGAACTTCTTCAGCAGGGTAGAGAAATGAAGCTCAAATCCTTAGACTGGTCTTTTGGTTCAACCCAATACAGCATAACCAACACAAACTTGGAAAAGGATAATACAGCCATACATCAAAAACATTTTAGAAATCACCAACAGACTATTACAACCACATGACATCAGCGGAGTATACAAATCAACAAAAGCCTAAAGCTTAAATAAAATAGAAGAAAAAATAGGAGTCATCCACAACATACAATGTAAGGATTGCAACAGCCACTACATAGTACAACAGGCAGAACACTAACAGAGCACATCCATGAACACCAACTAGTAACCAGAAGACATAATGAAAGCTCCTTAATTTTATAACACATGGCCAGACTTAACCATACTTTCTATTGGGAAGCTGTGACTATCCTAAACCAAGTCAAATCCAAAAACGCTAGAGAATTCCTAAAAGGTACCCTGTCAAGTCAGCCAACATAGACATAAACACCCTATACATTATTCAAAAAAGATAATCAACAAGCCAAAAAGTGGGGGGAAAGACCAGAGGGGAAAAAGGACCAGAACACAAAACCCAATCAAGCAGCAAACAATACCACAATCAAGGTATTGCCCAACAAACAGTAAACAGCCAACCAAAAAACCACCAAGACCACTCCCACTAATACTGACGAAGGTCTATGACAATGTTGGCAAACCTTTTCGGCACCGAATGCTGAAATGGGAGCGCATGTGCCGGGAGGGGGGAGCACCGGAAACCGGAAGAACAAACAGGCGATGGAGAGATGGCTGTGTGTGCCACTTCCAGCATGCATACCCTAGGTTCACCACCACAGGTCTATGATATCTATAACATTATTATATGACATCATAACACATCAGTCATATATTAAATCAAGCCAGTTAGGAGCCGTTTAATTTGGTTCAGCTCACTTGGCTGCGTAAATAAAGGTTTAACAAATGTTTGCACTGTCCCCAGCAAAACCTCTTGGGTTATCCAAGGATATTCCAATAATCTTGTTGATTCTGTCCTTCCACTTCCCCATCTTCTATTTCCCAGAACCTTTCCAAACATATTCATTTTCTAGTGTGCCTTTTCATCTGAGTTTCTTGTTCCTTAATATTGTTAATGGTGTCAAGGGTGTTTTATTTGGTTCTCCTTTTAACCCACCTTTGCAATGGTCTCACTAAGCATATTGGGCAACGTTGCATTTGTGATTGTAATATTAATGACTGAGATCTTATATATTTATTTTCATATTGAACTCTACTGAGTCATCTTCTGGCTTATAAAGTGGTTAGTTTTGCTTTAAGAATTGAAAAACAAATATATAATCAAATTCGGATAATCCTTGATTTATGATAACAATTGAGACAGGAATCTTCAGTTACTGAGTGAAGCAGTAATTTAATGAGATGTTATATATGTAAATATATCTCAAAACCACAATCCTGGTATGCCTGGTTGCAGTTGTGAGTGAGTTCCTGGGTCATAAGAGGTCTGTAAAGGGGGCGTGCATAAGTGCACCAGCGTGCCTACCATCCCTGTCCTACTGTCCCTATTTATTTGTACTCATTTTCTTTGTTCATGTGCATCTTTATACTTATACTTGATTATCTTGTACAGGTTTGACAAACTAAATAAAATTAAAATAAAATAAAGTAGACAGAATGAAAGATCTGCCTTTCAGAGATACTTAGTCCCATTTTTTTTGGGGGGGGGGAGATCCTTCTGGCAGACAGGCCTTTAACTTTCAAGGAACTGTCTGCCGAAAAGACTTGGTCACATAAGAACCAAATCTCTGCCAGGCAACCTTTTCACTCTAAATCAGGGATCCCCAGACCGTGGTCGACTAGTAGACTGTGAGCCATTTGGAACCAGGTCACGGGAGTGATAGGTGAGCACACATATAAGCACATCTTCACTTGTGGGAGAAGCAGGTGAGCATGTGCGCGCACACTCCATTTGCACAAGGGGCAGACACACATGCCTGCTGCTTGTATAAATGGTGCTGCATGTGCGCATGACTACCACTCACACGGAAACATCCCCTCTCCCCCATAACGGTCCATAAAGCCGGAAAGATTGGGGAACTCTGTTCTAGATGATACTTCTTTATGGGGAAAAAAGGAAGTATATACAATCAATGGAAACAAGAAATCTTAGTTAATATTTCTTTATGGGATTTACTTTATGGGATTTAAAAAAAACAAACCAATTAGCGATGGAAGATTAAATCCTGCGATGCCATAGGAATTATTTAGAGATCAGAGCAAAAAGACATATGGTAATATAAACTTGGACTATTAATCAGGGATATTTGTTTGATATTTCTGGTAAATCCTAATGGAATTTTTGCTGAACTAGGATTGAAAATATAATGATTTATGAATTTCATAGTGATAAAAGCTAGGTAATTGGAGAAGATGTTTTTCTACTTGTTACTTTAAGAGACAATAAACAGTTAATATATTAGGTTCTTCTCCATATGATGGAGAAGTAACTTTTTAAATACTGTTTTTGTTA
The DNA here is from genome assembly GCF_051295495.1 of Thamnophis sirtalis. NCBI lineage: Eukaryota > Metazoa > Chordata > Lepidosauria > Squamata > Natricidae > Thamnophis > Thamnophis sirtalis. The sequence continues at coordinate 61,083,838 of NW_028261384.1, read as the reverse complement.
CTTTCTTCTTTTCTACTTTCTTTATGCATATTTTGAATTTTAGTTTCCCTTTTCTTCTAGCTTTGTATTATAATTTTTAAAAACTTCAATAAAATTATTAAACAAAAATTGTAGCATTTACAACTAGAAATACAACAGGTGTACACTCAAGATTAGAACATCTTCATATGCCCTTTGTGTAATGTGATATATGCCATAATTTGCCATTAATGCTTCTTGGGATTTTATATGGAACAGATAGGATAACTTTTGTGCAAAATGATTAATGGACAAACATTTGTCAACACTTTTTCCATCAACCACTCGAAACAAGGACAAGATATATAAGAGCATTTCAGCCTCTCTGGTATTCTATTGCAAATAAACGTTTTGGAAAAAAGAAATTTTACCAGTACAATCAGGCAAATAATTACTGAACATATGTACAATGAAAAGTTTTGAACTATTTCAGAAGGTCTCAGTGAACACAATGGATTAGCATATTAAAATCATATCGTGTGCCTTTAATCAATTTGTCTACAATTTAGTCAGTTTAGTTGTACAGTTGATGAAATAAGTTTAGCTCAGAAAGTCATATGCTTTTTTATAAAATGTGTTAGTCTGAAAAAGATGCTAAAGATTTCTGAGCTGAGTTAAAATTGTGTTTAACTGTAACAGTTAAACTGTTTATCGTATCACTGGTCTGTAAATTCAGTTTTGCTTATCCTGAGATCTGAATCTCTATCATTCTCCTAGGCACTGCTTGGAGTGTCCAAGCACGGGTTAACTTCAGCTTGCTGCCCAAGGACTGAGTTTAACATTTCTGTAGCTCTGCCTCTTGCTCCCCTCAGAGGCTCAGTTTTAAAAAACTCAGTCGCCCTACAGGACGCTTTTTGGGATCCAGTCCTTTTGCAGCAGGCTGGACCCCCTAATTAGTATAGTGTTGCTCCTCAGGTTTTCTTTTCAGTGTTGTTAGTTAGCTCAGATTTCTGTTCTCTTTTTTATTTTGCCTAAGTTCCTTACTCAGTTTATCTTCTGCTGTCCAGAGCACGAGGCAGGCTTCCTGGAGCAAGGCTGCCTTTTTGCACTCGTCGCGATCATAGTCTCACCATGGGGGGAGGCTCGTTAGCGGCTGCTGACAAGTCCAGGGGACAGATAGGTAGCTAGGGTCTCCAGTGCGGAGCATTAGGCTCCTCAGGATTTCCCTGGTGCTGCTCCAGGCGCGTGCGGTCACCCTTTTGGTTTCAAAATTGGTGCGCTTTTTCACTGAGCCTCCTGTCATTGGTGCGCTTTTTCGCTGAGCTCCTGTCATTGCCGCACAGCCTGCCTCAATAGCGGATCGCCGCGGACAGACCTTAACATCAGACCTTGCCTTTGGTCTCCAGGCAGGCTCCCCTCATCTCTGGATTATTCCAAGCAGCTGCAGGAGTTTTTCTGGCCACTATCAGGCCATTCTCTCTTGCTTAACGGCGCAGATCTGCAGGCATCCGGCCTTCCTCAGCTGGTGCCATTTTCTCCCAGCTCCATTTGCCTTGAATTCTGACAGCATCTACTTAAAGACCTGCACTGACCACCAGCAGGGATTCTTCCTTCTGGCCATATTTTGCAGACCTCCTCTTCAGTCAGAAGATGGAAAAGCAAGTGGAACAACAAGCTGGGCCCACCGCTTCTAAATGCAGCAGACCCACCCCTGCTGCCAAAAGTGATGGGGTGGGATGCCCAACCAAGGGGAAGCGTCCCAAAGTCAGGAAGGCCTCTAAGGCAGATGAGAAACTTGCTGAAAGACGCCAGAAGACGTCCATTGGGTCCCCCTGCCATTCCCTTGATGAAGGAGACTCCCTTGCTGGGGAGGATTCTTTGGCTCCCTCTGAAGCTGGGTTAATCCTACCTCAGGCTCAGGAGCCTCAGTTGTCAAAAACCATGCAGGATGTGGTGGCTCGTGCAATTTCGCAGGGTATTTCGGATGGCATCCAGCAGTTGGCCTCTAAATTGCCTATTGCCACTGCTAATCCTATTGCCACTGCTAATCCCAGCAAGAGTCGAGCTACATGGCTTCAGGACCCCCTGGCTAGGGAGGCTTCTCTGACCCCTACCGGAATCAGTGAGGTATCTGACGGGGAGGAGGCAGAGCAAGATGCTCCAGACCTCTCAGAGGATGAAAATACTGCACCCGAAACGCCTGTCCTCTCAGGCCTCTTCAAGCCCTCCATATTAGGGTTAGGGCGGCTGCGCCCCAGATGGGTCTGCCAGCCCCAGCCGAAAAACCCACTCTTGCTCAGGGTACCAAGGAGGCCATTGGCCCCCAAGATCCGGGTGCGGGACTGTTTAAGGAGGTTCCCCCCCTCTGTATCTGGTCCCACCTCCACAGCTGTTTTTGGACATCATCCAGCGTCAATGGACCCAACCAGGCTCCATGGCCAACCCCAGTGGGACAGATAAGAAACTCTACACCATGGAAGGCCCACTGGAGGAACTGCTAAAGCTTCCTCAGGTGGATGACCCCATTGTCTCTCTCACTTCTAATTCTACCCTCCCAGCTAATTTGCTGGGGGGCTTAAAGGCAGAGGACAAGAGGGCAGAGTCAGTCTCCCACAAGACCCACCTGGCCACGGCATGGGCCATGAGGGCATCTTCATCTTCCTCATACTTTAGTAGAGCGGCCCTGTTCTGGCTCCGAAAGCTGTTGGCTGGCCTCCCAGCGGGGGATACCAGGGCGAGGCAGGACGTTAACAAAATAATAGCAGCCGTAGGATACTCAGCCAATGCCTCGCTTACTGCCACTAAATTCTCCTCTAGGGCCCTTGCCTCCAATGTAACTTCACACCGCCTACTATGGCTCCGCCACTGGCAGGCGGACGTGAAGGCAAAGTGGAAGCTCGCTTCACTCCTTTCAAAGGGGGAAAATTGTTTGGGGAGGTCTTGGACCCCTATCTAACCAAGTCCAAGGATAAGCGTAAGATCCTGCCTGCGGTCACCAAGAAACCAGACTGTAAGGGTCAGTCCTTTTGCTGTAACTCCTTTTTGAGCTCAGAGCCCTCCACCTGTTCTGGGGGGCCCAGTTGATCCTATGCCCAATCCCAGGATCGTCACCAGGATAAATCATCCTACAGGGGTAAGAATAGACAGCAGGGCTACCGTAAACCATTCCGTGGGGGGTATTCCAACTGCCCCTTCCGGAAACCAAAGTGACCGGCACTGGGACCCTCCCACTGGTGGCCGTCTCCAACTTTATGCTGCCCAGTGGGAGGAGATCACGACGGACACCTGGATTCTGAACACAGTCCGCCACGGATTGACCCTGGAATTCCTTCCCTTCCCTCCAAGGACCTTTGTCTGTTGCCCCACTCCCAGATCGGCCCACAAGTTCCAGCTCATGAGGGTGGAGATAGATCATTTGCTAGAGATAGCGACTATAGAGAGGGTTCCCAGGGGCCAGGAGGGCAGCGGATTCTACTCCATCCTGCTTCTGGTTCCCAAATCATCCGGGGGGTAAGGGCAATACTGGACCTCAAGAAACTCAACAAGCATCTGGCGTACAATCGCTTCAAGATGCAGTCCCTTCAGACCATCCTGGGCTGCATCAGACAGGACAATCTCTTGACCTCCATAGACCTGAAGGAGGCATACCTGCATATTCCAATCCATCCGGCGCATCGCAACTTCCTGAGGTTTCAGTTTGCCAACCAATACTTCCAGTACAGAGCCCTTCCCTTCGGCCTCTTGTCGGCTCCTCGAACCTTCACCAAGCTACTAGCCGCTATCGCTGCGCATCTACGATCTCTCCCGGTAAGACTGGAATGCTACCTGGATGACATCCTCATCCACTCGTCGTCCAGGGGGCAGGCCCAGAGAGATCTCGACATCACCATCCGAGTCCTGCAACTACACGGGTTCTCAGTCAACCTTGCCAAGAGCCATCTGACCCCAACCTGCAGAATTCAACATCTCAGCACAGTGATCAATTCCAGGGACTGCAAGGTCCTCCTCACACAGGAGAGAGTAGACAGCATCAGGTCTCTGGTGAGAACCATCTGATCAGCGGGGTCAGCGTCGGTTGTTTTCCTCTCCCAGCTGTTGGGGAAACTGGTGTCGTGTATTTCAGTGATCCCGTGGGCACAACTGCATATGCAAGACCTCCAGTGGTTTCTGCTGCCGCTCCAGAAATGCAAAGCCAGCAATTCCAGGAGGGTGGTGCATCTTCCTCCAAAGGTTCTACGCTCCCTCAGGTGATGGCAGACGGACCCCCTTCTGAAGGGCTGCTTCTTCAAGGAGCCGGAGCGCTTAGTTATAACGACGGACGCCAGCCTTTTCAGTTGGGGCACTCATCTTCAGACTCAGGTAGTCCAGGGCAGGTGGTCGCAGGTGGAGCTCACCCACAACATAAACTGGCTGGAGCTCCAGACCACCAGACTAGCCCTGCACCATTTCCATCATCAGATCAAAGGCCATGATGTGCTAATCCTAACTGACAACATCGCCACAAAGGCACACATCAACCACCAGGGTGGCACACGATCTCTGACCCTGATGTCAGAGGCAGAAGTTCTGGGCTTTTGGGCGGAAAGGTGCCTGGCCTCCCTATGGGCGGACCACATATCGGGGGAGGACAACGTGATGGCGGACTGGTTGAGCAGAATCACCATCTAGAGCTTGGAATGGTATCTTCACCTGGCCTTATTCCACCAGCTGACACGGAGGTTCAGCTGACCGGAGGTCGACCTGTTCGTGACCCAGACCAACATTCAGCTCCCCCGGTACCTCACCAGTTTCCACTGCTCTGGGGCGGAGGGAACAGACGCACCTCGGTCCCACTGGCCGCCAGGTCTTTTGTACACTTTTCCACCTCTCCCTCTAATTCCTCTGGTGATCAGGAAGATTCTATCAGAGAGGGCAGAGGTGCTGCTTGTGGCGCCTCACTGGCCGAGGAGGTCCTGGTTCGCCAACCTTGTCAGCTTGTCAGTCAATCAGCATTGGCGCATACCTTAGGATCAGATCTCCCTCAGCCAGAGGGCCGTTCAACATCCGGAACCCCAGTGGCTGCAACTGGCCATCTGGCACTTGAGGGGGACATCCTGAGGCTCAGCAAATTCTCTGAGAAGGTCATTTGTACCATTCAGGCGTCCAGGCATCCCTCCACTGTCAGAATCTATGAGGCAACTTGGTCATCCTTCTCACGCTGGTGTGAGACCCATCGAATCGTAGCCTCTTCTGCCACCATACCACAAATCCTGGACTTCTTGCAGGAGGGCTTGGACAAAGGTCTCGCACCTAACACCCTCAGGTGTCAAACGGCTGCTTTGGCCACCATTCTGTCCACGGACTCTCAGTTGCCGCTTACCAGACATCCACAAGTTCGTAGCTTCCTCAAGGGAGCTACCAACCTCTATCCTCCCACCATACATCCACATGTATCCAACTTGGGACTTGTCGGTCGTGTTGCAGTCTCTGTCCACAGCCCCCTTCGAACCGCTTCGGACTACGAAGTTGGACTACGTCATCTGACTCTAAAAATGGCCTTTCTAATTGCCATCACCTTGGCTCGCAGAAAATCCGAGATGGCCTCCCTCTTGGTTAGAGACAACCTTTGCATTGTACATTCGGACAGAGTTGTCCTCAGACTGGACCCGACCTTTGTGCGGAAAATAAACAGCATTTTCCATAGGTCACAGGAAATTGTTCTCCCGGACTTTTGCCCATGCCCCAGACATCCAAGGGAGCACGTATGGCATAAGCTGGATGTCCGTCGGGCGGTCCGTATTTACATGAAACGGACGGCTCCCTTCCGCAAATTGGAGGGGTTCTTCGTACCTTCCAACCAGTCTCTATGGGCAAGAAGGTCACCTCTTCCACCATGGGATGCTGGATACGAGCATGTATCAAGCTGGCCTATGAACAACAAGCTAGACCCGTCTCTCCTCGTATTACAACTCACTCAACAAGGAGCGCCGTAACTTCAGCTGCGTGGACTACGCAAGCGTCCATTAAGGAGATATGTCAGGCTGCTACGTGGTCCAGTCCATCTCCATTTGTTAAAAATTACAGACTTGACGTTTTTGCCTCGGCTGAGGCCTCATTTGGGAGAAGAGTTCTGCAGCAAGTCATCGCGACCCCCACGCGCTTGGACAATTTTTGTTCCCTCCCTGGGACGGCATAGCTTTGGCATGTCCCGTGCTTGGACACTCCAAGCAGCGCCTAGGAGAATGACCGTTGGCTTACCTGAATGGTCGTTCTTTAGGTGCTGCAGGAGTGTCCAACCCCACCCTAAAAAGGTGCCCACGGGGTCCTGCACTCCAGTGGGGGCATTCTTCATCTCCATCTACAGGCCTTTTGGACTCTCCTTCGTTTTTTAAAACTGAGCCTCTGAGGGGAGCAAGAGGCGGAGCTACAGAAATGTTAAACTCAGTCCTTGGGCAGCAAGCTGAAGTTAACACGTGCTTGGACACTCCCGCGGGGCCTAGAGAACGACCATTCAGGTAAGCCAACGGTCATTCTACAGTTGCATTTTTGATAGCTAAAATGATTTAAAAAATCAAATGAATAGATGAGAAAAAATATCTGCAGTTTATTTGACTGTTACTAGATTGAATCACTAACTAGTATAGGAAGAATTAGGCATATTGCTGGGTCACATACAATTTCTATCCCTTGATTTTTAAGAAATACTTCCTTAAATGTTTAAAATATATATTTATTTGGTTTAGGTGATGGCTTATAAACAAAATAGGATAAAACACCTAGTAGGAAGTTACATGTACTTCACTTTATTAAAAGTACTTCTGATTAGATGTTCTAGAATCTGATCCAGATATTTAATTTATAATTGTAATTAGAGGAATTATTGTAAAAAGAAATAGATGGTACAGGGTCATGTTTTGACTAAAGCTATGTCTCTCAGTACTAAGATTAAAAGGAGTAATGGTTATTATTCATAAACTTTCTCAATAAGGATGTGATTGCTCTAAGACGTTGCATGGTATTCTGAAAATAATCGTGTCATCATTTTGTAAACGTTGCTTTAACATTTATATCTACAATAGAAATTAAATCAGAAAATTGAAAGTAGCAAATATCAATGAATTTCATCTCGATTTTTTCATTTAGACCTAAAATATACAAATAATAGAAAAAAATATTATTTGCATGCCTGAAAATGAGATGTTCTCCCAAATATTTTTTCATGTATTTAAAAATAAAACATTGAGGATATACATATAAAATATACATGCTTAAAAATCAATATAAAATTGATTTTTAATCAGTTGCCTTGCATATTCCTACCAAGGAATTATGGAACAACTGAAATAATTAGAAAGGAAAGGTGCTCAAGACTCAGAGTTCCAGCCAGCAGGCTATGCATTGAGATAAACTTAGAAATATGTGCAATATGTTTCTTTCCTAATTATTTTGTTAGATACATAGGCTTACATTGCAAGGCAGATGAGGAAGAGAAGAGTTAGGGTTTTGCTCCTTCATATTGTGTAATTTATAATTTATAATAGATTATGGTGGATTTTAGAAGAAAAGCTATACTACCACCTCTTACAATACTGGACAACACTGTATCAACAGTAGAACTCCTTCATGTTTCTAGGTTCTATCATATCTCAAGGCTTAAAATGGTCAACTGTTGTGGCCCAGCAGGATCCGGTTGAGCTGCTGATGGACTCGGATAGCGAGGAATCATATGAGTCTGCCCTGGACGATGTGGAGGATCCTGGGCAGGGTTCAGATTCAGAGCAGGGACCAGAGAGGCTGGTTGGCCACCAGAAGGCGCCTGAGGCATGGAGGAGTGGGGAGAATCAAAGGCAGTTTGTCCCTGAAGCTAGATTGGGAAGGGCTGAGAAATGGAAGAGCAACTCCGTAGGCAGACTCACAGAAGATGATTAAGCACAGGTGATTGTTGATTGGCCCCTCCCAAGAGAGATTATAGGTGACGCATTGGGAGGGGACATTTGCAAGAAACAACTGTTCGAATTAGTAGTTAAGAAAATCTATCTGTGTATTCTAGTCGTGTCTGTTCGTTTGGACTATCTGCGTTGCTTCGTTTGAACTATCTGGGTTGCTGCAGATCTACTCTATTGAACATGAGTTGCCTGGGCCCTCAGCAAAAGGATTCGTTATCTCAATAATTGAACAGTGGCAAACAGCCAAGCCTGTGTTCTGGTTTATTCATAGGCCGGGGGATCAGAACAGTCACCTAACATCAAAAATGTCATCAAAAAAGCACAACAAAGAATGTTCTTTCTGCATCAAATCAGAAAGCTCAAACAACCCAAAGAGCTGCTGATTCAGTTGTACAGAGGAATTATTGAGTCTGTCAACTGCACCTCCGTAACTATATGGTTTGGCTCTGAAACCAAGCAAGAAAGACTTCAGCGATAATTAGAACTGCAGAAAAAACAATTGCTACCAATCTGTCTTCCATTGAAGATCTGTGTACTGTAGAAGTCAAAAAGAGGGCTGTGAGAATATCTACAGACACCTCATAGCCTGGATATAAATTGTTTCAAATTCTACCCTCAAAACGACGCTATAGGGCACTGCATACCAGAACAACTAGACACAAGGACATTTTTCCCCGAATGCCATCACTCTGCTTAAGAACTAATTCCCACAACACTGTCAAATAATTTACTGTATTACTATTATTCTTTTCCAGTAGAATGGAGGGAGGGGTTACACATGGGTATAGTCAAAGCCTGATTGGTCCATAGACTGAGGGAATTTTCTTTAATATTCCACCATTCCCTATTGGCTCCCAGTTTTCTCTCAATCTTTTGGTCCAAGCACTGCTTTGGCTCCTAGGTAGGAAATCTTTAAAATTCATTAAAAATCCATTGGATATTAATTTGACTAATTGGCTATTCTAAAAAATTCTAAAATTCTAAATTAACTGAGCTGCTGCCCCTAGGGATAGTTGTTTCTGTCTCGCGCGAGGTAGGAGAGGCAGTGGGGCATTTCCTTCCTGCCTCGTGGGGCGAGGAGCCCCGTCCAATTCCCGGGATATTAGCTGTTGGGCTTTACAAAACAGCCATTAGAGAACGAGCAGAGGGCTGCGAGCAAGGCATGACTCAGCTGAGCGTGCCTCTCTAAGAGAAAAGGCGTGCCATGATTTAAAGTGACCAGAGGCTTTTCGGTGCTGGCAGCCGGAGGGATTCTAATGAGCTGCTGACTTCAAAGACAATTCTGTGGCTTTTCCGCTGCTCCAAGGCTCTTTAAAGCCTCTGGCCTAATGTTTTAAGGCTACAGCTGGTGAGCTAAAGCTGCGGCCATAAGGAGTCAAGTCGCAATCATAATCTTGCTCGGCTGCCCGATCGGAGCATTCAGTGGCCATTTTACCCTGCCATGTGGTGGCAGCCATTTTCCATTGCCTCGTAGCCTACCGCTTCTGAATGTATCGTGGCAATTGATTGCAGCTGAAGGTCGTTCCCTGGGCCCATCCACTTCAACTCCCAGGGCCAAGCATCGGCTGAATCCATAACTGACCAATTTCCCTGCAGGGCACGCGAGTAACTGACCTGATCAGCCAGACCTGATCTTCCACAGGCCTCCTCTGAGGCACTAAAGCACAGTAGAGAAGGGAATATGATAGGCCCAAGACCAATGCTGCAGCTGCCAAGCCTTCAGCCGATCCATGCCCCTCCAGAGCCATGACTAGAGACGAGCTGAGAAGGTAACAGGCTCTGGAGAAGACGATTGCTAGGATGGAGAAACAGGCCAGGGCACCAGGCCAACTTCTCCCAGTAGATCCAGGTCTCCCATCAGGCCCGCTTCTCTTCAATCTGGCTGTCCCCCCAGGGGATTCAGTCCTTCTTCCCCTTGTGTCTCTCCTGTTAGGCCTTGCAGGCTCTCAAGACAGGCGGCTTCCCTTTCCCCTTCGGCCTTCCCAGGGGCTATTAGGGATGATGGGGGGGATCCCTTGGAGGGCTATTCTAGGGATTACCATTCTTCTGTTGGGTTAGCTTCCCAGGGGCCCCCAGTTCTAGATCAATCACAGGAGGAGCTTGAGGACCTGAAGCTCCTTCTTGAAAGCATTAAAAGACTCATTTCTACAACCATCTTATAGGGCATTGCCACAGCTCTGTCCCAAAGAGATAAGGTTCCTCAGGGTGACAGGTCACACTTAGACCACCACTACAGGGGATCCTCCTCTGCCACATATAGACAAGATCAAGTTAGGCCTCCTTCCCCCTCCATGGTTAGCGAAGGTTTCATCCTGGCTCCAACCCGGGCCTCCCTAAAGGTGGTTGCCTGGCAAAATTCGCAGATCAGTGGGATTGAATAACCTCTGATGCCTGGGTCAGATCCACAGTCAGGAACTGTCTCCAGCTGGAATTCCTCTCTCCGCCCCCCCCCCCCCGACGATCTTCCGGACCTTTCCTCCGTCCTGAGACCCAGAAAGACGCTGCCTAATGGATCTCACCATAGGCCATCTGCTGGACATTTGGGTGGTGGAATCGGTCCCATGGGCGGAACACGTTTGGGTCATTACTCCAATCTGTTTGTGGTCCCAAAGAGCTCAGGGGGTTGGAGGGTGATTCTGGATCTCAAGCACCTGAACTGATTCCTAGTTTACAGCCAATTCAAAATGTCCCTCAGGTCCATTCTCCAAGGGATCCATCAGGGAGATTACCTGGCCTCTGTGGACCTTACAAAGATCTACCTCCACATTCCTATTCTGCTAGCCCATCGCAGGTATCTGTTGTGGCCCGGCAGGAGCCGTTGAGGCTGCCACCAGACTCCGACAGCGAGTGGGCTTATGAGTTGGCTTTGGAGGAGGTGGAGGATCCTGGACAGGGTGTCGACTCCGAGCAGGGCGAGGAGAGACTGATTGGCCACCAGATGGCGGCGGAGCCTTGGATCAGAGGGAGTGTTCAGGGAAACACTTGTGAGTTGTTGCAGGATGCACCCCGTCGAAGGGTTACTCAATGGAAGGAACAACTGAGTACTTACAGGAGATGATTGCGAGCAGCTGTTGCTCATTGGGATCCTCTCCTGAGTATAAAGGGAACTGTTGGTGCCACGCCCTGGTGGCAGAAGTCAACGTTCTTGTTCTTGTTCTCATTCACGTTCACAAACCAAGAGAAGCCAACTTGGATAAGTGGCTTGATAAGTGAAGCTGGTTTTCAGTGTTGTGTGAGTTATAGGACTTTCTGCCAGAGCTATTATCTTTGTTTATTTGGGCTTGCAGCCAACAAGAGCTTGGACTGATTAAAACATTCTTTTGTACGTCTGTTTGGCTTTCGTTCCTGAACGGAGAGGGGGGTCAGAACAGATTGACTTCTGCCAAGACAAACCTCCATTCTGTTTACAATGGAGTAACTCCATGCTGAGAATGCCCAGCTGGCTCAGCAGATTGCTGTATTGGTTGGTCAAGTTTCTCAGCTTCAGAGACCAGTTAACACTCCCCCCCTCCCCAGCCACGGAGGAAGTGCCCAGTGGCTATGCCGGATAGGTTTGATGGCAATCAAGCCATGTTTGCAGCATTCTTGGGACAATGCCAGCTGTTCCTGAGTTTGAGAGCGGAGGACTTTCCTACTGACCGGACGAAGGTGGGATTTATTATTAGTTTGCTTTCAGGCACAGTTGCCCATTGGGCTACACCCTTGTTAACTCAGCCTAGCCCTTTGCTGGATGACTTCCAGGGTTTTTATCAGCATTTCAGGCTGATGTTTGAGGATCCCGTTAAGGGGGAAACAACAACCAGACGCCTTAAGTCACTGCAGCAGGGTAGTGGTTCATTACAAAATTATGTGAGCGAATTCTGGCTGCATAGCAGGATTCAGCGTGGAATGAACCAGCTTTCATGGACACTTTTCAAGGTGGCCTATCCGATGACTTACAGGATGAACTGGCGAGAGTGGACAGGCCACCGACCTGTCTTGGTTCACTTGTGCCTCCGGATAGATGCCCGGCTGCAGAGACGGAGGCCTCGCCCTGCATCTCAGGAGACCAATAGCGTGCTGGTTCCTCAAGAGACTGCAGTTGAATGGGAGGAGCCCATGGAGCTGGGTGCCATCAGACCCCGAGTGTCACTCACGGAGATGGACAGACGACGTGCTGAGGGGTTGTGTTTTTACTGTGGGGATCCTGGACACCTGGCTAGGAGTTGCCCCAAGAAGAGTAGGAAGGTTGCGCGGCCTGCGGCCTCCCCTCAGCAACAAACCAACGTGTTGGGAAATGGGTGGAGCCGGATCTAAGGGAAACTAGGTCAGGCGCAGGCCAAAGCTGTGGTGGAAGGACGCCATGGCATCTGGTTTTAGCTGGACACAACCTGCAGGTCTGTGCAGCCCAGGTACCCCACTCACCCACGGTGACGTGCTTCCATGGTGTGTGGAATTTAAGGATGGATGCCCTGTTTAGGAAACCGGAGAACTCTGACCCTGCGGACTCGCTTCCACCCCGGACTGTTCTACCCATCGCATCCTGTGCTGCAGTTCATCCGTGAGCGTACGGTCTCTGACACGGGATGCGCAGTGGGGTGACAAGTGGGTGGAGCAACGAAAGGCGGAAGTAGGGACGGCTTCCCCGTGGACCTTTGAGGGGGATCTTTTGAAGTATCAGGACCGGCTCCATGTTCCTGCAGGGCCTATCCGTAGACTGTTTCTCTCTCAGTGTCATGACACTCCAGCAACAGGACATTGTGGTTTTTTTCGGACATTGAGCCTGGTCTCCATTGGCCACCGGTGTCTTGGACCGTGTCCCATGGAGGCTGTCATCAACCCCTCTCGGCCGCATCCTGAGCGTTGGACCCAGGGGAAGGGCCCTGTGGTGGGGGATAGTGTTGTGGCCCGGCAGGAGCCATTGGGGCTGCCACCAGACTCTGACAGCGAGGGGGCTTATGAGTTGGCTTTGGAGGAGGTGGAGGACCCTGGACAAGGTGTCGACTCCGAGCAGGGTGAGGAGAGACTGATTGGCCACCAGGTGGTGGCAGAGCCTTGGATCAGAGGGAGTGTTCAGGGAAACACTTGTGAGTTGTTGTGGGATGCACCCCGTCGAAGGGTTACTCGACGGAAGGAACAACTGAGTACTTACATGAGATGATTGCGAGCAGCTGTTGCTCATTGGGATCCTCTCCTGAGTATAAAGGGAACTGTTGGTGCCACGCCCTGGTGGCAGAAGTCAACGTTCTCGTTCGTGTTCACAAACCAAGAGAAGCCAACTTGGATATGTGGCTTGATAAAAGAAGCCGGTTTTCAGTGTTGTTAGTTATAGGACTTTCTGCCAGAGCTATTATCTTTGTTTATTTGGGCTTGCAGCCAACAAGAGCTTGGACTGATTAAAACATTTTTTTGTATGTCTGTTTGGCTTTCGTTCCTAAACGGAGAAGGGGGGTCAGAACAGGTATCTATGGTTCTCACACAGGGATCTCCATTACCAGTACCGAGCTCTCCCCTTCACCCTGGCCTCAGCCCCTTGCACCTTCACGAAGGTCCTGGTGGCATAGGTGGCTCACCTGAGTTCTGCCCCGGTGAGCTCCAGTGTTATCTCGATGACGTGTTAGTTCAGGCCCAGTCTCTCCCTCAGGCAGTCCTCGACCTCTGACTTACCCTCCAATCCCTGAGATTCTCCGTCAACTTTCCCAAAAGTCATCTCTCTCCTTCCATGAGGATGCTCCACCTGGGGGCGATGATAGTCTCGTAGAGGCGGTGGTTCACCTTTCTCCAGACCAACTGGTCAGCCTTCAAAAGCTAGCAAAAAGGGTGCGTGGAAGTTGGTCAGTTTCCATCCTGACCTTGTCCCAGTTACTTGGCAAGATGGTGTCGTGTATAGGGATAGTGTCCTGGGCCTGCCTCCACTCTTGAACTTTCCGGTGGGCCCTCATCCCGTTCCAGCGCAGACAAATGAGCAACTCCCTGTGCCCCGTCCTTCTACCAGCAGATGTGCGTGTGGTTGTCCCTCAAGTGGTGGCTCTCCCCCGCCCTGAACCGGGGCTGTGCGTTTTGGGAACCGGACCGAGTGACTATAACTACAGATGCAAGTTTGTTTGATTGGGGTGGTGGTGTCGTTGGACTGTCTCGGACCTGCGCCACGACATCAATTGGCTGGCGCTGAAGGCGGCTCGCCTGGCCCTCCGACACTTCAAAAACTCGATCATGGGGCATCACATACTTCTCCTGACAGACAAAGTCACCACAAAAGCCCACATAAACAGTCGGGGGGGGGGGTACTCATTCCCAGAATCTCTGGCTAGAGGCTCTGAGGTTTGGCTCTTGGGCAGAGAGACACTTCGGAGCACATCTTGGGTACAGCCAACCATCAGCCAACTGGTTGAGTCACGCAACAATTGACAACGGTGAATGGCAACTTCAACCCGAATTATTCCAGAATATTTGCCTGCAGTTTGGAACTCCACTGGTGGACTTGTTTGCCAACCCGACGAACATTCAACTGCTGAGATTCTTTTCCCACTTCCAGACCCGAACTGTGGAAGGCACGCACGCTCTCAAAAGCAGATGGCCACCAGGCCTTCTTTACACCTTTCCCCCCTCTCCCACTAATCCTGGGGACCCTGAGGAAGGTAGTGGTAGAGGGGGCTCACATCATCATGCTGGCCCCATATTGGCCCAGGCGGCCTTGGTTTGCAGACCTTGTCTAGTGTCCATATCTCCACCGTGGAGGATCCCTCAGGAGGATGTCTCCTTGTGCCAGGGGGTCCTAATCACCCGGAGCCCCAGTGGCTCCACTTGACCGCCTGGCACTTAAGCAGCGCCTCCTGAGAAATTCTAACCTATCCTCCCGGGTCATCACAACCATAGAGGCTTCAAGACAGCCATTGACCACGTGAATTTACAATTGCACATGGTCGGTATTCATTAAATGGTGCGAACGCCTCAATATCTGTCCAACTGAGGCTTTGGTGACTCAGATACTCGATTTCCTTCAGAAAGGTCTCAACCAGTGCCTTTTGCATAATACTCTGCGCCGCCAAGTGGCGGCCCTATTTTCAGTGCTCAGGGAGAAAGGTCATTCCACTCTTTCTCACCTCCCTCTGATAAAGTGGTTTTTAAAGGGGGCAGCTAAACTCCGCTCTCCCATGGTGGCCTTGACAGGGACCCCCTTTGAACCATTGTGGACGGTTCATCTCAGGTTCTTATCTCTAAAGGTGGCGTTTCTGGTCGCCATTACGTTGTCCAGGTGCATTTCATCAGTATAGGGTGGTCCTTCGCCTGGACCCAACCTTTCTTCCAAAGGTCAATTCCCCCTTTCACAGGGCGCAAGAGATCGTGTTACCTAATTTTTGCCCTTCCCCCTCTCATGAGAGGAAGCGTCTATGGCATCACCTTGATGTCCGCCGTGTCCTGCGCATCTATCTCAGCCGTATTTTGGAAGTACGCAGATCTGAGGCCCTCTTCATTTCATTTCAGCCAGGTTCCTTGGGGACCCGCGTATCTTCCACCATAATTGGCAGGTGGTTAAGACAGGCCACTGTTGCTGCCTATGAGGAACCTGGTCAGGCTCCTCCCTTGGGGATCATGGCTCACTCCACGCGGAGCACCGCTACCACGGTGGCACGGACCACCAGGGTCCCATTCGAGGACATTTGCCGGGCGGCCACCTAGTCATCCCCAACTCCTTTTATCCGGCACTATCGGCTGGATGTGTTCACTTCTGCAGAGGCATCCTTTGGATGCAGGGTTCTACAGCAGGTAGCAACCGCCCCTCCTCCTGGATCTTAGGTTCCCTCCCTGGGACTAAACTTGGGTACGTCTCATGTGTAACCTCTCCCTCCTTTCTACTGGAAATAGAACGTTGGTCTTTTCAGTAGAAAAGAGGGAAGGGTTACAACTTGCCCTAGTTAGCTATAGGGTCAGCCAGGTGGAGGTCTGGGAGGTCCTATGGTCTGCTTGTGTTTTTGCAGGTGCTGTCCTTCGATCTCAAGAAACTGGGAGCCAATAGGGAATGGTGGAATATTAAAGAAAATTCCCTCAGTCTATGAATCAACCAGGCTTTGACTATACCCATGTGTAACTCCTCCCTCCCTTCTACTGAAAAGACACATTCAGGTAAGGGCCAACGTTCTTTTTCTTCATTTCTAGTATCTATCTCTTCTCACTTATGATTATAGCCATGTTGCTTGTATCTTTCAATTTATATTGTTTTATTTGTTCACTAGTACTATTTGATAGCTTATTAGTAACCTTCACTATCACTAAGTGTTGTATCTTTTTATTTTTGATTATTGTATTTTATTCTCCTTATGTATACTGAGAGCATATGCACCAAAGAAAAATTCTTTGTGTGTCCAGTCACACTTGGCCAATAAAGAATTCTATTCTATTCCATCAGGAATGTCAAACTCAATTTCATTGAGGGCTGCATCAGCATTATGGTTGCCCTCAAAGATCGAATAGCATGTAGGACTATGACGACATACAGGGGCCAGGTGGGTGTATCTAGGTAGGTGTGGTTGAGTGGTCACAGCCAGGTCATTGTGCATGAATGGGTATGGCTGGCCTGATGACATTCACTGGACACTGCTGATACAGGATGGCTGGTTTGGGATGGAACAAGTCACACCGACTAACTCATTCATTTAACAACTATGGCAAGAAAGCTCATAAAATGGGGCAAACTTACTTAACAAATGTCTCACTTAGCAACAGAAATTTTTGGCTCAATTGTGTTGTAAGTTGAGAATTATCTGTACAAATCTTAGTAAGAAATCCTGGCTAATTAAAATATGGTTGAAACAAAGTAAAACGTAAACTGTTTTGACATAGAACTTCAAAATATTTTGTTGATTGTTCATCACATAATGCATTTAGTCTTTTGTCCCCTAGTTCTCGTAGCACTGATGGATCGCCTGGGAGATGCCAAAGACCAGGTTCGAGAACAGGCGCAGAATCTCATTTTGAAGTTAATGGACCAAGTAGCTCCACCAATGGTAGGAATTCTATAGAGAGGATTTTTCTATTAAATGTGAATTGTTCTGCTCTTTTGAATTAAGCAGCACAATCTCAATCAGCAATTTAAGAAGCCAGGTATAATGTGAGGAATTTACTGTTGTTGTTTTTTCCTAGTTGAAGATATTTTGCCTCACTTCTCAGTTGGAAGCATGGGAAACAAATAGAATTTTTCCAACAGAGCTTCATAGAAAGAGGATCAAATAAATCTCAGATCCTGCTATTACCATTCATCCAAAAGGGTCAGCATATTGCCCCCAACAATCTGGGTCCTCATTTTATCGAACTCGGAAGGATGGAAGGTTGAGTCAACCTTGAGCCTGGTGAGATCCCAACTACCAAACTGCTGGCAACTGGTGATCAGCAGAAGTAGCTGGCTGCAGTACTGCATTCTAATCACCATAGCGGTTCTTATGGGAGCAATAGTAACGGGTATATATCTATTATAGTTGTCTTCTTAGCAGAAGACCATGCCTACTTACTTGGTATACGCATATATCAGTGACGTGCAGTCAGGTGAGGCAAGTGAGGCACAGCCTCACCTCTCATCATGAAAAGAAAAAAAAACATAAAAGGAAAAAATAAATTAAATGCTTGTATTTATCTACTGATCTGTACCATAAAGTTATTTTCCATTTAACTTCACCAGTTTTACATTATTTGGTATTAAAATTGCAGAATTTTCACATTTACCATTCAACCAGTCAGGTGAGAGCTGAGGTGAGGCTGAGCTAGCTGTTGCCTCACCTTGGATGACTAAAAGCCTTAAAAGGCTCTAAAAGCGCCTCTACTATGAGGCAGGAGAACTGTGTGCCTCATCTAGTCTGACGTTTTATGATCACTCAGCACGAGCAGAGCTTTATAATCACTCAGCATGAGCAGAGTTAAGCAGAGGCTTAAAAGCCTAAAAAGTCAGACTAGGTGACGAACGCAGTTCTCCTGCCTCATAGTAGAGGGCGCTCTTTCTTCCTGTGACTCAGTGGCAGCAGAGTAAGTGACAGCCGTTCCATAGAGGTGTGGCCATGCCCCCATACTGGTACGGTCCCCTGCCCTGCAGCCCATTTGCAAGGCGCTTCTCAAAGAGAAGGAAGCGAGGGCGGGGCTTCTTCAGAGGACCCGAGGCAAGAGCAGAGTTGAAGTCCTCTCTGAAGCAGCTGGAAAAGATACGTGCGAGTCGGAGGGAGGGGGAGGAATTCAAACTTCATCCTCCTAGTGCTGTGTGGGGCTTTGGGCAAAGGCTGGAGGGAAGGACCCTGGCTCGTTTGTGTTCTCCCTCCCCAAGTGTAGATTGCAGGCAGAGCCACAGTTGCCTTTTCAAACCTGGAAACTGGGCTGGATCCTTCCAGGACTGGGGGAAAGTGTGTGTGCTACAGCATGGCTCTTTGCCTGGCTTCCTGCTCCTGTGGTCTCCTCAGTACTCCCTGGTGTTCTCCCTCCCCAAGTGTAGTGACTTCCTCCACAGCCCCCCATCCATTTCTCAATTACAGGCCTCTCTCATCGTTTTAAGTGGGAGAACTTGCACAATTGGTGGCTGTCTAAATACTTTTTTTGCCCCACTGTATGTATGTTTGTATACGTGTATATACATATGCAAACATAAACACATGTACAGAAGGCTATTATTTTAAGAACTGTGATTACTTAAGTGACATAAACTGATATATATACATAGAGAGAAACTAATTACTAGAATTGAATACCTGTATAACTGATACAATTGAGATACATCTATTTGTATAAGATAACAGTGTGATATATAACTATGATATATAATAATTAAGGATCAAAAACAGAATAGAATAATACATAGGAATGTTTAGATACTGAAATGTGATATTAAGTAACGTTAATTATTGTTAAATATTGAGATATAATTATTGATACCATTGATATTGCTGATAAAGTAGAAGTAAAGTAGAATTTATATGCAATTGTGGGCAAGGATAAATAGGGGGATAAGAATGGCAACTTCAGTAAAGTTAGTGAAAAAAACTACACCCAATACGACTTCGGCAACACCTCCCTCCTCAAATCAAAGATCAATTGAGAGGGCATTGGAGCTGGAGAAAGGCAGAACAATGGCAGAACAACGGGACCAGCACCAACAATGCAGAGTATACAGTTGATGCTCCAGATGATACAAGAGACATTGATGAAAAGCCAAGAAGTGATGGCTACAAATTATGAAGAGACAAGGAGGAATCATGAAGAAATGAAAAATGAAACGGGAGAATTGAAAGGAAATATCAACAACGTGGATGACATAATTGAAAGGATACAAATGCCTTAGCAATCAACGAACAGAAAATTCAGAACATCAAAACAAAAATAGAATAAACAGATCAGAAGATGCAAAAAATGGAGCTGGAATATAGACAAGTTAATAAAGAATTAGAGTTATCAATAATCTGACTTGAAAATGAAAGAGCTTCATTCTATCTAAAATTCCAAAACATACTGGAAGAGAAGGAGGGAGACCTGAAAGGAAAAATGATCGAAATCTTCACTGAAATCCTACAGAGAAAAGAACAAGAGTTGAGAGGGGACATCGATGAAGCTTACCATGTGCATGCTAATTATGCCAGAAGACATAGGCTCCCGAGAGAAGTGCATGTAAGATTTGCCAAAAAAAAACCAACTAGAGAGATGAAGTGTACAAAAAAACCAGAGAAGGGACGATTACACTCCAGGAAAAAGAGTTGATCACCCTTAAACAGATTCCATGGAGAATTCATGAACAACGTAGACAATACGATTTTTTAACAAATCAGTTAAATAAAAACAGAATAATATACAGATGGTTGGTACCAGAAGGGGTACTGGTAGCTTGGCAAGGAAAAAGACATAAGATAGAGAATATAGAAGAAGCGCAGGAATTCTATGAAAAATACTCCACAGGGGAAGAAGAACAAGGAAGTAAAGAGGACCTAGAAAGTAGAAGACAAGAGGAAGAAACATCAGAAGACAAGGAAAGAAACAGGAAAGAAGAACAGAGGCAAGAAAGAGAGCAGAAAAGGAAGGTGCGAGAGGGAAAAATCAGATACAAACCAGAAGCAACAAAAAACATCCCATCTAAAGATGGACCAGGTAATAACAATTATTTCGATAAACTTGAATGGACTGAACGCACCAAAAAAAAGAGTGCAGATGTTTAATAAACTTAAGAAATTGAAGATAGATATAACCTGTATACAGGAAGTGCATATTAAAAAGGAACATAGGAACTTACTGGAAAACAAAAAACTAGGGAAATTATATACAGCACTGGCAGATTAAAAAAAGAGGGATAGCAACCTATATAAAATAAACTCCAAAGCAGTCTACTCTGATGAAGAAGGCAGGATTCCAATGATTGAATTAGAGACAACAGAAAAACTGATATTATTAATAGTCATATATGCACCAAATCAGAAACGAGGAATTCTATAGGAAATTACACAACAAAATAAATGAATTAGAATATGAAAATATTTGCTTAATTGGGGATTATAATGCAATAGTGGATTAAAAAAATGGACTATGAAAGCAAAAAGAACAATAAAACAAAAAAAATACCCAAATCCTTTTTTGAGATGGCAATGGAATATAAATTACATGATATTTGGAGATAAAGGCACAAAACAAGAAAGCAATATACCTTTTATTCGAATCCCCACCAGTCCTTATGTAATCAATTAGACAAAATTGAAATAGAAGCAAATGAGTGTGCAGATCATATCCAATAAAATTAAGATGGAAAGGTCAAAGAAGAAGAAAAAGATGGATGATGAATTCAAATATTGTAAATGAAATAGAATACACTGAAATGCTGGAGAAAGAATTAAAACTATTTTTTAGAATAAATAAAAAAGAAGACACCTCAATTCAAAATTTCTGCGACACTATGAAAGCATACACAAGAGGTCTTACGATTGCCTACATGGCAAGAAAAACTAGAAAACAAAAAGAGCAACAAGAATGTATGCAAAAAGAACTTATGAAAGCCAAAGATGAATTACAGAAAGTCCCAAAGAATAAAATTAAAAAAGAAAAAAGAGAGATTATAAAACATAAGAGCAACTTAATAACTCAAAAGGAATTAGCACAGAAAATTAAAGCGGCTAGATAAAATTACTTTGAACAAGCCAACAAACCTGGACAATGGCTGGCATACAGATTGAAGAATGAAAGAGAAAAAAGGATGATATATCAATTAAAAGATGATGAGGAAAGAATTCAATACAATGCGGAAGAAAAGAAGCATATTATTCATAAATACTTTGCAAAATTATATGCGCAAGATAGTATGGAGGAAATCAAAATAAAACATTAGACACAGAAAAGATAATACCAATCTCAAAAGAACAAAGGGAGGCGATAAACACGCCAATAACATTAGCCGAAGTGGAATTAGTCTTGAAAAACCAGAAAAAATAACAAAACCCCAGCACCAGATGGAATACCGGTGGAGCTATATAAATATAATAAAATAATATTGGAAGAGCTAGGAGTGGAAATGTTTAATGAAGTTTTAGGAAAAGCCAAGATACCTGAATCATGGACAGAAGCAATAATATCGCTAATCCCAAAAGAAGAAACCAACCGACAAGAAATTCAAAATTACAGGCCAATTTCATTACTAAACTCTGATTATAAAATATTTGCAGAAATTATGGCAGAAAGAATTAAACAGGTCTTAAATGAACGAATACATGCGAACCAAAATGGATTTTTACCTCACAGACACATTAAAAATTATATGAGAGTCATCCTACAAATGGTACTGGTTTTCCTTGATGCACAAAAAGCATTCGACAACGTAATCTGGAAATTTATAATAACACTATTGGACGAGATGAAATTTGGAGAGAAATTTATAAAAATGATAGAAGGATTTTATAAGTCAGACAGCCAAAGTTCTGATGAATCGACAGCTAACAGAGAAGATTGAAATAAAAAAGGAGTCAGACAGGGATGCCCCCTCTCTCCTTTGCTGTTTATATTAACTTTGGAAATTTTATTAAATGAAATTCGGAAGGACCAGGGAATAAAAGGTTTAAGATTCAAAAATGAGGAATATAAGGCCCAAGCCTATGCCAATCACTTAGTATTTGTTCTAGAGGATCCATTAGAATCCAGCCTGAAATTAATTCAAAAATTACAAGAATATAGCAATAGCAGTAGACTTATATACCGCTTCATAGGCCTTTCAGGCCTCTCTAAGCGGTTTACAGAGAGTCAGCATATTGCCCCCAACAATCTGGGTCCTCATTTTACCCACCTCGGAAGGATGGAAGGCTGAGTCAACCCTGAGCCGGTGAGATTTGAACCGCTGACCTGCTGATCTAGCAGTAGCCTGCAGTGCTGCATTTAACCACTGCGCCACCTTGGCTCTTATGGTGAAGTGGCAGGACTAAAGATCAATAAAGACAAAACAAAAATGATAACCAAGAACATGACAAAAAAGTAAGAAGAGGAACTGGAAGTAGCAACCAGAATACAAATAACTAAGAAAGTGAAATACTTGGGCTCTGGGTGTCTGCAAAATGTTCCACAATTAAAGACAATAATTATAATAAATTAGTGATACAAATAAAGAAAGATTTAGAAAATTTGAAAAATATTCAGTTATCACTAATGGGACTTATAGCGACAATTAAAATGAATATCTTATCAAGAATCCTATTCATGTTGCAAGCCGCACCTATTAATCCGAGTAAAAAATTCTTTCAAGAATTAAACAAAATAACAGCTAGGTTCATTTGGCAGGGAAGAAAAGCGAGGATTAAACTAAAGGCAATGCAAGACAGCAAGGAGAGGGGAGGTTTAGCATTACCATATTGGGATTTATACGCATCCTCAGTAACAATAACATAGGTGAAGGATTGGATAGAGCTAGAGAATAAAAGAATTTTGACCTTTGAAGGCCATGATTTGCAAGCAGGCTGGCATACATTCCTATGGGATGATAAAAATAAAATGCACAAATACTTTCAAAATCATTTAATTAGAAGAGTGTTATTGTAAAAATGGCTCAAAATCAAAAAAATCCACTATGTGAAAATCCCAAATTGGCTAACACCAACAGAAAGGACGACCCATCCAAATTTTATAGTTTTGAACAAAATGCTAAGATACACAGACTTAATAGACAGGGAAATTTAAAAACAAGTGAAGAATTGGCAGAACAGAACATGAAAGTTGACTGGCTAACTTGCCTCCAAATCAAAACTAAATAATGATACTAAATTATATGACATCGAAACAGAACCACATGAATTGGATAAAATTATTCAAAAGTCAGATAGAAAGATGATAGGGAGAATAAAACCAGTAGAAAATGTTTTATAGATGGCACCTGGCACCAACAAGGTTAGCTAAAATCTTAACAAATACCTCCCCAAAATGTTGGAAATGTGAATCAATACACGGAACATATTACCATTTATGGTGGACCTGTGAAGAGGCTAAATTTTTTTGGAAAAGGATCAAAAAGTGGCTAGAGGCAATAATGGGTTAAAATAGAATGGAAACCTGAAGTTTTTTTAATTAGGAATAATGTCTGCGAAATACAAAAAACAAATCCAGTATTTAATACTATATATAATTACGGCGGCAAGGATTACCTTTGCCCAGAAATGGAAAAACAAATCAACTCCAAGTGAAGATGAAATAATAAGAAAGGTTATGGATTGTGCTGAAATGGACAAACTAACTAAAGAAATCCAAGGAAAAGAAGAATCAGAATTCTATCAGATATGGTATAGGTGGATGAAGGAAAGAAACAAGAATCAATGAAGGAATATAACAAAACTCAAAAATAATAGTTAAGAGTAAAATAAGAGGGTTAAGAATGGTGAAATCCAAATGAAATACAATAGAAGGGGAAATAATATAAGGTGAGTGGTATCGATTGATAATTGCTATTAGAAAGAACAGGAAGCTCCTATTCGTATTGTATTGTGTAAATGTGTATGTCTAAGTTTTTTGTTTGTGTATTTTACATGTTTGTTAATTTAAAAAAAAGTTCTTAAGAAGAGAGCTGTTGTGATACCAAACTACCTTGATATCAGATGGGGAATTTAACTGGTTAAAAGAGAGAGATTCAGCAGATGTCTGATATTTCTTTTTGTGTTCAAAAGTTTTATTTCTTTTAAAACGAACATTTCATCATTCCTCAATCAGTAAGACATCGAAGTACAATTTTTTGTATGTCAAAATAATTCTAGTTTACCACCAAATTCTTGTCTAGCCTAATGCCTTCCCCTCCCTTCCTCCACCCTCCCCCAACCCCCCTCCTCCTCCTCCCCCAACTTCCCAGAACCCGTACACGGTATGGATTTTTAACAAACACAGTCTAAAATCTATTGGAAAAAAAGAAATAAAGAAATTAATGACATTCTACATTGACCTTAGCTTCTTCTTGCTGAACTAACTTTAAACAATTTATTTATTTATTTATTTATTTATTTATTTGTTTGTTTGTTTGTTTGTTTGTTTATTTATTAATATTTGTATGCCGCCCTTTTTCCTGGGGGGACTCAGGGCGGCTCACAGTTCAGGGGGAGGGGGAGACAGACCAAGTTACATATAGGACAATACCTCATTAAAAGCACAACATTCATACTATTCGGGTATGGTGAAGGTTTTTAGCCCCAGGCCTGTCGGGACAGCCAGGTTTTGAGGGCTATGCGGAAGGTCTGGAGGGTGGTGAGGGTACGAATCTCCACGGGGAGTTCGTTCCATAGGGTCGGAGCTGCCACAGAGAAGGCTCTCCTCCGCGTGGTTGCCAGTCGACATTGACTGGCTGATGGAACTCGGAGGAGGCCTAATCTGTGGGATCTAATTGGTCGAGTGGAGGTAATTGGCAGTAGGCAGTCTCTCAAGTACCCAGATCCAATACCATGAAGGGCTTTGTAGGTGACAAGTAGCACCTTGAAGCGTACCCGGAGATCAACAGGTAGCCAGTGCAGCTTAAGGAGGATAGGTGTTATGTGGGTGAAACGAGGTGCACCCACAATCGCTCGCGCGGCCGCATTCTGGACTAGCTGAAGCCGCCGAATACTCTTCAAGGGCAGCCCCATGTAGAGCACATTGCAGCACTCCAGCCTAGAGGTCACAAGGGCACGAGTGACTGTTGTGAGAGCCTCCCGGTTCAGGTAGGGACGCAACTGGTGCACCAGGCAAACCTGGGCAAATGCCCCCCTGGTCACAGCTGACAGATGGTGTTCAAAAGTCAGTTGTGGGTCCAGGAGGACTCCCAAGTTGCGGACCCTGTCTGAGGGGCGTAGTATTTGACCCCCCAGCCTGAGAGATGGAACACTTGGCCAATTAGTGGGAGGGAAGCACAGCAGCCACTCGGTCTTATCCGGATTGAGCACAAGCTTGTTAACCCCCATCCAGTCTCTGACAGCCTCAAGGCCCTGGCTCATCACGTCCATCGCTTCATTGAGTTGGCACGGGGCGGACAGATACAACTGAGTATCGTCCGCATACTGGTGGTATTTTATCCCGTGCCGTCGAATGATCTCGCCCAGCGGTTTCATGTAGATATTAAAAAGTAGGGGGGACAGAACCGAACCCTGCGGCACCCCATATGTTAGGGGCCATGGGGTCGATCTCTGCCTCCGACTAACACTGACTGCGACCTGTCTGAGAGGTAAGAGGAGAACCACCGTAAAACAGTGCCTCCTACCCCCACCTCCCGCAGTCGCCGCAGAAGGATACCATGGTCGATGGTATCGAAAACCGCCGAGAGATCCAGGAGTACCAGGATGGAGGCATGGCCTCCTTCCCTGGCTCTCCAGAGTTCATCGGTCAATGCGACCAAAGCGGTTTCTGTGCTGTAGCCGGGCCTGAAGCCAGACTGGAATGGATCAAGATAACTAGCTTCCTCCAAGGACCGCTGGAGCTGAAAGGCCACCACCTTCTCAACAACCTTCCCCACAAAGGGGAGGTTGGAGACTGGACGATAGTTGTTTAAAACGGCTGGATCCAAGGATGGTTTCTTCAGGTGGGGTCTCACCACCGCCGCCTTAAGAGCGGGGGGAAAGACCCCCTCCCGGAGGGAGGCGGTAATGACCGCCTGGATCCAGCCCCGTGTCACCTCCCTGCTGTTAACAACCAGCCAAGAGGGGCACGGGTCCAGCACGCATGTGGAGGCACCTACAGCTCTCATGGCCTTGTCCACGTCCTCAGGGGTAACAGCCTGAAACTCAATCCAGCGATGGCCTACCAGAATATCCCCTAGTGCCTTGGCTGGTTCTGCAGGGTTGGAGTCCAAGTCCGCCCGAAACCGAGCAACTTTGTCCGCGAGAAACTGGACGTAGTCCTCAGCCCTGCCCTGCAAAGGATCACCCGTATCCCTCCTATTTAGGAGGGAGCGGGTTATCCTGAACAGGGCGGCTGGGCACGACTCAGCGGAGGCAATCAGAGTGGCAATGTAAGTTCTTTTTGACGTCCTGATTGCCCTGATGTAATCTCTGATGCAAGATGTTAAAAGTGCTCGGTTCGATTCAGATTTATTGGATCTCCATTGGTGCTCTAGGTGTCTCTTCCGGCGGTTCCTCTCCTGGAGTTCCTCAGTAAACCAAGGGGCCCTCCTGGATCCACTGTCTCGGAGCGGCCGTAGAGGCGCAATCCGGTTAAGAGACTCCATCGCTGCCGAGTTCCAAGCAGCAACCAGAGTCTCCGCCGGACTGCGGGCGAGGGTATCAGGAATAACCCCAAGCTCCGTCTGGAACCTCAGAGGGTCCATAAGTCGCCTGGGGCAGAACCACCTGGTCGGTTCCTCCTCCCTACAGTGGGGGTTTGGTCTCCGAAAGTCAAGCCTCAGTAGGTAGTGGTCTGACCACGACAGGGGTACGATCTCACTCCCCCTCAGACCAAGATCACAAGTCCACTGCTCCAAGAGAAATACGAGGTCGAGCATGTGACCCGCCGAGTGGGTCGGGCCCCGAATTACTTGGGTCAAGCCCATGGCTGTCATGGAAGCCATGAACTCTTGCGCTCCATCAGAGTGTTCACCGAGCGAGGGCAAATTGAAATCCCCCAGAACCATAAGCCTGGGGAACTCAATTGCCAGCTCGGCTACCGACTCGAGGAACGAGGGGAGGGCTGCTGCAACGCTGTTGGGAGGCAGGTACGTTAACAGCAGACCCACTTGACCCTTGAGGTCCAACTTCACCAGCAGGGACTTACACCCGACAAGCTCCGGAGCAGGGATCCTACGAGGTACTAGAGACTCTCAGATAACAATGGCCACACACCCCACCCCTTCTCTGAGCTCTCGGCTGATGGAGCACCTGAAAACCCTCTGGGCACATCTCTACGACGGGGACTCCTCCCTCCGGGCCCAGCCAGGTTTCAGTAATACATGCCAGATCTGCCCTCTCGTCTAAAATTAAGTCCCGGATGAGAGGAGCCTTATGAACTACAGACCTGGCATTTAGTGACAACAGCCTGAGACCAGGGTCCTGATTACTCGCGCCATCTGGCCTTGGAGTGGGACTCATAGGGCCGGAAGGAGGGATCTCTGTAACGTAGCGAGCCCTCCTTCCCCGGTAATGGCCAGCCCTAAAGTCCCCGCCATATCTGCCCCTCCCTGTTACGACCGTGATGCTCCGGCCCACTCCCGTGTCCATAGTCCCCCCGACCATCCCAATGACCCCCGCATTCCTCGGGGGATTAAAATCATTTCTGATCTTAAGCATAGGCTAACTGGAATTTCTTGGTCCCGTATTTATTTTGTATATAGTCAATCCATTTTTTCCAGTCTCGTTTATATCTCTCATTTGAGTGATCTTTAATATATGCCGATATTTTAGCCATCTCGGCTAAGTTTGTAACTTTCAAAGTCCATTCTTGAATTGTAGGCAAGTATTCCTTCTTCCAGTATTGCGCCACCAACAGTCTTGCTGCCGTTATTAGATGCAGAATCAAGTTACTCTCTACCACTGTAAAATCAGTACATATACCTAATAAGAATAACTGAGGAGTAAACGTTATCCTTCCTTTAAAGATATTTTGCATAATCCACCATATTTTTATCCAGAATGCCTTAACCTTTTGGCAGGTCCATCATATGATAATATGTAGCATCGAGAGAACCACACCTCCAACATTTAGGCTGTACATTCGGATACATAGAAGCCAGCTTTTTAGGATTTAAATGCCCTCTATAGAACATCTTATAAAAATTTTCTCTCAGATTTTGAGCTTGTGTGAATTTCACATTTGTTACCCATATTCTTTCCCATGTATCCAACATTATTGGTTCTTCAATATTTTGAGCCCACTTTATCATACAATCTTTAACTAATTCTGTTTCCGAATCCATCTGTATTAATACATTATATATCCTCTTTATATGCATTAAGCCTTGATCTCTTATTTGTTTAAACAAATTATCTTCAGCTTGGATAAAACCAATTTTTTGATCTATTTTCCACCTGGCCTGTAATTGCCCATACTGGAACCATGTTTGAACTACCTTCTCCTCTTTTAATACCGCCAAAGATTTTAGTTGTAGTACCTCCCTTTCCAAAATGAGAAGCTGTCTATAGGTAGTTCTATCCTGTTTTTGTGCTATGTTCATATTTTCAATTGTATGTCTAGGAATTGCCCACATGAGTATTTTGTCATTTAATTTATATTGGTATTTTTTGCAGACCCGTAGTAAAGCATTTCTTAAAATATGACTTTTAAACTTCTTATCCAGTTTTTTGTTGAATAACAAGTAAGCATGCCAACCATATACCAGGTCGTATCCCTCGATATTCAGTATTCTATCATTAGTTAAATGAGTCCAATCACTAATTACAGATAGCGCCATTGCATCGTAATATAATTTTAGGTTAGGTAATTTCAAGCCTCCTCTCTCCCGTACATCTTGCATTATTTTCATCTTTACCCTCGGCTTCTTTCCTGCCCATACAAATTTGTTGATACCCTTCTGCCATTCTAAAAGATTCGCATCTTTTTAAAGTATAGGTAACATTTGGAAGAGAAATAAAAATTTTGGTAAAATGTTCATTTTCACTGCTGCTATCCTACCCAGCAAAGATAAGTGCAATTTCTCCCATTTTTCATCTCTATCTGTATACTATGCCAAAATTGGTTCATAATTATGCTTATATAATTTCCCGTTTGAGGTTAAAATATTGACTCCAAGATATTTGACTTTTTTGACCACCTCACATCCTAGCGTCCCTCCTAGTTCTTCCTTTTGTTTAGTATTCATATTTATAGCTAATATTTTGGTTTTTCCTAAATTTATTTTAAAACCAGATACTTGACCATATTGATTAATCGTATTCATTAAAACCCTACTGGATTCCTGCGGCTGTTCCAATATTATGACCAAATCATCCGCAAAAGCGCGCACTCTATATTCTAGCTGCCTAATCTTGATCCCTTTTAGACCATCCAAGCCCCGTATTTTATTCAACAATACTTCCAAAGTTATAATAAACAATAGTGGGGACAAAGGGCAGCCCTGTCTTGTACCTTTTCCAATTTGAAAAGAGTCTGTTAAACTTCCATTGACTATAATTTGTGCTGTTTGCTGTTGATATATTGCTTTAATTGACTGTAAAAAATTATCTCCTATCTGCATTTTTTGCAGTATCTTCAACAGAAATTGCCAATTAACTCGATCAAAGGCCTTCTCAGCATCCAAGAATATGAACGCAGCAGGGATCTGGTTGTTCTTTCCCAAATATTCTAATGCATTAATAATTAATCTGACATTACTTTTCATCTGACTCCCCTGTATAAAACCTGTTTGGTCAGTGTGTATCAATTGTTGAATAACCAGCATTAACCTATTTGTAGTATTTTAGTAAAGATTTTATAATCTACATTAAGTAATGAGATAGGTCTATAAGTTTTTGGTTGGGTAGTATCTTGATCTTTTTTGGGTATCAAAGATATAAACGCTGTCTTCCAAGATGGAGGCACTTTACCTTCCGTTTGAATCTTATTAAATAATTCTCTAAGAGGTTCTACCATTTCTAACTGTAAATTTTTATAGTAAATCGCTGTAAAACCGTCTGTACCTGGTGCTTTCCCTAACTTTAATTGCTTAATTACCTGCAAAATTTCCCCCGAGGTTATTGGTTGATTCAATTTTTGCCTGTGCTCTTCTCTAACTGAAGGTATTTTCTCTTTATCTAAATATTTGTCTATATCTAGACGATTAATTTTATCCCCTTTATACAATTCTGTAAAAAATTCCCGAAATACCTTTTGAATCTCTTCCTGTTGAAACACCTCCTTCCCTCTGTAAATCAGTTTAGATATATTTCGAGTTTTCCTTTTTTTCCTAATCTGATAAGCTAACCATCTTCCAGGTTTATTTGTGTTACAAAAGGTATTGTGTTTTGCATATAATAGATTAGTAGCTACCTGGTCAGAGATCAACATGTCAAATTGAGATTTTAATATGGTGATAGCTTCCTTAACCTTTGTATCGCCTGGATTCATTGTTAATTCCAACTCTTTTCTCTTAATTTCCTCTTCCAATTCTGTTCGTTTTAACCCTTGTTTATATCTATGTGTTTTATTTATATTCATCAGCACTCCTCTCACATACGCTTTGCTTGCATCCCATACGAATTCCATAGATGTTACCCTTATTCATATTCAAAACGAAATATTCAGATAACAATTTTTTACAATCATTAACATACTTTTCATATCTAAATAAGTTTTCATTCAATCTCCAAGACCTTCTTGCCTGCACTACTCTTCCCAACTCCATCCGAACTGGGTTATGGTCCGAAACGACCCTATCCGCAATCTTTGTCTTCTTGACCCTAGAAAGCAAATCATTAGTGGTTAGTATAAAATCAATCCTTGATAGGGATTGATGCCTATCAGAGAAGAAAGTGAAATCATATTCCTCTGCATTTCTTTCTCGCCAAATATCTCTCAATTCAAAGTCATCCATCATGTCAAAAAAAGGTTTGGGTAACTTTGCTCGCATCTTAGTATTTGGGCGAGAAGTCTTCTTATCTCTCTTAGTGTCTATCACACCATTCCAGTCACCCAATAGTATACAGGACCTATAGTCCCACTGTACTAATTTAGCATGAAGATTTCTATAGAATCCATCTTGCTGTTGATTAGGGGCATAAATTCCCAAAAGTAATGTCTTTTTCTCTTCTAGATTAGGTCTATATCTTCCGAAGGGATCTGCTTCAATTAATTCAGCTTTCATGTCTTTTCTCAAGTATACAACTATACCATTCTTCTTTTCCATAGCAGAAGCTACAAAATGTTGACCAAGTTTTGAGTTAATCAAATATTTTTGATTCGTTGATTTGATATGAGTTTCTTGCAAACAAATTATGTCATTCTTAAACTGTTTGAGATAGTGAAATATTTTCTTTCTCTTCTGTGGGGAATTCAATCCATTGACATTCCATGTTAAAATCTTAGTTGTCATCTTTGGTTGGCTGAAGCATTTTTAGAGCTACCTGCATGGCCTGTTTAACCTTAGGCCTAGCTCCTCCCACTGCTTCCAGACTTGTTATTGTAGCTCCTTGATCGATGGCCGGTGATTGTTGATGTTGCTGCTTTTTAGCTTGTTTCTCCATTCGTCTAGTAATCATACAGCTAGGTCTTTGTTCCATAACACCTTGCGCTTCTAGAAGAGAAAGGTGCTCTATCTTATCTGATAGTTGTGTAGTTTGCTGTCTGTCCTGTCCTTCTTGTGGTCTTTCTCCAGGTCCAGATGATGCAGGATATCCAGCCTTCAAAATATTATGATAAAAATCTCGGGCTTTCCATACAGAGTTGAGGCGATATCTTTGCCTATCAAATGTAAGTATAATGCCAAATGGTGCGTCCCATCTATACTGTATCTGACGATTTCTGAGTTCTTCGACTAAAAAAGCATAGTCTCTCCTGGCTCTTAACATTTGAGGTGGTATCTCTTTCAAAACAATCATGTCTTGACCGCCAATTTGAAGCTTAGTGTTATAAGACTCTTGTAGTACCATGTTTCTAAGCTCTCTTGTAGTGAAGTATATAACGATGTCTCGAGGAAGCTGCTTCTGCTTTGCCACCCAAGAGTTAACGCGATAAACTTTGTCAATCTGCCAGTCGAGGTTAGTCCCTGGTCTTCCCACCAGGCAGTCAAAGGCTTCTGATAGAATCTGTTTCAGGTTCTCCTGTTTCTCCTCACGCAGCCCCCTTACTCTTAATGTGAACTCCATTTGTCTGTACTGTATCATAATAATTTCTTTTTCAGCATTTTCCACTTTTTGTTCCACCACCTCTGTTTTTATGTCAAGTTGGTATTAGCCTCATTAAGATTCTCTAGACTATCTTCAATTCCGGAAACATGTTCTGTCAATACAGTTACAAGTCTCAGCATTTCATCTTTAATTTTAACAACCCTGGCATTGATTTTCTCATACAACTCCTGTTTAAGTCCTTTTATTTCCCCTTTTATTTCCTGTTTTATTTCTTTTATTTCCTCTTTTCCCTCCTGTTTTATCTCCTGTTTTATCTCCTCTTTAAGATCTCTAAGTTTATCTTCCATTTTAATTGTCTGTGCATTAAGAGCCACACTTAATTCACTCAAAAAGAATTCTTTTGTTAACAAATCTCCAGCAGGGGGTGTAGGGAGCGGAGGCTGCAACCTTGTACCAGGCACTGGGGATGTGCCCCTGGGAATAGAGGGCGACGGTTTCGGATTAAGATTTGGTTTTGAGGCCATTCCAAATTTTATCTCCCAGCAGTTAATAAAACTCTGCTGCCTCACTGTGGAGCTATAAGTAAAGACGCTGAATTTCTCCCTTTACTTTGAAATTTGAGGCTTGGCAAAACTTTCAGAAAATAAGCATTGTAACAAGACAGTTCAGCAGATTCATCACCATTTAAATTCCAGATAAGCAAGATTAATGAGAGGATGGAAGTCTTGTAAAAATGAAACTAATTAGAAAGTTTCTGCTGGCCGATTGTGAAACAGGTGATAAGACACTCCTTTGAAATTAGAAGATAATCATTATTACCAGAGAATCCAGCCGGCTCGGCGCCATTTTAAAAGCCTCTAAGTAAATAGATTTTCAAAGGAAGATCTTGTAAAAAAACAAGAAGCTAAGATCTTGCTAAACAATTAATTTCCACGTAAACGGATTCAGCTCGTGATAAAATCAAATAAATGAAAGCTTTGAACTGAGTGGGGGAGACCTACTTTGTACTGCACAAGGCAGTTTGAAGTTCCCAGCACGGACGCCGTTCTGCTTTGGGCTAGCCCCCCTCTCTCTGCAGGCACAGAAGCTGCAAAAATCGAAGGGCATTTGCCAGCAAAACTATTCTTCTTCCCTTCTTGCCTGAAGGATAAGAAACCCGTTTAGACGTCAGATGGATGATCATCTAAACAGATACGTGACCAGGAATTCGGGGGCAGCTAATTTTAAGCTGCCACCATCAGCAGGCTCCTCCCAGGAAGTCCCAGATTTCTGATATTTCTTGATACTAAATTAATTTTCAGAAAATGGAAGAAATAAATAAAGATTAAATTTAACTAAATTCTGAATTTAATTGGGACAAATAGATAGAATTGATCAGTGGCTGAAGGTGTCTGGAAGCTAAGGGGAAGACAACCATGTTATATAAGGATCTCAAGAAAATTAGGGGAGGAGTTGTTGAAAGTCAGTTGGACTTCAAGAAGACAGACTTTAAAATATTATCAAAACTGGAGAATATACTATTTCATGAAATTCTAAAGAAATGGAAGGGGTGACTTTAATAAATGAGGTAGCATAGCTACAAGCATAGCTACAAACAATCTTCATTAACATGAAAAATAGATTTAAGTGACCGATAAAAAATTTTCAGCCATGACTTCTTGCTGGCTCTTTTCACATCCATGCAGATACCCAAACAAAGCAATTTGTGTTGGAGGAGGAGCAGGGGTGGGTTTCGACCGGTTCGCACCGGTCCCTGCGATCCGGTTGGTCGCCGAACCCGGAAGTAACTTCCGGGAACGGCAAAGGCCCGCGCCCGCGCGCGCCCGCACACCCGCGCCCGCTCCTTACCCGTTTTTTTCGAATTTTGCGCTTTCCACGCATGCGCAGAATGCCTGCGCGATCCTCCAGGAGCAGCTGGAGCATCGCGCAGACGCTAGTGCGTATGCGCGTGCCGCATGCATGCACGCGTGCGTCACATGCGTGCGCAAGGAGGCTGCGTGCGTGCACGCGCTCGCCGCTTGCATGCGTGAGGACGCCGCCGGCCTCGTTCCAACCGATCCGGTTGGAACGGGGCGAGAAACCCACCCCTGAGGAGGAGCTAGCATCGCAGCAAAATGCAGCTAATTCTGGTTACTCCAGATTAGCTGTGGACTCGGATCATTTGGATGGTCTGAATTAGACGCAAGCTGTCCCAAAGAGACAGTGGGAGGGAGGAGGAAGCCCTGTGAACCCAGAGACACCCGCAAAGTCTCTGGGAAAACAGGGGAAACCCCCTTTTCCTTGCGATCTTGTGCCAGCCCCGGACTGGCATAGCTGCCGATAGCTC
This sequence comes from Thamnophis sirtalis, assembly GCF_051295495.1. NCBI lineage: Eukaryota > Metazoa > Chordata > Lepidosauria > Squamata > Natricidae > Thamnophis > Thamnophis sirtalis. Next base: position 61,049,444 of record NW_028261384.1, on the reverse strand, counting down.
CATAAAGCAAGAGCTGGAGAGAGAGAATGAGCATGCCGCTGTGGTGAGATCTTTTATAAAGTTTTTTTTTATTCTAAAGAGAACACCCTAAACTTGAAGACTTAAAGAAATAGACTATAAACACAGAATTATCGGCAGGTTTGAGCATGGTTAATTGAGATTGTTTGGACATTTCTTCTTATCACCAGAAAGCAGATTGAACTTTTGTTATAACTTGTTTCAACTTAATGAAGAAGCTTTTTTTGACATCTGGCAGTGATTTGATTGGGACTATTTTCTCCTTTATTATGCCTTAAAGACTCTTATTTGTATTGTTATGCTTTCCTAGCCCCATGATTCTCTATTAGGAGTATTTTTTTCTCCCCCCACCTTTTTCGGGGCTAGGAATTGATACAACACTGCCATCTTGCGGACTTTGAAATAATGTTACCAAACTTTATTGCGGGAGTTAGAATGGCCTTGTTCAAGCTCGAGACATGTTTAGAGGCAAGAGCTACAGTTGTTTATGCAGGTGTCTCTTGTGGATTCTTAGTGTCTGGAAACTTATTTTGGAAAATGCATGAAAATCTCTAAGAGAAAATTGGGTGAAAGTTCTTCTAATCAAAAGTGAAAAGAAAATACTCTCTCCGTCATATTTTTCTTTGACTATATTTACACCATTCTGCCTGGGATGTGATAGTTTTTCTGTTCCTTTTTGATTGCCTTTGTGCATTTTTTCTTTTTCTTTTTTGGTAGAAGCCCTGAAGTTTTGAAGTGCTGAATACTTTTTTTGTTTTGTTTTATAGCCTTTTTTTTTTTGGCCTATCCCCCACTCTACCTTTTTGAAATATTCTTTCACTCACGTTTATTTTTTATAAACCCAACTCCTCTGCTTATATTTTCTTTACTCCTTTCCTCTTTAAAAAAACAAACAAACAGGGCCCTAAATTCTGGAACTGATTGGATAAGGTGGCCAAGATTTTGACTTTCTTTTCCTTTTCTTCTTTACCCACCCTTCTTTTATTCTCCATTATATTTCCTATATCCCTTTTTTTTCTAATCTTAATCTTGATCTATCTGTTTGCTTCTCTATTTAACTTTTACTTCCCTCCCTTCCCTTTTCTTATTCCTTCTTTCCCCCTCCCTTCTTTATAGTTAACTATAATTAGATTGAGCCTCAAAAAGCAAAAGAGAGACTAAATCAGGAAGATGAGCCGGAAGGTACCACCCGTGGGGTCTACTACCACGACACCTGCCTCTTCTTCAGCAGGGGGGCAAAGATCAATACAAACAATGATCCAGCAAGAAAAAGAAAAGGCTACAACTCTAGAGACAATTATGCAAGCAATACAAAAATTACAAACAAGCACCGATCAAAAACTACAAACAAGCTCCGATGAAATACTACAAAAATTATAAACAAGCACTGATGAAAAACTAGACATATTAGTGAAGAAGTCGGAAAACATGGAAAAGAGGATGGAGACAATGGATCAATGAATTGGAAACATATATCAGAAACTAGATAAAACAGAGGGAAAGATTGTAACTATACAAAACTGGATTGTGAAACAAGAAGATAGAATGCAAAAAATTGCTGAAAAAGAGGAACAAAGAGAGAAGAAGGATGAAGAACTTGACAGTAGATTGAGCGAAACTGAAATAGAAAGTAGCGCAATAATAGGATGGGAGAGGGAGTGTTCTGAGTATTTTTTAAGATTCCAAAATATAATAGAAGAAAAGGGAGAGAATCTGCCACAAATAATATCTGAAATTCTGATGAACGTGCTAGAGATATCTCAAGAGAAGATGTTGGATTGCATAGATGAGACGTTTCAGGTAAATACAAGATATGCAACGAGAAACACTCTTCCAAGGGAAGTCCATGTAAGATTTACTAGAAAAGCACTTAATCTACAAATACTGCAAAAAATAAGAGATAGAAAATTGGAATACAAAAGCAAGGAGATTGTAATTTTAAAGCAAATCCCTAGAAGAGTGCGAGAAAAAAGAAGAAAATATCAATTTTTGACTACAATTCTACTCAAATTAGGAGTTAACTACAGATGACTGATACCGGAAGATTTAATATTTATATGAAAAGGACAAAGGTACAGAATTGATACAATTGAGAAAGCAGAAGCCTTCTATACAGAACATTTGAGAGGAAAGGCCAAGAAATCCGGAAAGGAAGAACTTCTGGTGCAATTATTAGACATACCTATAATTGAATCTGAGAAGGTGTAAGGTGCTGTAGGTGGGATTAACATGGTAGAAGGTGCTGTAGGAGGGGTAGAGATTAGAGAACAATGGGAATCAAGAAAAACTAGAGCTATAAATCCTAATTATAAAACATAAAGATGGAAGGAACAAAATTGCTCTCAATTAATGTAAATGGACTTAATTCGGTAATCAAAAGAAGGAAAATATTTCATAAATTAGAAAAGCTAAAAATAGATATAATTTGCTTACAAGAAGTTCATATTCAACAAAGATACCACTATTTATTACTACAACCAAAACTTGGCAAAATTTTCACCTCATTAGTGGACTGTAAGAAAAGAGGGGTGACTTTTTATATTAAAGATAAAATCCCAGCAAAACAAATCTATATAGATGAGGATGGAAGAATTTTGATGGTGGAAATTATGGACAATGTAAGGAAAATACTTTTAATTGCAATCTACGCACCTAACAAAAAACAAGATTAATTTTATAAAAATTCCACAAGAAAATAATTGAATTAGAGTATACTGATATTTGTATGATGGGAAACTTTAATGGCATTATAAACCAGATCATAAAACCCATAAAACCCGGAACATGGATCATAAAACCCATAAAACAATAAAATCAAATAGAAGAACACTCCCGAAATCTTTCTTTAAGATGATGGATGAAATCAATCTAAAAGATATCTGGAGAGAAAGAAACCCCACCAAAAAACAATATACCTTTTACTCAAATAGACACCTATCACTTTCTAGAATTGATATGATCTGGGTCTCAATGGATTTACTTGGCAGTATACAAAAAGTTGAAATTGAAGCAAATACTTGGGCCGACCACAACCCAATGACAATTAGATGGAGAGCAGAAAGAACAACAGCTAGATGGACTTTAAACAACATGATACTGAAAGAGAAAGACTTCCTAAAGAAAATCGAAAAAGAATTGACTTTCTTTTTTAAAGAAAATAAAAAAGAAGATATATCCTTGCAGAACCTTTGGGATACAATGAAGGCCTTCTCTAGAGGTCTGATAATAGACTATACAAGAATGAGAAACTCAAAGAAAAGACAAACATCCAAAAACCTAGAAAAAGATTATAGTATTTTGGAAAAAGAACGACAGAAATCTCCACAAAAGAAGGAGATTAAAATAAAAATGGATATAATTAAACATAAAATGGTCTTATTGGAAAAGGAGGAACTGGTGCATAAAATCAGAGGCACTAAACAGAACTATTTTGAAAATGCAAACAAACCAGGCAGATGGTTGGCATACAAACTGAGAAAGGAGAGAGAGGCAAAGAAAATACAACAACTAAAAGATGAACTAGGACAAATCCATTATGGAAATGCAGAAAAGAAGAAAATCATACAAGATTACTATGCTAAGTTGTATGAACAAGAGAATATAAAAGAGGAAGAAGTTAAACAATATCTACAAAACGCTAACCTTCCTCTAATACCCAACAATATTAGAACTAAGAAGGCAGAATAACAATGATGGAGTTAGCTCAAGCACTCAAAATACAAAAGATTGGGAAGGCCCCCAGCCCGGATGGCTTACCTGTGGAATTTTACAAAACGCTAGAGGAATCCTTGTCTCTTCCCCTGTTAGAAGTTATGAATGAAGTAATGACTGAAAGTAAAATACCTGACTCTTGGCTAGAAGCATACATTACATTAATACCCAAAGAGGAGGCACATCACACACAAATTAAGAACTACAGACCAATCTCCTTGTTAAACTCAAACTACAATCTATTTGCTTCCATACTGGCAGAGAGACTGAAAAAATATTTAAATGGGTTTTTCCATTCGGACCAAAATGGTTTTCTACCAAAGAGGCAAATTAGAGACAATATAAAAATAATCTTGGACACTTTGGAAAGCAAATGGCCTTGATGTTTCTTGATGCGCAGAAGGCCTTTGATAACGTGAAGTGGCTATTCATGATACAACAAATGGAACTAATGAACTTTGGCAAGAACTTTATTCAAGCTATACAAACAGTATACCACAAACAAACAGCTAAGATAATGATAAATGTAGAACTGATAGGTCCTATTGAAATAAAGAGGTACGAGACAAGGTTGCCCATTGTCACCGCTACTTTTTGTCCTAACGTTAGAAGTTTTAAATAGAAGAATCAGAGAAGAAGAAGAAATAAAGGGAATGACTATTTAAAAAGAAGAATATAAATTGCAAGCGTTTGCAGATTACTTAGTCTTCATTCTCGAGGAGCCACTGGAATCTACACCCAAACTGATAGGAAATATTGAGGAGTATGGAAAAGTAGCAGGTTTGAAAATAAACAAAGACAAAACAAAAATCGTGACAAAGAATCTATCATCAAAACACACAGAAGAATTGGCAGAAACCTCGGAGATGCAAGTTACGAACAAGGTCAAATATTTGGGGATCTTTTTAACAGCTAGATGTAGTACCCTCAAAGAGGACAATTATCTTAGACTGAAGCAACAAATTGCAACGGACTTGGTGAAATGGGAAAATCTTCAACTATCAATGATCGGGAGAATTTCTACAATTAAAATGAACATTTTACCTAGAATCCTATACCTGATCCAGACAATTCCAATTAGGTTGGGGAAAGATTATTTTGAAGACTTAAATAAATTGGGGTGGAAATTCATATGGCAGGGGAAAAAAGCAAGAATAAAACGCAAAGTTCTGCAAGATGCTAAATCAAGAGGAGGGTTCGGATTACCTGACTGGGAGCTGCCAGGCAGCTAGTCTGATATGGATCAAGGAATGGATAATGTTAAGAAATAGTAGGCTCTTGAATCTAGAGGGTCACGACTTGCTGTTGGGATGGCATGCTTTTTTATGGTATAAGGGAACTAAAGCACATGGTTATTTTAGAAGGCACCATATAAGAGAGGCTTTGTTATTAAACTGGGAGAAGGTTCAGAGGCTACATTATTTAAAAATTCCAGTCTGGATATCTACTATTGAAGCCTTTTCATATTCAATAACATACAAAAAGAAACGAACAGTTAGGTATGCTGAACTACTAAATACAGAGAGTGAACTCAAATTCATACAAACTTGAAACAGGAAGGTATTGAGGTTAATTGGTATTCATATGTGCAAATACATTCTAGGTATAATAAAGATCTAAAAAAAGGAGGGTTTTTAACGATAAAATGACTGAATTAGATAAAATCTTAATAGGTACAGATGAAAAGTTAATTAAAAAACTCTATGGCTACTTACTAGAGGTGACACTCTATGAGGAACAAATCAAAGAAACTATGTTAGCCTGGAGGAAAAGCTTTGGGCACGGGATTGAACTAGAGAAATGGCAAAAACTGTGGACTCAAAACTATAAAATGACAATGTCAATTGCATATAAAGAGAACTTGTATAAGATGTTTTACAGGTGGCATTTATCCCCATCGAGAATTGCAAGAATGTCCAAGAATAAATCTGAAAAATGTTGGAAATGTCATCAGACGCCGGGCACATACTGCCACATGTGGTGGACCTGTACTGAAGCAAAAAAATATTGGAGTAAAGTCCACATGTGGTTGGAGAAAATGATACACAAACATATAGATTTAAAACCGGAACTCTTTCTATTGGGAATAATACCAGAAACATACAACAAGGACTTGAAATATCTGATTGTGAATGTTTTAACAGCTGCTAGAATTGTATTTCCCAAAAACTGGAAAAATGAGAAAGTACCATCACAGGAGGAAACTATTCGGAAAATAATGGAATGTGCCGAAAAGAGTAAGCTTACATTTGAAATTAGCGAACAAGAGGATGAGCAATATTATAAAGTATGGGACTTGTTTTACCAATGGCTAGATAAAAAAATCTGGGAATGAAATTGTTTACTTATGTTGTAATAGTGTTTTTTTTCTTGCTATGATATATGATTCACATGATATATAAAGTACAATAATGATTTTAATGTATAAGAATAGGATGATTTGAATACCTTGGTATAATTGTATGTAGTGACCATTTTATATCAGAAAGATGTTTGTATATTAAACGGATGAATGATGATGTAAGGAACAATTGATATATACATGAATTGAAATACTTAATCACTATATAGATTAATAATTAATAATGGGATGATTAGTGACATCATGGTCAATTGAAAATATGAATGTATATTATAAATCAATGGGAATCCTTTGTTCTATTCTTCGCTCTTTCTTCTTAGAGATAGGTGACACTATAATACTTTAAAAACTCATTGTTATTTGATAGATAATCATGAATTTAAGGAAATAAGGATTGTTACAAATGAAAGAATATTAATGGTAATTTGAATACATAATGCCCAATGACAGCGAAATACTCAGTTATGTTTAATGTAAACCAGTGATGTTAACCCTGAGTTTAAGAATTGGTGCACAAAAACCTGTAACCAAATGACATGCTTGATGAAATGGAGAAAAATTGTTTTTTGTTCTGCTCTTGCTTTGTTTTGTATGTGTTGTTTTGTTTAAAAAAGAATAAAAATATATTATAAAAAACAATTTGTACTTTCCTTGCTGATAAGGAGCTGTATTAAGTGTTAGTTCTGATAGAAATAATTCTCATGAGACAGTGAGATTGTCAGAGTTGAATGAATAAAGACACCCAAGAGAACTCTGGGAAAAATGGAACTTACGGAAATGAAAACGATAGCTAGTAACTAAAATAAAATATGGACTACTGGCAATTGAATACATATAGTTGGATGGTCCAGAAAAAGGTAATCTAGTGATCTTAGAAAGAATTTGAATGAAGCTTGTTAATTCATGGCAAATGTGAAACTAGTCTCCAATTCCTAAGTATACAACAGTTCATTTAGTGACCATTCAAAATTACAATGGCACTGAAAAAGTAACTTATGACTAGTTTTCACACAACCGTTGTAGCATCCCCATAATCATGTAATCAGAATTCAGATGTTTGGCAATTGGTTCATGTTTATGATGGTTGCAGTGTCCCTGGGACACATTCAGAAGGTTTTGCAACCTTCTGAAATGCAAAGTCAATGGGTAAATCATATTTGCTTAACAATTGTGTTTCTAACTTAACAACTATGGTAATTCACTTAACAACTGGCAACAAAGGTTATAAAATGGGACAAAATTCATTTACAAATGTCTCACTTAGTAGCAGAAATTTTGGGCTCAATTGTGGTCATAAGTCTAGGTTTACCTGTAGTTTGCTGTAAGGTTTCCTAAAAATGCCCTAATTGGTTCATGAATATCAAGTCAAATTTCAATACAAAACTAGTCATTTATTAGCATCATCATAGCCAAGATCTTTTCGCAGTCAAGTCTAAGTTTTGTTTGATTTGTAGCTGAACTTTACCCCTGTTCCTTCCCTCACCTCAGTTTGTGTCATAAATCACATTCCCCTATGAGATGCACACCTCCCAAGCCTGTTGCAGTAATCTGAGATCCGACCAGCTGACAGTATGCGTGGGATGCACTCCCCCTCCTGTCACTATGACAATGCTGGGAGTTGACATTCGGCTCCCCTCACTTTCCAAAAGCAATCTGTGGGAAACAAAAACAATTTGAGTACAAGTATAGAATTTAAGGCTACGTCCTTCCCCCAGGCTTGTTTGGATTTTTTGTATGGAATCTTTCTATAAGGCAATCAGCCTTGATATTTCTATTCTTTACCCAAGATGCCTCTGACAAGGGGTAGCCCTTCCACTTGATTAAGTACTGGAATTGTCTCTTGTGCCACCTTGAATCAAGGATTCATTGCACCTCATAATGGGTTTGGCCCCCTATGACCATAGGGCCTGGGAGCTCCTGGGGTAGTGGTCTCAGAGTGGATTCAACCACGAGTTTTAAGAGGCTACTATGGAATAACGGGTGTACCTTCCCTAGCAGTTGGGGCAGTTTCAATTGCACTGTGACTGGGTTGATGATCTTTACTATGGGTAATGGTCCCATAAACTTCGGCCCCAGTTTCTTGCTAGGCAGTTTTAATCTCAAATATTTTGTGGAGAGGTAAACATTCTCTCCCACCCGGAATGGGCGTTGCAAAACTCGGTGTTTATCTGCCTGTTTCTTATAGGTTTGTGCTGCTTTAGCCAGTGCTTTTTTGACATTCTCCCAGGTTGCTTTTAGCATTGACAGCAATGCTAAAGCTGACTGAGGAGGAAGGATCCCTTGGATACTGAAGCATTGGGTTTACTACTTTGAACGGTGTTAGTCCTGTACTACTGTGAACAGCATTATTGTACGCAACCTCAGCAAAAGACAGAAGGTCTGCCCAATTGGACTGCTGATAGTTTATGTAGCACCTCAGGTACTGCTATACCATGGTGTTCAGTCTCTCTGCCCCCCCCCATTGGTGCTCAAGTAAAAAGCCCAGCTGAGGCCCTGGGATCACCCAATGGACCGCAGGAACTCCCTCCAGAATTTAGCCGTTAACTGGAGCCCTCCGTCTGAGATAATTTGAGGTACTTCATGCAGGTAGTAGATGTGCTTCAGGAGCAGTTTGGCCAGCTTGTGAGCTGAGAGTAGTCTGCTGCAGGGTATGAAGTGGGCCTGTTTGGAGAACAGGTCTATTACAGTCCAAATCACCATGTTTCCCCCCCTTTTGGCAACTCTACTATAAAGTCCATTGCGATCTCCTCCCACAGCATCGTTGGCTCTGCTACCAGTTGCAGCAGTCTGGGTGTGTGTGTGTGTGTGTGTGTGTGTGTTATCCCAGTCGTCTCTTTTTTTTAATACATTTTTTATTTTTTATTTTCAAAACAACACATCCTTCTTTACATACTGTAGAAAGTGTATCAGTTGGTTACAAAAAGACTTTCGTGCATCTCTTCCACAGCCAACAAACATAATTCATATTAACTCAAGTATTTTAACTCAGATATTTATACATGTTAACATCATCATACCTCCATTTTCATTTGACTATAATTGTTTAAATGTCCTTCATAAAATATACCAAGATTTAATACATAACCACATACTGGCATTTCATTTACTATGTCTAAAATCCTCCAGTAATACTGAATCCTTATGTCCTAGCTAAACATCCATAATATTTAATAACAACATTTTCTAATCCTCCTTTCCAAATCACTGTTTACAATTTACATAGTTTCCTTATGTTGTACTCATACCTATATATACACGTTGTTATCCTTATTCTTCCTTTATTTAACTATATCCTGTATCATAACATTTTCCCCCTAATAATCTAGACTTTAACTGTACCTTAGTTCTTTTTTATTAACCTTTATATATAATCCAAAAGGATTTCTAATCTTCCTTTCATGGGTACCATTCAATATTCATATCCAATTATTACTTATCATAACACCACACATTGTATAAATTAATAACATCAATTATTTATTTAAACTATATCTATTATCACTAAATTCCACTAAGTTTAACTAGTTTTAAATTTTGCTCTTCCATCTATCAGCCTGTATTTTTCCAGTAGCAAAACAGTCTCATATCTTCTGCCATTTGTGGTGTCAGTCCTCTAATCATCTCCTTAGTCAACTTTGCATAGATTCCTCTTAGCAACTCCTTACTTATAAAATCTCTCATGTAATTTTGATGTCCTTCTACTGTTTCCTTAATCAGCTTATCTTTGATTGTCAGTAGTGTTATCAATGATATTGCTAATAAAATTTTTCTCTTTAAATCCATACATTCTTTTGTTTTTTCTTCTTCTGTATCTTCCCATCTGGGGTAGATTTCCCCTCCATTTAGTTCCTCTTTCAGTATTCCACTCTTTCCATTTTCAGAGACAAACCAATCACCATAAATATCAGCAAATTTAATTTCTTTATATTCATTTTCCTCTTTGATTTTTACGGTTTTAACCACCACTTTTTCCACTTGATAAACATCCTCAACTTCATCATATTTTCCTGTTAGATGCTCTAAGTCTTCCAGCTTCTTGTCAATCCTCTCATATGTATTTGATAATTTCTGTATTTCTAAGAATATCTTTTGCAGACTTAAAGTTTCTTTCTGCTGTTGAAATTGTGCCATTATACAAACACTGGTGCTCCAGCTTGGAAGGTTAATAAGATTAAGCATAGATTCACAATAACGTTTTATTTTCACTTTTCTCTGGTTAAAGACATACTTCAAAGGGACATCTGTATGCTTTTCTTATCACTCTATAAACAAGCAGCAAGACCTTGGAGTGCCAAGCCATGATAATCAGTAAGAAAAACAAGAGTGTTTTGTTTCCAATACACAAACTTTCCACCCTTCAAGTAGCAGTGTTATTATTGCAATTTTGATAGCTTGACACACAGGTTGGCTGCCAGACGTTTTTCCAAATACCTGTCAGACCAGGAGTATGTGGTCGTTCATGGTCTCCGTGTAGATGAGGATGTCGTTCAGGTAGACAGGACCCCTAGCCATTTCCTTGCTTCTCCCTCTAGTCCCCCTGCAGTAGTATTCACTATGGCTCTGAGGGTTGAGTAGAGGTGTCCATATCATTCTATGTGGATCTCAGCTGAGTCAAAGAATAGGGCTAACTAGTCTGAGTCCCCATGAAACTTTCCCCTGAACTGGATACTTTGATTAGCACTGCCCTTCCCTCCTCCTGTCAGCCTCTGTATGCTTGTGCTAGATGTGTCTGGAGATACTGCTCAGTTCTAGTTTGGAGGGAGGGGGAGATTATTTTCCCTGGGCAGCCTGCCTGCTACGTGGGAGAGGCACTGGTTTCATCCCCCTTCTCATGGGTAGAGAAGGGGGGCTGCATTCCCGTCTGATTCTCATCACCTCGAGGATCCACTGCTCCTCCCCTCTCTTTTAGCCTGTGCAATTGCCTCTCTTCACGTAGGGTGGCCCAGTCGAATCCCTCCCTCCGTTGCTCTATGAACTCCCCAGGGGCTCCATTGGGGGCTTTGGGGGCCTGGCTTGGTTCCAGTCCAGCATCCCCTCTACTCTTCGCAGCTCACTCAGCTCATTCTTCACAGCTCGCTTCCTTTTTTCTGAGTATTGGAGTGAGGGAGCTCAGCTTTAGCTGCTTTAGGGATTGAATACTCATCTCCTCTTGCTTCGCCCATCTTGACTTTGATGTCTGAGGTCAGGCTGCACTCTGGCTGCAATCAGGCTCTCTTCGGATAGCTGGCCCTTTGCCATGGTTACCTGACTTTCCCTCGAGGCACCACCGATATCAGAGGAATGATTGGAGATTCAGGATTTAGGAGACTCGGTAATCTTGATAGATTTTTAAAAGTAGACTTGACTGTCTGTAAGGTTTCCTAAAAATGCCCTAATTGATTCATGAGTATTGAGTCAAGTTTCAATACAAAACTAGTCATTTATTAGGAGCATCATAGGCAAGATCTTTTTGCAGTCAAGTCTAAGCTTTGTTTGATTTATAGCTGAACTTTACTCCTGTTCCTTTCCTCCCCTCAGTCTGTCTCATAAATCATATTCCCCTATTCCCCCTCCCAAGCCTGCTGCAGTAATCAGCAATCTGACTTCAGCCGACTATGCGTGGAATGCACTTCCCCTCCTTCTCTCACTATGACAATGCTGGGAATTGACATTTTGCTACATGGAAAGGAACGATGATAGAAAGTAAACCCTAAAGACATAAATATAGAATACTTTAAGAAGAGAATCATTCAGGCCCTATTCATCTCACAGCTGGACTGAAGTGTGCTCTACATGGGGCTACAGCTGGTGCAAAGTGGGGTGGTACGAGCAATTCCTGGCTCTTGTAACACTACTGCTCTATGTGTTTTATTGGCTGCCAGTCTGTTTCTGGGTACAATTCAAGGTGTCGGTAATCACCTTTAAAGCCATTCATGACATAAGTCCAGACCGTCTCATGTGAAAGGGTCATATGTGGGAGGGATCTTGGAATCCTAGTCCACAACCATTTAAAAATAAGCCAGCAGTGTGCAGCAGCTGCCAAAACCAATACAGTTCTAGGCTGCATAAACAGAGGTATAGAATCAAGATCACGTGAAGTGTTATTAACACTTTATACCATTGTACAGCACAGCAGAGTCTAGTCTGTTTCCAAGGTGAGGTGTGGGAGGAGTAACACATGGGTATTAACCCAGCCCTTTTGCCCTGGAGACTGAGGTAATCTTTGAGGCCACACCTCCGTTCCTCCTTCTGACCTCCCAGATTAACTTCAGTCTACAGCCCAGAAGGAGTGTTATTCCTGACTCTCCCTCACCTTGAGGAGTTAGGTTTCCTTTTTTGCAGGATTTTCTTCCAGGTTTTCCTTTTTTCAGTCCTTTTTTCTACCATCCTTCGGATCCTTGAGGCTTCAGGAGTTTTTTCCTCTTACAGAAGAAGCACTGAAGAGCGCCTCACCCCTCCTTGTTGTGCTCAGCGTTGCTAGCCAGCCGTGCTGCCGGCTAGCACGATTCCCAGCGACCGGATGGTCACGTAAGCGGAAAAAAGGGACACACGGGGCATTTGGAGGCTCCACGCACCCAGGAGGCCATCTGACCGGGGAGCTGTTGGATTCTTCCCCCAACGCTCTCAAGCTGCAGGGAATCGGGCTGCAGATCGGCAGCCGCCTTCTTGGTCCTCCACCAGAACACGTGGTCAAGCGTGTGACCGGCGTTCCCTCTATGGGTGCCGGGAGCACTCAAAAGAGCACCGCAGAAGCCAGAAGAGGCTTTGAAAGCCCCAAATTCCGCTGGCTCTCTGGGGAGGGCCCAATCCAAGCGGTGCGCTGGCAGTCGGGCCGCAGATCGGCGGCTAGGACCGTTTCAAGCGAAGCCGGCTAGAAGAAGGGAGGCGGTGAGTGGCAGAACCGTGAGTACAATGGTGCAGGCGGCAAGGATCAGGGGTGCCAGGCCCAGAGCCCATGTGGACCCGGATCCGGGCGAGGGGACCTCCAGGAGGGAATCCCCAGGCACTAGAGGGAGGTCCGCCAAGAGAGGCACCCCCAGGCCCCAGAGGAAGGGAACCTTGGAAAAGGAGGTTCGGATCACCAGGGCCTCTGCTAGAAGGTTCAGGGCCACCATCAGCCCTTCCCCTTCCGGATCTCACTCCCCCGCAGGTTCCCGGCCCTGGAAGAGACCCGGGAGTCATCCCCAGATTCCCCTACGGACTCAGGCAGAGGGCACAGTTCCTTATCACCCCCCCTCTCGCTTGCACACCTATTTGAGGCAAGAAATGACCCCTTTGGGCGCAGGGCACCCAGTCCAGCCAGATACCCATTGGCACCTCAATCTCCTGATCACAGAGACTCTCCACAGCCTCCAGAACTCCAGCCTTCCCTGCCTGAGCTTCCTGCAAGCTTCCAGGTTTTAGCCAGGGCCATAGCCCAGGGGATTGCCTCTGGGATGAATCAGCAGCCCCAGAGTTCCAGGAGTAGGTCTTCCCGGGACCAGCCCAGGGGTCACCAGGATCGCCCCAGGGCCTCTGCTACCAGAGGGCCCAGGTCTCTCTCTCCCTCCACTGCCAGGGAGGCTTCGGAATTGGAGGAGGGAGAGTTAAAGGAGGTGGGGTTCTCTGAAGATGAGGATGCCCAGACACCTGAGGCCCCCAATATTGCTGGCTTTCCCCCCTCCTTATTTAGTTCCTTACTCTGCAAGGCCAGGGCCACAGCAGACTTGGATACCCCTCCAGTTCCCAGGCCTGCGACTACCACGTCCAGCACTAGCGGGAGTAAAAAGAAGGCTGCCTTCCATAGGCCACCAGTGGAGAAGGAAGAGATCCCCACTCCAGATATGTTCCTGGAGGTGCTTAAATCCCAGTGGGTTAAGCCAGGCTCCTTCCCCAACCCGGGGGGCAATGAACAGAGGCTCTATAATCTTAACCCTACCTTTGCCCAAGCTCTGCAGGTTCCCAAGGTGGACAATCCACCCTAGCTTCAGCTTCAGTCATGGTCACTGGAGACATCGCCAACTGCCTGAAAGCAGAGGACAAGAAGGCAGACATCGTTTTGCGTAAAACATTCCAAGCAATAACCTGGGCCATTAGGGCAGCCGCTTCTGCCTCCTTTTTCAATAGGTCTACAGTGTTATGGCTGGAACAGCTGAGAGACAGGACTCCGGCCACGGAGGTACGACTTCTGCAGGACATCTCTAAGGTGCTGGCAGCCACGCAGTTCTCAGCTGACGCCACCTTGGACTCAGTTAAGTATGCTTCTCGAGCCTTATCATCCTCTGTAGTGTCCAGGCGCCTGCTGTGGTTGCGACACTGGCAGGCAGAGTCCCGGGCTAAGTGGCACCTAGCAGGAGCAGACTATTCCGGGGACAAACTTCGGTGCCTCGTTGGATCCTGTCCTGGTGGAGGACAAGAATAAGCGGAAGGTCTTCCCAGCTACAAACAGACGGTCAGATCACCGTCATGCTCCGTACCCCAGGAGAACATCTTACCGCCTGCCTGAATCGGACGTCCAGAACCAGAGGTACCAGAACCCCAGGTTCCATCGACAAGGGGATAGGCAGTTCCCTAGAGACAGGTTCAGGGGCATCAGCAGAGCAAGCGGCCATTTCGAGGAGGGGGCGGCCGCCCTTTCCGCAGATTCAAGTGATCCGTTTGTGGATCACCTCATTGGCGGTCGCCTCTCAATTTTTGCGGATGCCTGGGAGCATGTCACTTTGGACGAGTGAGTCCCCCAGACTGTTAAGCTCGGATTACAGCTGGAGTTCCACTCGCAACCCCCTAATAGATTCTGTACCTTCGCCTCCTCCAGGGATCCCACCAAGCGGGCCTTTAAGGCCAAGGCCATCAAACACCTGTTAGATATCAGGGCCATTGAAAGGGTCCCAGAGGGCGAGAAGGGCTCCAGATTCTACTCTAACCTGGTCCTGGTTCCCAAGAGTTCAGGGGGGTGGAGAGCCATCCTGGATCTTAAACTACTCAATTCCAGGATGGTCTACTGTAGGTTCAAGATAGCCTCTCTGAAATCCATCTTAGAGGGCATCTGACAGGGCGACTTCTTGGCCTCCATTGACCTCACGGAGGCCTCCCTTCACATCAGAATTGCCCTGGAACATCGCAGGTTCCTTAGGTTTTCCCCTGAAGGCAACCACTTCCAATATAGGGCCCTACTCTTCGGGTTGGCTTCAGCTCCCAGGACCTTTACCAAGGTGCTGGCTGTTGCCGCAGGTCACCTGCGCTCCTTCCCAGTATGACTATTTTGTTACCTAGATGACATCCTCGTCCTAGCCAGGTCCCCAGACACGGCCAGGCAGGACCTGGGGATCACCATCGACACGCTCAGGTCCCTGGGGTTCTCTATCAACCTGGAGAAGAGTCACCTGGTCCCATCTATCAGGCTCCAGCACCTCGGATCTATTATAGATTCGGTGTCGGGGGAGGTTTTCCTTCCCCAGGATCGGAAGGATGGCATTGTGCAGCTGATTCATAAGGTTCGCAAATTACACTCTGTCCCTGTAGTTCTTCTTTCCAGACTCCTTGGGAAATTCATTTTTTGTATAGGGATCATGCCTTGGGCTCGCCTACACGCCAGGGAGCTTCAGTGGTTCCTGCTTCCATACCAGAAGGCCGGGACGAGCAACGCCACATTCAAGGTTCGAGTGTCGTCCCAGGTGCTGCTCTCGCTTCATTGGTGGCTGACCCCAGCATTGGACAAAGGATCCCTCTTCAAGGAACCAGTAAGGAAGGTACTCACGACGGACGTGACCTGTTCGGCTGGGGAGCACACCTAGAGGCCCAGATAGCTCAGGGCTGCTGGACTCCAACAGATCTGTGCAACAACATCAACTGGTTGGAGCTCAGGGCCATCCACCTGGCCCTTCAAGACCACGGTGACTGGTCATCATGTCCTGGTCCTTACGGACAACGTGGCAGCCAAGGCCCACGTGAACAGACAAGGGGGCACCCACTCCAAGGCCCTTCGCGACGCCTTCCGATTAGGAAACTGGGCAGAGAGGCATCTCCCATCCATCAGAGTGGAACACATCTCCGGGATGGAGAACCAGCAAGCGGATTGGCTCAGCAGGGAGACAGTCGACAATGGAGAGTGGCAGCTCCATCCCAGCGTCTTCCAGCAGATCTGCAAGAGGTTCAGGCGGCTGGTGGTGGATCTCTTCGCAACCCCAGCGAACACCCAGCTGCCGAACTTTATATTGAGGTTCCCGTCCAGAGGAGCAATGGACACGGACGCCCTTCGCTGCAGATGGCCACCAGGTCTACTTTACACTCCCCCCCCTTCCCCTCATTCCCGGGGTTCTGAGGAGGCTGGTGTCAAAGGGAGCAGAGATGATTCTAGTGGCTCCTTTCTGACCACGCCGCCCCTGGCTAGCAGACTTGCTGGAGCAGTCCTTAGCTCCTCACTGGAGGATCCCCCCGGGGGAGGTGTCCCTACACCAGGGGTCTCTGGAGCATCCGGATCCGGAGTGGCTCCATCTGATCGTCTGGCGATTGAGCAGGAACAGCTGAGAGGGGCCCAATATTCTGCAAAGGTCATTAGGACCGCCGAGGTGTCCAGGAGGCAGTCCACCACCCGCATCTACAACGCCTCCTGAGTTGCCTTTTCTGACTGGTGTAAGGCAAAGGACATAATACCAGCCTTGGCTTCTGTACCCCAGGTTCTGGACTTCCTACAGGAAGGCCTGGAGAAGGGTCTGGCCCCCAGCACCCTTAGGAGACAGATCTCTGCTCTCTCTATGATCCTGGAGGGGGGATGGACGCACCACTCTTGTCCCAACATCCGGTCCTCAGGCACTTCCTTAAGGGAGAGGCGAATCTGAAACCCCCAGTGGTCCATCGATTCCCTACCTGCGACCTACCCATGGTCCTCCAGGCATTGACGGAGGCACCATTCGAACCCTTGAGGGAGGTTTCCCTACAATTCCTGACCCTTAAGGTCGTTTTCCTAGTTGCCATCACCTCAGCCAGGAGAGTATCCGAGATCAATGCTCTGTCCAGCAGAACGGACCTCTGCATCTTTCTAGAGAACCGGGTCATCCTCAGACTGGACATTGCCCAATGTCAATTCTCCCTTCCACAGGGCTCTAGAGATAGTTCTGCTGGACTTCTGTCCGCAGCCCTCCAGGGATAGAGAAAGATCCTGGCACAGGTTGGATGTCAGAAGAGCCTTGCACATCTACCTGAAGCACAAGGCACCCTTTAGGCGTTCAGAAGCCCTCTTTGTATCATATCAACCGTCCACCAGAGGTGCCAAGGTTTCCCCGACCACCATTAGCAGGTGGATCAGGGCGGCCATCTCACAGGCCTACGAGGCACGGGGACTTCAGGTCCCAGAGGGCATCACAGCACACTCCACCAGAAGTGTGGCCACCTCAGCAGCCTGGGCCACCCAGGTCTCCATAGAGGAGATCTGTCGGGCTGCCGCCTGGTTTTCTCCTTCACCTTTCATTAGGCATTACAACTAGATGCTTACGCCTCTGCAGAAGCAGCCTTTGGCAGGAGGGTTCTACAGAGAGTCCTAGACTCTCGAGGGGCTCAGGCCCATGGATCCCGCCCTAGGACATCATGCTTTGGTATGTCCCATGTGTTACTCCTCCCACGCCTCACCTTGGAAACTGGCAGTTGGTCTTACCTGAACTGCATGTTTCAAGGAAGGCATGGGAGAAGTCACTTCCCCCCCCCCTTTAGGGCTCACCGCGCCAGGGGCCTGAGTCAGTTCAGTGGTCAGTCAGGGCCAGGCTGGAAGGATATGTGCTTGCACTGTCTTTGTTCTTTCCTTCCAGGTGCTCTGCTATGATCCATCGGTTAATCTTGGAGGAACGGAGGTGTGGCCTCAAAGATTACCTCAGTCTCCAGGGCAAAAGGGCTGGGTTAATACCCATGTGTTACTCCTCCCACGCCTTCCTTGAAACATGCAGTTCAGGTAAGACCAATTGCCATTATTTACAAGGAAATTAGCTTTAGCCTCACTGGTGCAAAATTATAGCGGAAATGAAAAAAGAAAAAGAAAAAAACTATTCATACGTTTCCACGTGTGCATGGAGTGATTGTGGTTGTATTTAAAAATCTGACAGCCCAAGCATAGAAACTATTTTTAAACCTATTTGATCGGCTGGTATACTTTGATGTCTTCTACCCAATGGTAGAAGAGCAAAGAGACACTGACCAGGGTGTGAATTATCTCTGAGTATCTTCCTTACTCTGCTAAAGCAGCGAGAGCTGGCAATGTCATCCAATGGTGTTAGAGGGCAACCAATGGTTTCTTGTACTGAATTGATCACTCTCTGTAGTACCTTCCTGTCCGCAGCTGTTAAACCAGCATACCATACTATAATGCAATATATGAGGACACTTTCAATGGTGGACCAATAGAAAGAGGTCATCACCTGTTATTCCACCTGATTTTTTCGCAGGACTCTAAGGAAATGAAGTCTCTGTTGGGCCTTTCCAATTACCAGGGACATGTTGTTTTTCAAGGTGATATCTTGACTAATAAACACTCCCAAGAATTTAAAAGAGGAAACCCTCTCCACACAGCCCCTCTCGATATCCAGTGGGGCAGGTTCCTCTCTGTGTTTCCAGAAATCTAGCACCATCTCCTTTGTCTTGCTAGTATTTAGATGTAAGTTGTTTTTTGAGCACCATGCAGATACTTTCTGGACTTCTTCCCTGTATTCTGTTCATCCCCTCCAGTTATGAGACATAGCACTGTTGTGTCGTCTGCAAACTTTATTATGATGTTGGATGGATTAGAGGATATGCAGTCATATTTATACAGCAAGTACAGGTAGGGGCTGAGCACACAACCCTGAGGGGAGCCTGTGCTGAGCTTCAGTGTGGAAGATATAAAGGACACAACCCTTACTGTTTGTGGTTGATCCGTCAGGAAGTCTGATCCATTCACAAGTGAGGGGAGGGAAATTCAGGTCAGTCAGCTTTTCAGTAAGAATGCCTGGGAAGATGGTGTTAAAGGCCGAGTTATAGTCTATAAAAAGCATTCTGACATAATTCCCAGATTTCTCAAGGTGGCTCAGTGCAATATGTAGAGCACTGGCGATGGTGTCCTCTGTCGACCTGTTGCTTCTATAAAGCAAACTGGTGTTGATCAAAATTTGGTGGAACCTAAGGTATTATAGGACCAGTTTCTCAAAGCACTTCATAACTATTGACATCAGTGCATTGGGTCTATAGTCATTCAGGCTATTTAATGCCTTGGTAAGGCCACACTTGGAATACTGCATTCAGTTTGGGTCACCACGATGTAAAAAAAGATGTGGAGACTCCAGAAAACATGTAGAGAAGAGCAACAAAGAGGATTAGGGGACTGGAGGCTAAAACATATGAAGAACGGTAGCAGGAACTGGGTATGTCTAGTTTAATGAAAAGAAGGACTAGGAGAGACATGATAGCAGTGTTCCAATATCTCAGGAATTGCCACAAAGAAGAGAGAGAGTCAAGCTATTCTCCAAAGCACCTGAGGGTACAACAAGAAGCAATAGGTGTAAACTAATCAAGGAGAGAAGCAACTTAGAACTGAGGAGAAATTTCCTGACAGTTAGAAAAATTAATCAGTGGAACAATTTGCCTCCAGAAATTGTGAATGCTCCAACACTGGAGGATTTTAAGAAGATGTTGGATAACCATTTGTCTGAAATGGTATAGGGTTTCCTGCCTAGGCAGGAGTGTAGTTGGACTAGAAGACCTCCAAGGTCCTTCCAACACTGTTATTCTATTCTATCCTATCCCATCCCATCCCACTGGGATTGCCCCATCCCACCCATGCTTGCAGAGGAGGTATTCTGCAAGCCTATCGGCCTGTTTATATTTCCCAATAGAAGGGTCAAGAAAAAACCCTTACCTGCCATTGTTCCTGCCCTCTGGAACATTTTCCTCTCTACAATGTGAGGTCATACCCAACCTGATCTTTTGTAAGAGCCTCATAAACTCATAAAACATTTGCATGGCTGTTATTAAGTTGCCATGGTGAGGAAAGGGGGGGGAGCGCATTCCATACATACCTTCGGCTAGAGTCGAATCTCAGATTACTACAGCAGGCTTGTGAGGCGTGCACCTCATTGAAGAATGTGATTTATGACACAGACTGAGGGGAGGGAAGAAACTGGCAAAGTTCAGCCAAAATTTAAATGAAGTCAAATCTGACTGTCATGGGGTATTGCCGAAATGGTGTTCCTAATAAATGACTGGATTTCTTTTGAAACTTGGTTCGAGGCTCATGAATTAATTATGGCATCTTTCAGAAACCTGACACCCACTGTCAGGCATGCCTCCCTCAGTAACCAAGAAAGAAACCTCTCAACTCCATTGCTTGTGGAATTAAAAGTACTTTTACTGGTTATGAATAGATAGCAGCGAAGTAAAGTAAGGTCTGAGTCAGAAAAGCGCGAAATCATACATATCAAACATTTGCCCAGCCCCCTCCCTCCAACAATCCCCATCCCATTGCCCAGTCTGCAACTCCCTTAGGTGTCATGTGGGTTGCATCTCCAAGAAGCATCATCAGGTTGGTATGCAGGATGGTTGGCCTTGACCAGGTCCAAACATCAGCCATCAGTATGTGCCTAAGATGGTGAGAACTATTCCTCCTGTACCATTTATTCCCATCCCAAATACCATGCCCCCTGTTTCCATGGCAGCGAAAGCAAGTAAGCAAAGCAGAGGCTGACACCCACCCTCTGGAACATCTTCACAGGTCATACCCAACCCTCCTAATCTTTTGTAAGAGTCTAAAGAGGAAGCATCATAGTGGATTTCCGTTAGTAGATTAACAACAGATTCTACTCCCCCGCCCACCATTCCCATTTGTAATTGGATCATAGCATTTGTTGGTATTGATTTATGTTTTTAATATGCAGTGAGAAAGAGAGATAGGTACGCGTTATTCTGTGGTAAGACGGCTGGCCAATACATTTTATAAATAAATAAAATAAATATTTTATCTATGGTAGCCAAAATTCAAAAGCAAAATGGATTAGATTTTAGATTAATAAATTATATTAAAAAACATAAACTTTCACGATCTGTAGCTCACTTTATCATGCAGTACAGGGGTGGGTTGCTGCCAGTTTTATTACCAGTTTGCAACCTGTGCACGTGCACTATTCAAAGTAAATTGTTCTTCGTGCATGCACAGAATAACTTACAGTGAACTGTGCATGTGCAAACACTAAAACCCAAAGTAGTGGCGGCCCAGCGATGGCGAGGGAACCAGTTCGGGGGCGTGGCAGGCCTGGGTCCCTGCTGGTTCTGCAACCTAGGCCTGAATTCCATTACCAGTTCGTCCAAACCGAGAGCAACCCACCTCTGATGCAGTAGCTGAACTAATACAGGATTTAAATTGAAATTAGATAAAAGAAAGAAGACAAGGTCTTCAAATGCAAATGAAACATATATGAGACAGATTTCAGGTACCTTACCAATTAACAATTTTAATATGTTAAAACCCTATTCAGTGTGTTGACATTTTTTGAGGTAGCCTAAAACCTCTTGAAGTGAGTTCAGCAATCCCTTTTCAGTTGGTTTGATAAAATTTCTTTTTTTCCAAAATGGCTGATTTCAGAGCTGTAATTCAATACTGAGAATTGAAATGTTTTGATAGTGTGTTGGCCTTGGTGTCAAATTTGTGGTCATTAGTTCTTTTGATTAATGTCCTGTTTGTCATTTGTAGAATCTAGAGTGGCAGATAGTGGTATAGGAAGAGAATGTGAAACTGCTTTTAAACTTGTGTATGAAGTTATTGGTATCTGTGATGATGGTGTAAATAAAACAGAGTAAATATTTGAGTTTGTTGCAGGATCTGGTTCCCATGTTAACATCATCATTTTTATTTTTGGTGGATAGTAGTTATTGGTGTGTTAGGGACTGATGGGAAGTCTTGTTATTTAATATCAGTGATGATATTCTTGATGACTCCCAAATATTTGCCTAGTGGCTTTATGAAATCTGTGATGTAACGGTGGTGTTATGTAACTGGAAATGCTGTTGTCATAATGCCAGCCCTTCAAGCTAGACAAGGTCAAGAAACCTGACACCACAGGAACTCCAGGAATGCTATTTTATTAGTGTACTATGTATTAACAGAATCTTGAAAACTCATGCAAAATTTTCACTGTTCACTTTAAGGACAAGGTTAGAGCAGAGCTGTTCTGAGACTTTCCATTTTCTACTTTGGCAGGACTAAGTAATCTTTTCAGCTCTCCCACTTTATTCTCTAGATTTCTCTACCCAATAAAGTCTGAGAACATCATCCATGAAACTTGATATTCCAGCTGTAATAATTCTTATGCTTGAGACAATGAGAGAGCCCAGATTCCCTAGTGGCTTTAGGAAATTCTTTCATCAGATTTCATAATAGTTTCTGATATGTTGCTATGGAGGTTTGTACTCTGCGATGGTGGAGAATTATTTCTTGGCTTATTTCATACAAATTATCTTTTAGACCACTAGACCAATCTCAAGGTTAACTTTCTTAGAGTTTACATGCAAAATACTAAGTGGTGCAGGAAACAAAAAATATAGAGCTACTAAATTTTAGATAGCATGTAGAAGAACTTCCAATCAAAAGAGGATGGTTCTAATCTTTCGCTCATTTGGAGACAGTTTTGATTTAAATAAGTTCCAATTAGTTTAAAAAACATACAGGTACTGGATTAAGACAATCATTCCCTGAAGCAAACCATTACCTAGCACAGGGGTGTCAAACTGGTGGCCCACGTGCCAGGTGTATCATGCCCAAGTCACGCCCACCCCAGCTTTGCGAAGGGAAAAGCGTCATGAAACGTCATGTGATAGCAATGCGACGCCATAGGTTTGACACCCGTGACGTAGTGGACACAGAAGAAAAATTAAACTTAGCATAGTTTTTGGCTCACTTGTTTGTGTTCCTGCAGAGAATGGATGATCCTTGGTATTGATATTGCATGTGTGCTGATTTGCTTTGGTTTAGCTTTAACTTAAGGAAAGATAAGTTTTAAACTTTCATCAAGCAGCTTCTGCTTGGTTCTTTAAAAAATTTTTTTCCCTTTCTAATAAAAAAGGGGGTGAGAGAAAATCTGATTTATATGCGTCAAAACCATTTGCTTTTTCTTGAGATTATGAAGATATTTATTGTCTATGCTGGCAATTGTCATTTGCCTTGAAAGAGGGTCCAACAGGCTGAAATGAATAGGATATGGCTAGCTTACTCCTTTATTATAGGGTGAAGAAAGCAAGTCTTATGAGGAAGTGTGAAGTATTGGGTCTGCTGAGGTTCCAGTCATGTTCAAGAGGTGACATATATGTTCTCTGTTAAAACTTAGAGCAATGCAATGGCCAATTATTTTTTAAGGAAGGAAGCAAGGCTGAAACACCTGGTCCCAGGGTTTTGTTAATGCTTGCTTACTGAGTTTCTACAGCTCCCAAGAAGTTTAAAGTTTAGTTCTTTATTAACTTTATAGCCTGATTTTTTGCAGAATCTTAATATAAGATCTGCTCTATCCTGTACATTCTGTGATACTTGTCCTGAGCAGGCTCACTTAAAAATAATTTCTATTGATTCCCTGGACAGTACTTTCACTACATTCTAAACTTGAAGATGGGCGGCATATACATTTCATAAATAAATAATCATTTAATGCTTTATAAATGCGTAGTTTTTATATTTGATTTACTTACTATGAACTTGCTATCTCAAAAACTACCAGAAAGCCTGCCCGGCTATGGCTGCCTAGCACGTTGGCTGCCCAGCGCTGGGACATGGGCCAGGCCCAGCTGGGAAGGAGAAGGAGGAGGAGGTGGCGATGACAGCTGCGGAGCGAAAACAGCGACTGAACTTAAAGCGTCCTTTTGAGGAGACCCTGTAATATATTAACATGCCTACCTTGGCTTCTGCACCTAAAGAACTCTATCTCTGCAGTTCGTTGAAAGATCTAAATAAAAAGACCGAAGTAAAATTGGAGAAAACAAGCACGAAGAATTATGTCAAGATCTTTAAGGTAGCGGAAGAATGACGGTTGGATAGAGATGAACAGAAGGCCTATGTACTTTACATGAAATATGTAACCGTGTATAATCTTATTAAAAAGAGGCCTGACTTCAGACAGCAGCAAGACTACTTTCATTCACTACTTGGACTAACCAATATCAAAAAGGCTATTGAAGAAGCCAAACAACTTTCAGAGAGTCTTAAGCTCAGATATGAAAAAGCAGAAGTGCAAAAAAAAAGGAGGAGAAAGACAAGAGGAATAGCAGCAGAAAAAAGAAGAATTAAAAGACGATGCTAAAACCTCTTCAGAAATATCAATGGATCCCAACGGGACAAATTAGCTGGTCAACGGAGACAAGAAAAATGTGGCAGACAGAAAGGATTCTTCTGAAAAGGGAACAATCACCACCAAGAAGCTGTTTACAATAATGATGGATAGAAGCATCAAGGTTATGATCATGGATGCCCGGTGCTTAAGAGATTACCAGGAATCCTGCATTATAAATTCTGTTTGTGTTCCAGAAGAAGCTATCAATCCTGGAGCCACCACTAACAGGATTGAAGCTAAACTGCCAGACCCTTCGAAGGAGCTGTGGAAAGAAAGGGTCCATGTGGATTATGTTGTCTTGCTGGACTGATTCAGTTCAGCGAAGGACCTATAATTAGGCACAACTTTGCGTAGCTTCAAAGATGCCCTTTTCAAGTGGAAAAGTAAAGCTGTGCTACGGAATGAGCCTTTGGTCCTAGATGGAGCTTATGAGAACTGGCTGCTTTACTAGCCTCAGTATACAACCAACGCCAAAGTGACTGCCCCACCGTAGCCAAGATGAGAACATTTCTGTCTCTTTGGACTTTACTTAGCCATCATTGGAAGAGCCAGCTCCAGTTCCCCCATCTGTTGTCTATGTCAAATCCTTTGTGGTAGAAGCACGTGAAAAATCAGACACTGCAAGTGAGCAGGAGAAGAAAACAGATGTACTCTGATTGCTAATTTCTAGCGGAACAATTGCTGCTGCTCCGACTAGCATTCTCAGCCAGCCCATCTCGGCCATGAAGGTTATTCCTCAGGTTGATCATAACAAAAAACCCTCGACCAAAATGCCAGATGACCAAAAGGCAAAGGCCAAAAGCCCAGCAATTGTCAAGCCGCTCAATTACAACAGGAAACTGGTTCTGGATTGTTCCACAAAGCCATCGCTGGAGACGAAGCCCAGATGAAGAGAGGAGCCCCGGGCACATGAGGAAGGCTACGGTGGTAGAAAAAAACAAAGGCGAAAAAGAAGAACCAGAAGAGCAGAGAGGTCCAAAGGGCAGAAAAGAGAGCCAGAGAGAACCAGGGAGACTGGGAAGGCTGATAAAATCTCCAGAGGTATAAAGAAGACCAAGAGAAGAAAGAGAAAGATCAGCCCACCAAAGGGGTCTATCTGGAAAGAGTCCCCAGAGATTCAGCCAAGGTGAAAAAGAAAAATGTCACAGGGAGCGAAAGCCCTGAAATGAGGAAAGAATCAAAAATACCACCAGCGAAAAGGAGAAAACTGTCCGGACCCCTGAAACACAGAGGCGCAGATTTGCAGAGGAATCCCAAGGGCCTTTGAGGGGAGACTCTGCCTTGAACAAGTCTCAACGAGAGCTGTTAACCAGACCCCAGAGTAAGGAGATGGGCAGGATCATCCCAGGATAGCCTCATGGCTGGGCCAAGTTTCTGGATACAGTCACCGGGACTTTTCAATACTATCATTCGCCCACCAATTCAGTCCACATGACCCGCCGGAAATGAGTCCCACAGTTACTATGTGTGCGACTCCCCCAACCCATAAGCCAAAGCCTCTGTCTACCGATCTGTGGGACAGGGAACACTCAACAAACTGAAGAGGTCATACTCGTGCCCCGACATCACTCAGGCTCTGCAAGAGGAAGAAAAGAAGATAATCCCCACTTTGAATGTGAATTATGAGAATAAGCCTGTGTGCTATCCAAAAACAGACATTTCCAGGCTTTCAGCCACACAGATGCGCCATCCAAATCCTGTGTTTTGCAGGATGGGACTGGCTCTGACTGGCCTTCGTAATTTGGGGAACACTTGCTATTTGAATTCAGTGCTCCAGTGTTTGTGCAATACCTCCCACTTGGTGGATTATTTCAACAGGAACTGCTATCACAAAGATATCAACCAGTCTAACTTTTTGGGGTACAAAGGAGAAGTAGCTGAAGAGTTTTGCATCATAATGAAAGCTGGGCAGTACAGATACATCAACCCCAAAGACTTCAGTCACCATTGGGAAGATCAACAAGCAGTTTGCTGGGTATAGCCAGCAAAATTCTCAAGAGTTACTCTTGTTCTTAATGGACGGCCTCCACAAAGACTTAAATAAAGCGGACAACTGAAAATGCTACAAAGAGGAGTATAATGATCATCTGGATGACTTCAAGGCATCTGACCTTGCCTGGCACAAGCACAAACAGCTGAATGAATCAATTATCGTGGCCCTTTTCCAAGGCCAGTTCAAATCCACAGTGCAGTGTCTGATGTGTCACAAAAAATCACTGATGTTTGAGGCTTTCATGTATTTGTATTTGCCCCTCGCTCCTCTAACAAGTGCAGCCTGCAGGAATGCCTTAGATTATTTTCCAAAGAAGAAAAACTGACTGTTAACAATCGGTTTTATTATAGCCATTGCAAAACTCGAAGAGATTCCATGAAAAAAATAGAAATATGGGAGTTGCCACTTGTCCTTTTAGTACATTTGAAAAGGTTTTCATATAATGGGCAGTGGAAACAGAAGCTTCAAACATCTGTTGACTTCCCTTTGGAGAACCTTGACCTCTCACAATACATCATTGGCCCCAAGAGTACTTTGAAGAGATACATCCTGTTTTCAGTATCTAACCATTATGGAGGGCTGGATGGCGGTCACTACACAGCTTACTGCAAGAGTGCTACCAAGCAGCGATGGTATAAATGTGATGATCACAAAGTGTCAGACATCTCGGCATCCTCAGTGAAGTCTTCAGCTCCTTATATTCTCTTTTATATGTCTTACGAACAATGGGCTGCAGATATAGCCACATAAAGGAAGGATTGAAGGATGCACTAGCTGGTTTATAAATTACTGAGCTGAGACCAATGTAAAGTTGCCCAAAAAGGGCTGCAGCAGTTCTTTATCCAAAAATGTATTTTAGTGCTATTGCTGAACATTAAATTATTAACTCTGCTGGTTTGTACTGACATATTTGTAGCTAGGCTTCAAAATTATAAATCTTTGCTTAGTCCTTTGAAAAGTGTTAAGAGTTGGATTTGAGATGTCCTAAAATTCAATGCGTATCTTTCTTTCCTCTTTCCCACATTTATTTATGGCCTTGTCACACTAACCTTAAAGGTTGATTCTTCTGTGAATATCTTATCCAGAGATAAAGATTGGAATGTACGTGTACATACCGATAATAAAAAGATCCGATCCTTTATGAAAAGAAAAAGAAAAAATTACCTGAAAGCCATGCCAAAGTTAATACAATAGTAGGAATATAATTGTATTTCATCAAATTATTTCTATGGTATTAATAGAATAGAATTGATAGAATAGAATTTTTATTGGCCAAGTGTGATTGGACACACAAGGAATTTGTCTTTGGTGCATCTCAGAAAAAGAAAAAAAAATACATTCATCAAGAATCATAAGATACAACACTTAGTGATAGTAGGTGCAATTTATGTCCAGGATGTGAAGGGTCTGTAGGTATTGTCACAGCCCTCTTTGTCAGCCTCTACCTTGCATGCTTGCTATTGGCTGCCATAGTAATGGGAAGGTTGGGGGGGGGGAATGTGCAGGTGGAGATATCTTGAGAAGGGAGGTTTGTTCTCACCATTTTCTGCACATGCTGATGGCTTGTATTTGGGTTTGGTCAAGGCCAACTGTCTCTGCATACCAACTGAATGGGGCCACTCGAAGATGCGCCCCACACAACACTTTTGGGAGCTGGAGATTGGACATTGGGTTGGGGTAACTGGGGGGAGGGATTTGGGTAAATGTTTGATACGTACAAGTTCACGCTTTTTTGCTTCAGATCTTGCTTCAATTTTGCTGTTTCCATTTCATGTCCAGTAAAAGTACCTTTTCTCTAATGGAGTTGGGGGTTTTCTTTCTTGGATATTAAGTAAGGCATGCCTGACATTAAGCAAGATCTCTTTGCAACCATCCTGGAGTTAAAACTTCTGGGGGGGGGGGTTATACCCACCATGTCTAACCCCTGCAGCAACCAGAAGGACCTGGGGGCTGCTGGATTCTATCCTCCCCTGGAAACAGAGTGGATGGCTGAACTGAATCTTGAGGAAAAATCGGTCCAACCCAGATGATCCCTGGGAGCGGGATTGATGAATGATCCTGAAGAGACCCTGGCAGGAGTTACAACCATCTGGTGCCGGCGATCAGAGGCTGCCTGGCAGGAAGCCAAAAAAGAGGATCTTATGATGTCCCATGCTTTACAACTTCTTCAAGAGAAATCAAAGAATGTGTGAAAGTCACACCAAGAGGGAGATTGGAAGAGCCAAGCAGGCAGAAGGGGAAGCAGAGGCCCTGGCAAACACTGAATTGGCCCTGGGAGCTGTTCCAGGAACTAGGCAGGCCTCAGGAGCTCCAGCTGCCACAGGAGTTCAGGCACCATCAAGGGGGGGGGGTTAGCCCCATGGAGTCAAATTCCAAAGATTCCTCCTCTAGGAGTGAAGTACAGAGGAGATCGCAAAGCACTGGGATTTTTTTGGCTCAAGTTTGGAATTACATGCAGGAGCATGGGGAAGATTTCCCATCAGAAGCTGCCAAACTGAGAAGCGTTACTATGTCGTTGGAAGGTACTGCAGCTGACTAGATGGTGGCCCTTCATAACAATGATTCCCCACAGCTGAGGGATTACAGTGGGTTTATGACAGCCCTGAGAGAATGCTTTGAAGATCCTCTTGCAAATTGGAAGGCAAGAACCAGATGAAAATGTTAACCCAGGGTCAGAGATCTATAACAGAATACACTCAGGAGTTTCGTGAGCTAGCTGTGCACATATGGGGGTGGTCCCAGGAGGCATTGATGCATAGCTACAGAGGTGGCCTCTGTAGACGACGTGTACCAGAGCTATATGAACAGGGAAGCTCCCCGAGACCTGCAGTGCTGGTATCTGCTGGCTGCTGATGTGGAAATTGACCTAGCCAGAAATCAATACCACTGGGGCAGTAGGTGGTTTGCTACCGTGGAGCAAAAACTCACTTCCTGCCCCAAGAGAGGCCCTTACAGCAAGGAAAGGGAGGCCAGAAACCAAGCCTAGATCGACACAGTGTGCTTCCAATGTGAGAAGGAGGGGCATCAAGCTGCCAATTGGTACTCTAAGCCTGGCCCAAAACTATCTTCAGCTGGAGGAAAAAACCCCCGACAAGCAGCCAGTGAAATGCCCTAAAACAGCAAAAGAGCCCTGAAAGGTGTGGAAATCGCTTATTTTCCCTCTCCAAGCCAGGAGGATAGGGAAACCCCAAGCACTTCAGGGGAAAGCGAAATCGACTCCGACTCTGAACCCTTGATAAGTCCTCATGCGGGCCCCATAATCATTCCAGTAGAGCTAAGGGTACCCTCAACCGATGCCAGGGGAAGATGCTGGCCCTTTTAGACTCTGGCTGCACCAGATGTGTTATTAGCCCAGAGGTAGTGGAGAAAATGGGTCTAAGACTGAGAACAATGAAAGTACCCATCGCCTTTTGCCAGTTGGATGGGTCAGTTACAGGGGGCAGGACATTTTGTAACTGAACTGGTAGAGATGTAGATGGGGACCACCAAGAATCTTTAAGTTTCATCGTCACCCCAAGGATGGAATGGCCCCTTATACTGGGATTACCTTGGCTACGGAAATGGAACCCGCAGGTGAACTGGAGGAAGGACCTGCTACGGATCCATTCCGCCCAGCCGGCAAAGGGGAGGAGAAGACTTCCCACATAGCCAAAGCCACAACAGAGATGGCAGTGTTCATACACGAAAGAATGGAGGGGGAGGAACAAATCCCAAAGGAATACTGGGACCTCAGAGAGACATTCAGTGAAAGGGCTTCTGATAAGCTTCCACCCCACCACCCCACCACCCCACAGATTGCAGCATAGAAATCCTCCTGGGGGTGAAACTCCCCCAGCCACAGATTTACTCAATGACCCCAGAAAAATTGGAGGAATTACGTAACTTCATTGATAAAAACCTAAAGAGGGGGTTCATGCAACCAGCAAGGCCACGGGTGGCCGCACCAATTTTATTTTGAGAGAAAAAAGATGGCTCTCTTCGCTTAGGCATTAATTACAAAAATTTGAACGCCATTTGCCCCTCATGAAGGACATATTAGCTCACTTGGTCAAGGGAAAATTTTTCACTAAGTTGGATCTAAGGGAGGCTTACCACAGAGTCTAGATAAAAGCAGGAGATGAGTGGAATACCGACTTCAACTGCCCTCTGGGTTGCTTCCAGTTTACAGTACTCCCATTCGGACTGCGAGGGTGCCAGCCGTTTTTATAAGATTTATAAGGTGTTGCACAAACAACTGTATAAGGGGGTGTTAGTTTGTCTTGATGACATCCTCATCTACACAGAAACTTTAGAGGAAAACTTGTGCGCTCAGTCCTGAAAAAACTCTGAACCGCTGATCTTTATGCCAAATTGCCTAAGTGCGAATTCCACCAGGAGAAAATTGACTATTTTGGGTACCGCATTTCTCATGAAGGTATTGAAATGGATATGGAGGAAGTCCCAGCTGTTACAGAATTGTCCCACACACACCCACAAGCAGCTACAAAGTTTTTTAGGATTTACCAATTTTTACTGCTAATTTATCCCCTCATTCACTAGTATTGTACTGCACTGAATCTCCTAAAATAAAAGGGAGAAGCAAAGCCAAGACCTAATCAGCCTTTGAAGTGGACTATGGAATGCCAAGCAGCCTTTGAGAAATTGAAATGACTTTTTGCAGCTGAACCTGTTTTAAAACATCCCCACATAGATGCACTGTTTTTTATAATAAAGTTTTTTATTTTTTTCATTTTCATACAAATAACCACATGTATACCATTACATAACCAACACTATTTTGTATTATTAAATATTATATCAATTTGTCTTACCATCAACTCCCAAGAACTCTTGGCTCTTCTGCTCTCCATACACAATATTTGTACCCTATCCACTTTCTTCTCCCTCTCTCCTCCTCCCTACCTCTTTTCTTCCCTCTGTCATCCTATTCTTCTTTACTTCCCCGTCCTCTCTCCTTCTCCTCTTTCTTCTTTCCATCCTTTCTCTCCTCCTCTTCCCCCCGCTCTCTCTTCTAACCCTCTCTTCTTTCTCTTGCCTTTCTCCTCTCTTCCATACTCTTCATCTCATTTACATGGGGTATTTCAGCCTCTGAGCAGGCTCCATTTTATGTTGATGGTATTAGTAATTTCATTTCAATAAACGCCTTTAATTTTAACATCTATCCTCCTTTAAAAACAAACCAGAAAAGTATACATATATAGCAATTTGTTGTGACTCAGCAGAAGTTTGCTGTGAGTTGAGTCGGGATGCAAGATTAACAATGCAGCTGGGGCTCGTTAGTGGCGTCTTCTGGTGATAAAAGAACGGATGGTGCCACGCCCTGATTGCAGGAGTCAACGTTCATCATTCATCGGTCGTGGTTTGTTTGTGAGAGACACTTGGAGAAGTGATTTGCTTTCTGTAACCCTGATTCAAGGAGACACTTGGAGAAGTGAATTGCTTTGTAAGAGTTTTGTTTTGCATTCAGTTATCTTCTTGTCAGAGACTTTATGTTTATTTTTGGGCTCGCAGCCAGTCTGAGCCGAGGACTGATAAAGTTCTTTCCCTTTAAGTTTGTCTGCCTGTCGTCTGTTAACGAGCGAAGAAGGGGGGACTGAACAGCAATTTATATTTTTACCCCCCCCCCAAAAAAACTTATTTTTGGCTTGGTTACAATTTCCAGCTGTTCTCATCATAATATTGTATAGTTATACATCATTACACTCCCCAAATTTTTAGTTCTGTCTCTATAAAATAATCTCAATAGTTTTCCATTATATTTCAAGTTCCCCCTCCATTTTTCTATATCTTTACCTAGCTTACATTTAATTATCTTTAAATTACAATCCTTACTGTTCAATGCTTATTACAATTCCGTTGATCTGCTATATAAAAAACAAGCCACACGCACCTCTCTTTTATTCATCTTCTTAAAAGCTCTATGTGTATCCATATTTCATATATTTCAACCTGTATTTGATTCTTGTCATTATCATATTCAATCAATTAGCAACCCAATTTAATTATCATGTAAAAGAGTAAATCAGTACTCTATATTCTCTACATAATAATTTCTAAATATCCAATTTCTTCCTGGTGAGCCTTTTATCCCAAGCTGTAAACTGCTTTTTCTTTCTACTGGATATATATTCTTCCTTCTCAAACTTTTCCATCTCCCACTGCTGTGTCTTTTGACATATGTCTCCCCATGTTCTCTTCCTCTTTTCTCTTATTACTCCTTTCTTGTCTTTCTTCTCTATTCCTATCTGGCTGTTTCCTTTCCTTTCTTCTCTAAGCCCTTCCCTTTTTTGGGGGGACATATCCCCCTCTTCAATTTTCCCCATGTCAAACCCAGTGAAATCTTTTGTCTGCTTTTCATTTTCCATTGTTTCTACAGTTTCACTACCCTCCCCTTCTTCTTCCCTGATTTCCTGCCTTTCCTTAATTTCTAACTTCAGAATTCTATTTAAGTTTAATTTTAATGACTCATGTATATTTTTTATAATTGCACGTATTTCTTCAAATTCCCAACTTTTCATATTGTCCAGTTCAGAAATTACAGTTAATTATAATTTAAGTTCCACGGTTTCTTCTTATTTCCCAATTCTGATCCGGCTTCTATTCCAGCTGAAATGGAGAGGAAGAGAAGGAGGAGACATCTTAATCACTTCGCTTTCTTTGTTCTTCCCTCTGGCAAATGGCTCTATATTCTTTCAACTCGATAATTTTTCAGCAATACAACTTGTATTTTTAAGTCCAGAAAGATAGAGTTATGAACAGAGAAAATAGTGCTTTTTCTTTATTTTCCTTCTTATTAAGCTTAAGAGATGTAAATTAGAACAAGCTCGAACAAAGCGAGTCTCCTTGGTGTATTTTTAGCTTCAGTTCCCCTCTCTTTCTTTCCCTTTGTGATGTTTTCAATTGTCAATTAATCTCTTTTAAAGACATAGTATTTTCAGATCCAAATTCAAAGTTTGTATCTCAATGGGTTAGTCAGTTGTCAGTTCTCTCATTTCTGTCTCCAAGTTGTTTAAAACAAGCAGTTCTCTTTGGGCTTAATGATTTAAACCACAATTTTTTTCCTTATTTCTTTTCTTTCTGCCAAAATCCCAATCTATCCATTAATATTTTCTACTCACAAGATTCTTTGCCTTTTCCAAATTCTGATTTGTGTCAGTTGGTTATTTAAATCTTCTTACCAGGTTTCGGCATTCCTCCCATACACTGCTTCTGCTCAGATGCTTAGTCCAGAAGTTTCAGCTTGACAGCAGCCATGCTACCTCCCCCAACACCGATTCAGAGAACTAAACTCTGACCTACCAGAAACCTGTTGCGTTCCTCTGGGTCTAATGAAACACAGCTCCTTCACTTTTCCTACAGGAAAAAGATCCCCTGCATTTGGTTTGTCAGCCAGAATTTACATAAGGCTCTTCAGAGCCCACAGTTTTCTGTCTGTCTCGCTGAGGTACTTCCAGTCTTCTCATAGATGCACCATTTGTGGTCCAAGTGGATGCAAGTGACATGGCAGTTGGCAGTGTTACTTCAAACATGCAAATGGGAACCTACAAGGTTGTGCCTACACCTCCCGAAATTGATGGAGGCAGAAAGAAGACGGGCGGTTTGGGAAAAAAAAGCTTTTGCAGTCCTGTGGGCCCTGCTAACTTGGCAACATTTTCTTGAGAGGGCCAAGCACCCATTTGATGTGTGGACTGATCATAAGAACCTTGAGATGTTAAAAACCCCACGAAAACTGTCACCCACACAAGTTCGCTGGGCACAACATTTTAACTGGTTTAACTTTCTGCTGAAATACCTCTCTGGGGGGAAGGAACTTTATGGCTGATGCCTTGTCCAGGCTACTCCAGTACAACAGTGCTAGATTGGTGGTGATTCAGCTGGTCATTTCTGCCAAACAACTAGCAGCCCCAGTGGTCACCAGAAGCCAAGGGAAAGTGGACCTAGATGTGCCCACTGACCTAACAAAGTGACTGAGGGAGGCACTTATATCTGATGAATGGTTCAAGTTCCTCTAAAGTGAGTGCACTATGCAGGAGGGCCTTGCATGAGATGGAGCCAAGCTGTATGAATCTGCTAGTTTAAAAAGTGTTGTCCTCCAACAAGCCCATGATTCAAAAGTGGCTGGACATTTTGTTTTCATGAAAACCTTACATTTGGTTAACCTTACATTTGGACAATTTAGATGGCCTTTTCTGAAAAAAGACATAGAATCCAACATTGTTAGTTGTCCTGTTTGTGCTGCGGCAAAGAGACCACCAGGTAAACCTCAAGGACTACTCCAAAATGTCTCCAGACCTAGTGCCCCTTGGAAGGAGATATCAATGGACTTTATTGTTGAGCTGCCAGAGAGTATTGGAAATACCGTCTTTTGGTTGATCATGGACTTGTTCTCCAAACAAGTGCATTTTGTGCCTTGCTCCAAGATTCCGCTTGCAAAAACACTTGCTAAACTGTTTATCCTACATGTGTATAGGTTACATGGAGTTTCTGAATGCATTATCTCAGATAGGGGGGTCCAATTCATCTCCAACTTTTGGAGGGAGTTCCTAAAGTTGATAGGCTCCATCCAAGGTCTAAGCTCTGCCCACCATCCGGAGACAAACGGGGCTTGTGAAAGTGCTAACTGTTCTATAACAATATCATAGGTGCTATGTCAATTGTCAGCAAGATAATTGGGCTGGCCTCTTGCCTTATGCAAAGATATAATAATTCTGTACATAGCAGTAGAGGATTGACCCCTTTCAAAGTAGTGTTTGGCCAGGATTTTGTGCCTATTCCTGAATTGCCCCAGGAGAAACCAGAAAACCTATCTTTATCCGAATGGGTTAGTCAGTTACAAATTTTCTGACCTGTAACTCATAGAGCATTAGACGAGGCTCACCAAGCACATAAAAAACAAATGGATAAAAAAGGGTGAAGCTGAAAGCAGGTTGAAGATAGAGTTTTCTTGTCCACTGTATCTTTAGACTACCCAAAAATCAAAGAAACTTGGTCCTAAATACGTGGCTCCTTTCCCCATTGTTAGAATTGTAAACCCAGTAATGGTGCAGTTGGAATTGCCAAAAACTCTTAGGAGAATCCATCCTGTATTCCATGTTAGTTTACTGAAACTGGAGCATACTTCTTTCATGCATTCACCCCACCTGCCTCCTCCTGTTCCTCTCCTTATTGAAGGAGAACAACATTTTGAGGTCAAGGAGACCCTGGATTCCAGGAAACATAGAGGGAAAATACAGTATCTAGTGGCCTGAAAACATTCCCTTCCTTCCCATTCTGAGTGGGTGAATAAGTCCGATGTCAGGCCCCCTAAACTCTTGCAAAAGTTTCATTCTAAATACCCCAATAAATCCTAATTGTGTCATATAAATGTTTGGTTATTACTGTTTTTTTAATGTTTTCCTCTAGGGATGACATCCTTTCTGCAGGAGGGCTGAATGTCAGCCTCTACCTTGCATGCTTGCTATCAGCTACCATAGTAATGGGGAGGGTGGAAGCTCATGGTATTTGGGGGAGGGAATGCAGGTGGAGATATCTCAAGAAGGGAGGTTCATTCTCACCATTTTCTGCGCATGGTGATGGTTCATGTTTGGGTTTGGTCAAAGCCAATTGTCTCTGCAAACCAACTGAATGAGGCCACTCAAAGATGTGTCCTACATGACAACTTTGGAAACTGGAGATTGGACATTGGATTGGGGTAACTGTGGGGAGGAATTTGGGTAAACGTTTGATATGTGCAAGTTTGCACTTTTTTTGCTTCAGATCCTGCTTCGCTTTCGCTGTTTTCATGTCCAGTAAAAGTACCTTTTCTCTAATTAAATGGAGTTGGGGGTTTTCTTTCTTGGATATTGACTCCTGCACTATACAGGTCCTCAATGGAAGGCAGGTTGGTAACAATTTATATTTCTGCAGTTCTAATTTTCTGTTCAAGTCTGTGTCTGTCTGAAATACCTCTCTGGGGGGAAGGAACTTTATGGCTGATGCCTTGTCCAGGCTACTCCAGTTATAGACAGTTATAGAGGTGCAGATGATAGACTCAATAATTCCTCTGTAGAACTGAATCAGCAGTTTCTTGGGCAGTTTGAGCTTTCTGAGTTGGTGCAGAAAGAATATTCTTTGCTGTGCTTTTTTGATGACTTTTTGATGTTAAGTGTTCATTTTAAGTCTTGAGATAAGATAGAACCTAGAAACTAGAAGGTCTCTACTGTTGATACGGTGTTGTCCAGTATGGTAAGAGATGGTAGTATAGGAGAGTTTCTCCTAAAATCTATCACCATTTCTACTGTTTTGAGTGTGCTTATTTCAAGATTGTTCTGGTTGCACCACAAGGCTAGTTGTTCAACCTCCCATCTGTATGTAGATTTGTCATTGTCTCGAATGAGACCAATCACTGTTGTATCATCTGCAAACTTCAATACTTCTTTTGAGATGCAGTCATTCATGTATTGGGAGAAGTGGAGAGAGCACACAGTGGGGCTTATGATCCATTTACAAGTGTGTTCAGATAGCTGATTTAGTTTAGTTAGAAGAATATCTGGAATGCTGAGCACTGAAGTTATTTTGGAATATATACACAGATAATAGTACTCTATCTGTATTTATTTTAAAAACATATTTTAAAAATTAAAAGCAATACAGACTAATTTAGTCCGAGTATACATGAAAGACTGTGTTTCTGTTTCAGCATGATTTAAATATTGAGAGGATCTAAGTCATAAAATGCTGCAGTCTAAGAAATGTGCTATTGCTCACTGTGTAGCAGTTGCTAGGCAACCTTTTTCTTCTGAATGCTGAACAGCAGAGAGTATAATGGCAGCATTGCAACTAAAGGGAGTAGTAGTTTTAAAAAAAATGCAGTGATATTTCAAAGCAACCTAGTCTTGTAAGCTTCATGTTTACAGCATTAGCTGCCATGATACAGCAAAGCTCCTAGGAAGTCCAGAATCATAACAATAAAAATAAGAAAGGAATAAGGGCAGATTAATGGTGGAAAAATAGATGCAAGTAAATACACATAGACCAAATGATTTATTATAAAATGGTTCAGAGATCGTCACACAAGCTCACTGAAGCAATGAAATTAGACAGTGGACAGAAATAGGAGCATAAATGTGTACAATAAATATATCAAGTTGTTAAAAATCTATTGTAACAAAAATCTATTGTAACAAAAATCTATTGTAACAAAAATCTATTGTAACAAAATTCAGAACTCTTCTGAATAGTGCATGGAAACTACAATGAGAAGATTTAGTTTAACAAAGAAAAATTAAGAGGAAACATTTATATTTTCAACTACAATTATTTTATTCAGATATTTATAAAAAGATGTTAATGTATAATAGCTACTATGTGTTTAGTGTTAAATATCCATTATCTTTTATTTTTTAATAGTTCATTTGGGAGCGGCTTGCTGCTGGCTTTAAACACAAGAACTATCGTTCACGAGAAGGCGTGTGTCTGTGTCTTGTTGCAACATTAAATGTGTATGTATTTTAATTTTATTAAAAAGTTCTTAAATTATGTTAATGGTGGGACATTTTCTTAAATTTTGTACTATTTTAAGATTCTAAATTGAAAACAAGATTTTCACTACTCCATTCCTCATGTTTCCAGATATAAGGTTTCAATAATTAGATAATAGCAGTAGTATTGGTTGATGTTATTGATTTGTTACATGTGAGGGGGAAAATAATCTTGCTGCATTTTTGTTTTGTTTTGTTTTCTTAGTTATGGTGCACACTCACTAATTCTCAGCAAACTGGTACCACACTTATGTCTTTTGTCTGGAGACTCCAGTAGTCAGGTAAGATGATTATAGTTGAGCATCACAACAAACCCCTACAGAATCTGATTCTCGTTAGTATTATCTCTGAAGAAAGATTACAAATGAACAGGTAACTAGACAGATAGACAGGCAGATTCTATAAAATAATAGGAAAAGTTGGTTGTCTTTGTTCTTATGGGCAGATTTCCCAAGTTTTGGTTTTTCTAACATATTTTATACAATAGAAACAAACTTCAGTATTTTTGTATTAATAGAGCTTCTCTTATCATATCACAAAGGAATTAACTTAGTGGCGCAGTGGTTAAAAAGCAGCACTGCAGGCTACTGCTAGATCAGCAGGTCAGCGGTTCAAATCCCACCGGCTCAGGGTTGACTCAGCCTTCCATCCTTCCGAGGTGGGTAAAATGAGGACCCAGATTGTTGGGGGCAATATGCTGGCTCTCTGTAAACCGCTTAGAGAGGCCTGAAAGGCCTATGAAGCGGTATATAAGTCTACTGCTATTGCTATTCTCCTAGATCTGTTATTCTAATAAACTTTTTAGTTTTGAAATAACTTTTCCATCACACAGTGAATGTTCATGGTTTTCAAACATGATACATTTTATTTACACACGTGTGTGTAAACACATGTATACAACATGAAATAAATTTTAATTCTTATAAGATTGTTCAGGTTTCAGTTAACAAGTTGCTTTACAGTTACATTATTATATAGTCTAAATTTGAATCCTGTGTGAATTTAGCTGCTGTTTTATATGGAGATATCTTATTTCTTAAAATTCCATGGCACCAGACTATTCTAATTCAGTATATTATGATGAACCAAACTGTGCTTTCAGAAGAATGCCTGTTTGTGGAGGCATTAATACAAGAACTTAACAGTTAAACAAGAATCAATCATTTGAAATCCATAGGCAAACAGTTCTTAATATGCCTCACTCTAGCATCTTGGAAGTCTACAACACTTAAACAGGTCATTTTGACTGGTTAATAGGTCTGCTTCCTTAAACATGTTTGAGACTGCTTGCTGCTGGTAGTCTTATGACCAATGACTGGATCTGTTCCAAAATAACACAGCACAGCACTGCCTAGTACATATTTGCCACTCAGAAAGTTAGTTACCTGCAGTTACTCTGCAGTTGCCTATGGATTTGTGCATAGATAGTCCTCCAATTACTAGTATAATTGAGCTTGCGCATTACAGTAGTAAGCCATAACAATCATAAGCAGGTCATCAGGTGATAGATATGATTTTACAACTTTTTTTGCAGTTATTAAGCAAATTACCATGGTCATTAAGTGAACCTACAGCTGATAAGCAAACACGGTGTTTGTTAAATAAACCCTTTGTTCGCTAAGGGATGTAAACAGTTGTAAGGTTTGAGAATATGTTGAGACCCATAGAAGTCTGAGAATACATCCAAATCCCAATGAGCCAAACATGAGACTTAAAATGGAGGCTTGAATAACAATCAGCATTTAATCTTTGACCAAAGTTTAAAGACATGATGGTCAGTTGTTCCCAACATATCCAAGGATATGCAGGGAAGAACTACACTTCAGAGAAGGTATCAGAAACATCAAATAACATCCTGGCTTTACAATACTCCTCACTAGCCTTATCAGCATTATCTCTTTCCTCTGTTCTCACAATTGGCCATTTGGCCCCCTGTTGTGAAGGGCACAGATCAAAGGTGAGATATGTTCTTAGGCAGAAGGGGGACATATCAAAGGTATCAGTTTTACAGCTCTTTACAGCTGCATTCTGGGATAAGTTCTATGCCCATAGATTGCAGATTGATAAGAGTTCAAATGGCAAGGATTTGACATTTGCCAGATATCTTACAAATACAAGGCATAATATATGTGTGTTATAGAAAACAAATGTTTCTACTAAAACCAACAAGTTTATATCCTTATTACTAACTCTGAAAGGCTGCAAGCAGCCATAAATAGCAGACTTGAAATGCCATCATGTGACCACACAGGGGTTTGGTGTGGTAGTCATAAGTACCTTTGTGGGGAGTGTCTGTCATAACTTTGAACAGTTTCTAAGTCAACACCATCATTTTAGCCATTGTTTATCCACTGCAGGATGAAGAGTTGTTTTCAACCTGTCCTAAGCTTTCTTTTGCCAATTAGGCCTACAATACTTGCTGATGTTGTTGATTCATCTTGTTTTATATCTCTTTCATGGATGCTTTTTATCAAGTGGGATCCATTCTATGACTGCGTTGGTTCACCTGCCATCAGTCCTTGCTATGTGATCAGCTAATTTTCATTTCAATTCTTTTATTCTCTTGATAATACTGTATGCTTTTGTTTGTTCCCTAATCCATGTGTAGGTCTTTCTATCTTGTTTTGTAATATTTAACATGTATTTTTCCATGGGTCTTTGCGCTACTCTTACATTTTATATTGATTGTGAGTTTAGTGTCATGCTTCACTGACATATGTCTGAGTAGGTAGCGCACACTGATCAAAAACGTTTCTCTTCAGGCATAGTGGGAGGTTGTTTTTGAAAATTATGCTTAACTTGCTGAATGTCTGCCAACCCCATTTAACATGCCATTCAATTTTCTTTATTGTATCACCCTCCATTAAGATCCATTGGTCAGGGTATATATAGTGGTCTACTAAATCTAGTTCTTCTCCAGATATAACAAATTTTCTTTCTTTGGTTAATTTATTAAACATAATCTCCCATTTTCAGGTTTATTTTTACGCCAAATGGTTTTCCTGTTATGTGCAGCTCTTGTATGTATATTAGTAGCTCTTCTGGGTTAGGGTTAGGGTTAGGTCTTGTGAGAAGAGAACTGTCAAGACCGATTAACCCTTTCACCTACATTTTCTCCTTCTCTCACAGTTTGACAAAAAAAGGAAGGCAGTAGTGGAATGGAATGCAAAAGTGGGGGCATGGTATCTAAGCAATTGAGCATTTCTGGAAGTTTTCAAGGATGCAGAGCATGGCTACTGTTTTCTCATAACAAAATGAACAAAAGTGATTGGCGGATGTAATGGACTATGGGTGACTCAAAGGGAAAGGAGGAAATAACTATGCTGCATTTGCACAGGAAATCCAGAACTGGTTTCACTTATGTGCCTATGTAGTTTTTCAGTAAAGTATTATACTCTAGGGATAATACTTTTGGTAAAACTATGTCCCAGGAGTTTCTTTTTCTGAAATGCCAATTGGACAGTTGAAAACAAACAATATCACCTGCAAATCTTAAGTGATTTAAATAAGCACCTTTGATTTTTATTCCAACTGTTGCCCAATCTAGTTTGTGAAATACTTCTTCAAGGCAAGCTGAGGAAAGGATAGGTGATATTGTCGTACAGTATAACCTATCCTTGTCGTACACCTCGTTCTAAGTTGATTTCCATTTTAAGATAATCAAGACATTTTTAAAAGAATAATATTTTTATTTTTAAACAAACACACAGAGACAAACATAAAACCATCTTCCAGTTACATACAGTGTGTCGATTGGTTACAAAACTTTTGTGCTTCCTCACCATAGTCTTCACTTACAATTTATATAGAATCTCATATTATCAACCATATGTATATATGTATGTATGTATGTATGTATGTATGTATGTATGTATATTATACACACACACACACACACACACACACACACAATTATCATTGTTAAACATTTATTTGACTATAACTATTATTCTACATTTGGAATAAATTTATATTATGACATTTCATTACATCATCCTAAAACCATCTAGTAGTAGTACATCTTTATATTATATTGTATTGTATTGTATTTATTTGTCTTGTATGCCGCCCACTCCCGAAGGACTCCAGGTGGCTCACAATCGACAAGGGAAGGGGAAATAACTAGACAAAGACAACACTTTAAAAAACGCAACATTCACAGTTTCCGTGGGGCTGGATGTTTCACAAGCCCCCCGGCCTGCTGGAGCAGCCAGGACTTGGTGGCTTTGCGGAAGGCCTGGACGGTAGTAAGGGTCCGGATCTCCACGGGGAGGTCATTCCAGAAGGCTGGAGCTGCAACAGAGAAGGCTCTCCCCCGGGGAGTCGCCAGCTGACATTGGCTGGAGGATGGAATCCGGAGGAGACCTAACCTGTGAGATCTAATCGGTCTATGGGAGGTAATCGGCAGGAGGCGGTCTCTCAGGTACCCAGGTCCGATGCCATGTAGGGCTTTATAGGGAGCGACCAGCACCTTGAAGCGGATCCGGAGACTAATGGGTAGCTAGTGCAGCTCGCGGAGGATAGGTGTAACGTGGATGTACCTGGGTGCACCCACAATCGCTCGGGCGGCTGCGTTCTGGACTAACTGAAGTCTTCGAACACTCTTGAAGGGCAGTCCCATGTAGAGCGTGTTACAATAATCCAGTCTTGAGGTCACAGGGCGTGAGTGACTGTCTGAAGGGCCTCCCAATCCAGGTAGGGTCGCAATTGGTGCACCAGGCGAACCTGGGCAAAGGTCCCCCTGGTCACAGCTGACAAATGGTGTTCTAAAGTCAGCTGGGGATCCAGGAGGACTCCCAAATTGCGAACCCTCTCTGAGGGGCGTATAATTTCACCCCCCAGCCTGAGAGATGGAATAATTGGCCAATCTTTGGGAGGGAACATCAGAAGCCACTCGGTCTTGTCTGGATTGAGTGCCAACTTGTTTGCTCCCATCCAGACCCTAACAGCCTCCAGGCACTGGCACATCACTTCTACTGCTTCGCTGAGTTGGCACGGGGCAGACAGATACAACTACGTATCGTCTGCGTATTGGTGGTACTTAATCCCGTGCCGGCGTATGATCTCACCCAGCGGCTTCATGTAGATGTCAAATAGGAGGGGGGACAGGACCGAACCCTGCGGCACCCCGTAATTGAGGGGCCTTGGGGTCGATCTCTGCCCTCCGACCAACACCGACTGCGACCTGTCCGAGAGGTAGGAGGAGAACCACCGAAGGACGGTGCCTCCCACTCCCACCTCTCGCAACCATCGCAGAAGGATACCATGGTCGATGGTATCGAAGGCCGCTGAGAGGTCAAGGAGCACAAGGATAGAGGGGTGACCCCTATCCCTGGCCCGCCAGAGATCATTGATCAGCGCGACCAAAGCAGTTTCTGTGCTGTAACCAGGCCTGAAGCCCGACTGAAAGGAGTCTAGGTAATTGGCTTCATCCAAGGACCGTCGGAGTTGAGAGGCCACCACTTTCTCAACAACCTTCCCAACAAAGGGAAGGTTGGAGACTGGACGATAGTTGCTCAAAATGGCTGGGTCCAGAGACGGTTTCTTCAGGAGGGGTCTCACCACCGCATCCTTTAGGAGGGGCGGGAAGATTCCCTCCTGGAGAGAGGTGTTAACTATCGTCCGGATCCAGCCGCGTGTCACCTCCCTGCTGGTCGAGACCAGCCAGG
Organism: Thamnophis sirtalis; assembly: GCF_051295495.1. Taxonomy (NCBI): domain Eukaryota; kingdom Metazoa; phylum Chordata; class Lepidosauria; order Squamata; family Natricidae; genus Thamnophis; species Thamnophis sirtalis. The sequence continues at coordinate 61,005,888 of NW_028261384.1, read as the reverse complement.
AGGGACACGGGTCCAGTATACAGGTGGAGGCACTCACCGCTCCCATGGCCTTGTCCACTTCCTCAGGAGAAGCAAGTTGAAACTCAATCCATAAAGTATGCTCAAGACCTTCCCCCGGTACCTCGGCTGGTACCGTGCAATTGGAGTCCAGCTCTGTCCGAATCTGAGCGACTTTATCCGTTAAATACTGAACAAATTCCTCAACTCTTCCTTGTAAAGGGTCATCCGCATCCCTCCCTTTCAAGAGGGAGCGGGTTATTCTAAACAAGGCGGCTGGGTGCGATTCAGCGGATGCAATAAGGGCGGCAAAATGCAAACATTTCGCCGCCCGTATTGCCACGAGATAGGCTCTGATATAGGCTCTCATCAGTGCTCGGTCTGACTCAGATTTACTGGCCCTCCAGCGGCGCTCTAGGCATCTCTTTTGGCGCTTCATCTCCCGGAGTTCCTCGGTAAACCAAGGAGCCCTCCTGGATCTGCTGCCTCGGAGAGGTCGCAAAGGCGCAATCCGGTTTAGAGTCCCCGCCGCCGCTGTATTCCAAACAGCGACTAAGGACTCCACCGGATTGTGGACGATAGTGTCAGGTATTTCTCCAAGCGCCGTCTGAAATCCCATAGGGTCCATCAGGCGCCTGGGGCGGAACCACCTAATCGGTTTCCCCTCCCTACAGTGGGGGATTGGTTTCCGAAAGTCAAGCCTCAGTAGGAAGTGATCAGACCATGACAAGGGCAAGGTTTTAATGCCCTTCAACTCTAGATCACATCTCCACTGCTCCGAAAGAAATACGAGGTCAAGTGTGTGACCAGCTGAATGAGTCGAACCCCGAATTACTTGGGTCAAGTCCATTGCTGTCATGGAAGGCATGAACTCCTGCGCCCCGTCAGAGCGTTCACCAAGTGTAGGCAGGTTGAAATCCCCCAGAGCCATAAGCCTGGGGAACTCTACCGCCAACTCGGCTACTGACTCGAGGAGCGAGGGGAGGGCTGTTGTAACGCTGTTGGGAGGTAGGTACGTTAGCAACAAACCCACTTGACCACCAAGGTCCAACTTCATCAACAAGGACTCACACCCGACAAGCTCCGGAGCAGGGATCCTACGAGGAACTAAAGACCTTCGGACGATGACAGCCACTCCCCCACCCCTTTACTGGGGTCGTGGCTGATGAAGCACCTGAAATCCTTCTGGGCACATTTCAGTGAGGGGGACTCCTCCCTCCGTGCCCAGCCAGGTTTCAGTAATACATGCCAGGTCTGCCCCCTCGTCTAAAATTAGGTCCCGGACAAGGGGAGCTTTGTGAACCACAGACCTGGCATTTAGCAACAACAGCCTGAGACCAGGGCCCCGACAGTTCTCGCCATCTGGCCCTGGAGTGGAACTAGCAGGGCCGGAAGGAGGGATCTCTGTGATGTAGCGAACCCTCCTTCCCCGGTAATGGCTAGCCCTGAAGTTCCCATCGTACCTGCCCCTCCCCATAGTGACCGTAATGCTCCGGCCCACCCCCGCAACCATAGACCCCATAACCCCTCCCACAGCCTCCGCACCATCTAGCAGGCGATTTTTATCACTCATTCTGGGATGGGAGGTAGGCCTGGGCCCCCTACCACTTCTGCAATAGCACTCAGTGGAGAAGGCACCAGGCTGTACTCTCAATCCTCTCATACACACACAGCCACTCATCCATGCATTCCCCACGTATATTAATTAAACACAAAAAATACAACAATATGAGGTTAAAAAGGTGGGTACAAACATCAGCCAGGCATACCATTCACACTACATTCCTAAAAATTCGCGGAGCACTGCGCTAGTGCGATGTAAGACAATGATGTGCAGATGGAGGGCGAGCTGCTCCGCTCTTCTCCCCTCCTCTGTTCCCCAGAAGAACTTCCAAGGCCACAGGTCCAGAGTCAATGGTGTGCAAAGTGTATATTCTGTATAAAATTGTTTATCTTTGGTTACAAAACTTTTGTGCATCTTTTCTATAGTCCTCACTTACAATTTATATAAAATCTTACATTATCAATCTAGTATATATGTATAAATTATTATCATTGTTAATCATTTATTTCACTATAACTATTATTACTTCATTTTATGCGTAATATTCTAAATTTAAATAAATTTAAATTAATTTTCATTATAGCATTTCATTACATTATCCTGTATCCATCCAATTGTAGTACAGTCTTTTATTTCTTGCCATTTGTAGTATTTGTCTTCTAATTACTTTCTTGGTAGATCTTATATGGACTTCTCTTGGCAACTTGTTTTTCACTGCTTATCTTGTAAAGACTCAAAAACCCTCATCTGTTCCTTTCATCAACTTCCCTTTGATTATCACCTATGCTTCTGTCAGAATTTCTATCATTACTTCTGCCAAATTTTCTCCCTTTTCTTCTTCTATATTCTGGAATCTGAGGTAAAATTCTGATCTATTGATCTCCCATTCCAATATTCCACTCTTGTCTTTTTCAACCACGCTCAATCTGCTGGCAATAACTCCAATTTTCTTATCTCTTTTTGCATCTTTTTCTTCAATTTTTGAAATCTATCCTCATATTTCATCATCATTTGGTAAATATTCTCAATTTTTTCATCTGCTTTTCCTGTTCTTTGTTCAATATTCTCTGTTCTCTTTTCAATGTTCTCTGTTCTCACTTTTATTTTTTGAATTTCTTTCATAATATCTGCAATGTCACTTCCTTTTCTTTTTTGTGCTGCAACATCATCTGTATTGATCTTTTCCTCCAGATAGTAAATATTGCCACTATATAGAATCCAAGACTTTTTAATTAAGTTCCAAACAAGTTCACTGCAATCTTCTTCCTTTCAACTCCAAACTTTCTTTTCACTCCAGTCCAGCTGGAGTACTGATAGTACCCCAGAGGAGCACCTGTATAAACAATCCGTGCTCATCCTGCTATCATTTTCAATAAACAAGCTCAGAGTCCTTGAAATGTAATACCAGCTCTTAGTTTGTACAAGATTATCAAATGTTCCAAGAAAGAAAGAAAAACAATGTTTCCAAGCTTCTAAGTGGCAGTGCTACTTCTTTTCCTCTACTTTTAATTCCCTCTTTATGTTCCAAACTTAAGGGGAAGAAAGAAACATTTAAAAAAAGAAAATGCAACAGAGTATTGAAAAAAGAAAAAGAAAGTCTTAAACAATAAGCATTAAAAAAAGAAAAAAAGAGAAAAAAACAGTCCAGTTTTTTAAAAAAGAAGCATTTGTAAACATTCCAGCAATAAAAGGATTAAGGAAAAATAACACGCTAAATTTGATTCAGGTTTAATCTCGCCGCTTGACCTCTTCTGTCTTCAATTTCAACTTTATTTTTGATCTTTTAGGGTAATCTCTAATAATAAAAATTATCTCACCAATTCAACACACTTTCTCTCCAGCTTTCCTTTCATTCTGGAGCTGTCCCAACTTTCACCAGCTTTAATGGCTGCTTCTCAGTCGCCGGAAAAAAAGGGTTTCTCCTGGATCTACCAGGGACTTTACAATGTCCCCGGGATCAGCAGGATGTGCACTTCTCTATCACCGTCTCTACAGGATAGTTTAGGTCCAAAAGGACTGACCAGCAGCAGAGATATTGACGGTGATCTTGGAGCTTCAAAGTCGCATGTCGTATCGTCGTGACGTCAGCGCCGCCTCCCAAGATAATTGAGACAACTTATTGCCATTGTGTTTTTCATATATATGCCTTTTCATAGTCATTGAAAGCCATGCACAGAGGCATGGTGTACTCATTGCCTTTCAATGACTTGCTGGATGTGATCCATTGTGCTGTAACCACTTTTGAATCCTGCCTGCTCCTTTGACTGTGTATTACTTAATGTTCTCAATATTATTTTTGCTATTTTCTTGATGAAAACCGTGTGGATGACTGAAAGACTGAAAGACTGGATGATAGTTCTTTCAATCATCTTGGGGCTCTTTCTTGTATGTAAGAATCACTTCAGCAATTTCCCCTGCAATAGGTATTTTTTCTTCTCTGAAGCATCTCAAATATAGTTTTGCTAGTATCTTGGGTAAATTGACTTCCAGGTTTCAGCATTTCAGTTTCTAAGTAATCAGTCACAAGTTGAGGATTATGGCATATTGGATTATCACCATGAATATGTGAAGAGAACTGGAACTGTCATTCTTATTTTGGATTATTTTGTAATTGGTGTCATTTTCTTTGGATGGAATTCACTGTGGATTGATGGCCCTATCAGAATTGGACAAATTGTTGTTTTTAAATATAACTTGTCTTTTACAGTGAATCTTTTAAATTTTATACTTTTGCTGTACATCTAGTTTATAGTGTAAACTGCCAAAAATCCATGGTAGATTTGGAAGGTTTTAAATATGATATATAAGTAAAATAAGATGCAGTGGGTATTATAATTACACTTAAATACGGCATGATTTGATCAGTGATATTACAGTAATAATGATACAAAGCATGTTTTCAGCAAATAAAGGTAACTATTTTCTTTGCACTATATACTTTTATGGAGGAATCATATCTGTCTAGTGCAGATAGGTAGTCCTCACCTTATAACAGTTCATTTAATGATGGTTTGAAGTTACGATGCCACTGAAAAAGTGACTTATGACTATTTTTCATAACTACAACTGTTGCAGCATCCTCATGGTTACATGATCAAGATTCAGATGCTTGTCAACTGACTCATATTTATGATAATTGTAATGTCTTGAGGTTATGTACTCACCTTTTGCGACCTCCTGACAAGCAGTATCAGCGAGGAAACCAGATTCACTTAATAATCTTATAACTAACTTAACAACTGCAATGATTCATTTCAAACTGAGACAAGAAAGGTTGTAAATTGGGCAAAACTCAATTAACTAATGTCTCACTGAGCGATATAAATTTGGGATATTAAATTTATCAATATTAATTGGGTTCTTAAGTCGAGCACTACAAAGACAGCTTATTTTAATATCTTTGAGATTTGTTGATGAGCATCTTTCATGTTCACAGGTGAGAGATGCTGCAATTGTGGCACTTATGGAGATTTACAAACATGTAGGAGAAAAAGTAAGAGTGGATCTTAACAAGAGAGGAATTCCTGCTGCAAGGTGAGTTTAATACTTGTCCTAAAGGCTATTAATATTACTTAATATATATTATTATGATTTCATGAGATTTTATTCTCAAGATAGTATAAAGGTTTTTTGGGAAGTCAGTTGACCTAACATAGTGCCTGAAGACAATATTAATATACTGTAGGTCAAAAAACAATGCCATCCTATTTGCTAGTTTGTGGTTGAAAGTAAAATCTAAAATTAAAATGCCTATATGAAATATTGGAAAGTTCTAATGGAAAAGTTCTAGTTAGATTATTCTAATAACCTAATAAAATTCATTTTCCCTGAGAAGAATACCTTTATACATTAGAAACAATGTTGAACAATTTCATTAAGCTTTTTTCTCTTTTGCCATGAAAAGCCAACTACTGATTCTATAGTACATTTTCAGTCCCAAATGTAGATGTATGATAAATTAAAGCATGTTTATTTTCTGTATCCAATTTTGAGAACTGTCTGGGGATGAATTATATTCTAGTTTTATTTATTTCAATTTCCATTCACTTTGGAGGCATAAATAAAGCAACAATATGCTTATGCTTAAGTACTTTAAACCTTGTAAAAGTAGAGTTATAAGCTATTATAAAGGAATTAAGTCCATAAGTATCTACATTGTAAGCGTGGCATGACAAAATCACGCTCCACTAAAGCGCGCCCGATTAAACCGCGTCACTGACGTCATCAGCAGGGCGACAACAGCGACCGCGGAGAAAAAAGGGTGCTTTAAATAGTGCTTTGAAAGCAAGCCGATTCAAGTTAAGGTAACGGTTAGGTTTAGGGTTAGGTTTAGGGTTAGGTTAAGGGTTAGGGATAGGGTTAGGGTTAGGGTTAGGGTTAGGTTAAGGGTTAGGTTAAGGGTTAGGTTTAGGGTTAGGTTAAGGGTTAGGTTTAGGGTTAGGTTTAGGATTAGGTTTAGGGGGGTTAGGTTTAGGTTTAGGGGTTAATTTTAGCTTTAGCGTTTACAGCTTTTTTCGTCGTGCTGTGATGATGTCAGCGGTTTCGTCGAGCGCACTTTAGTCGAACGCGGTTTTGTGGTGGAACCCATTGTAAGTAATAGTTGATATTTGCTGTCAAGAATTCTTGCTTAGCATCCATAATCAGTCTACTGGATTCAGACAGTTAAACTAATCAGGGATATGACCCTATATGTAGTATGACATATCAGAGTCAAATCATATCAGCATTGTGAAAAAAAATTACGATAAATGCAGATTGACTTATTTAACAACATTTAACAACAATCCAAAATTACAAACAGAGTTTCAATCGGGAACAATAAATTCAGGTAACGAAGGGAGCAAGTGTTCTTTTTTTCTTTTTGGAGGGACACTCTACAAATATACAGTATTTACTCTCCTCGGGAGTTAGAACTGGGTCGGAGACAGCAGAAAGGATTGTTTCGGAACAGTTGGAGGGCTCTTTAACCCACCCCCCTCTATTTTGTCTTTGCCCCGGGGCCTGCTGTGATTACTGAGGGTGATTGATCAAACAGACAGTGATACTGAGGAGAGGGTGATACCTAGTGGATTATAAATTTGAACAATGAAGACTGATGCAAGAGAAGTAACTGTGACACAAGCTGGATATATGTACATACATACATACATACACATACACACATACATACATACATACATACAGTGGGACAAAAAAGTATTTAGTCAGCCACCAATTGTGCAAATTCTCCCACTTAAAAAGATGAGAGAGGCCTGTAATTGACATCATAGGTAGACCTCAACTATGAGAGACAAAATGAGAAAACAAATCCAGACAATCACATTGTCTGTTTTGGAAAGAAGTTTTTTGCAAATTATGGTGGAAAATAAGTATTTGGTCACCTACAAACAAGCAAGATTTCTGGCTCTCACAGACCTGTAACTTCTTCTTTAAGAGGCTCCTCTGTCCTCCACTCATTACCTGTATTAATGGCACCTTAGTTAAGGTTTTTTTTGTTTTCTTTTGGTTTCATAGTCCATTTTTTATCCACTGTTGCATTATAATCCCCAATTAAGCAAACATTTTCTTATATTAGTTCATTTATTTTGTTGTGTAGTTTTCTATAGAATTCCTCTTGCTTCTGATTTGGTGCATATATCACTATTAATAATATCGGTTTTTCCGTTATCTCTAATTCAATCATTAGAATCCTGCCTTCTTCATCAGAGTACACTGCTTAACCAAAAATTAACCAAATTTTTTTTTGAGATGGCAATGGAATATAAACAACATGATATTTGGAGAGAAAGCACAAAACAAGAAAGCAATATACCTTTTATTCGAACCCCCACCAGTCCTTATCAAGAATTGACATGGCCTGGATATCATCTGGTCTATGTAATCAATTAGAGGAAATTGAAATTGAAGCAAATGAATGGGCAGATCATAACCCAATAAAATTAATATGGAAAGGCCAAAAAAGAAGAAAAAGATGGATGATGAACTCAAATATTGTAAATGAAATAGAATATACTGGAGAAATGCTGGAGAAAGAATTAAAACTATTCTTTAGAATAAATAAAAAAGACACCCCAATTCAAATTCTCTGGGATACTATGAAAGCATACACAAGAGGTCTCACAATTGCCTACATTGCAAAAAAAAAAAAAAAGAACAACAAGAATGTATGCAAAAAGAACTTAAGGAAGCTGAAGATGAATTAAAGAAAGACCCAAAGAATAAAATTAAAAAAGAAAAAAAGAGAGATTATAAAACATAAGATCAGCTTAATAACTCAAAAAGAATTAGCACAGAAAATTAAAGCGGCCAAACAAAATTATTTTGAATAAGCCAACAAACCTGGACAATGGTTGGCATACAGATTAAAGAATGAAAGAGAAAAAAAGATGATATACCAACTAAAAGATGATGAGGGAAAAATTCAATATAAAGTGGAAGAAAAGAAGCATATTATTCATAAATACTTCGCAAAACTATATGCACAAGATAGTGTGGAGGAAACTAAGATAAAACAATATTTAAACACAGAAAAGATAACCCCAATCTCAAAAGAACAAAGGGAGGCTATAAACAGAATTAAACAGGTTTTAAATGAACGAATACACCAGGGCAAAAAAGGATTTTTACCTCACAGACACATTAAAAATAATACGAGAGTCATGCAAGACATAACAGAATATTACGAGGCGCATCCAGAAAAGCAAATGGTACTGGTTTTCCTTGATGCACAAAAAACATTCGATACTGCAATTTGGAAATTTATAATAACACAATTAGATAGGATGAAATTCGGAGAAAAATTTACAAAAATGATAGAAAAAATTTATAACAGTTAGACAGCCAAAGTTCTGATGAACAGAGAACTAACAGAGAAGATTGAAATAAAAAAGGGAGTTAGACAGGGATGCCCCCTCTCTCCTTTGCTATTTATATTAACTCTGGAAATATTATTAAATGAAATTAGGAAGGACCAGGGAATAAAAGATTTAAGATTCAAAAATGAAGAATATAAGATCTAAGCCTATGCCGATGACTTAGTGTTTGTTCTAGAAGATCCATTAGAATCCAGTCTGAAATTAATTGAAAAATTAGAATATGGCAAAGTGGCAGGATTAAAAATCAATAAAGGGAAAACAAAAATGATAACCAAGAATATGACAAAAGAAGAGGAATTGGAATTAGCAGCTAGAATGCAAATAACCAAGAAAGTGAAATACTTGGGGATCTGGGTGTCGGCAAAATGTTCTACAATTAAAGATGATAATTACGATAAACTAGTGACACAAATAAAGAAAGATTTAGAAAGCTAGAAAAATATTCAGCTATCACTAATGGGATGCATAACCACAATTAAAATGAATATTTTACCAAGAATTTTATTTTTGTTGCAAGCCATACCTATCAATCAGTGACGTGCAGTGAAATTTATGGCTGGTGAGGCACTGACACAGTGGTGGTTTCAATTTTTTTTAGACTTGTGGACTTCAACTCCCAGAATTCCAGAGCCAGGCATGTTCAGTTCCAATTTAAAGCGACAGCATTTGTTTTTCTCCTTTGTGAAAGAAGTTTCCTTCTTTCTTTTTCTTTTTCTTCTCCCTTCCCCTCCTTCCTCCCTCTCTCCCTCCCTCCCCCTCTCTCAAACACACACACAGAAGTTGGATTAGACTATCTCTCCTACCCCCTTCCCTCTCTCATTCACTCTTTCTCAAACACACACACCACATAAACACACACACACAGATGGATTGGAGGGAGAGCACCATCGAGGAGACCACAGGAGGAGGCAGGAAGCCAGTCAAAGAGCCATACTGGAGCACATATACTTTCCCCCAGCCCCAGAAGGATCCAGCCCAGCTTCACTGATTACAGGTTTGAAAAGGCAACTTGGCTTTGCCTGCAATAAAACTACACTTGGGGAGGGAGAGCACAAGCGAGCCAGGGTCCTTCCCTCCAGCCTTTGCCCAAAGCCCCGCACCAGGAAGATGAAGTTTGAATTCCTCCCCCTCCCTCTGACCCACACGTACCTTTTCCAGCTGTTTCAGAGAGGATTTCAACTCTGTCTTGCCTCGGGTCCTCTGAAGAAGCCCCGCCCAAATGAGCGCCCTCTACTATGAGGCAGGAGAACTGCGTGCCTCACATAGGTCAGGAATTTTTAGGCTTTTAACCCTTGCTTAACTCTGCTCGAGTGATCATAAAACGCCTAAAGTCAGACTAGATGAGGCACACAGTTATCCTGCCTCATAGTAGAGAGCACTTTTTTAGAGGCTTTTTTAAACAGTTAAGCAGAGTCATCCATGGTGAGGCAGCAACTAGCTCAGTCTGACCTCAGCTCTCGCCTTTTTCCTTTTACATTTTTTTTCTTTTCATGATGACGGTGGTGAGGCTGTGCCTCACTTGCCTCACCTGACTGCATGTCACTGCTATCAATCCAGGTAAATTTTTATTTCAAGAATTAAACAAAATAACCACTAGGTTCATCTGGCAAGGACGAAAAGCGAGGATCAAACTAAAGTCAATGCAAGTCAGCAAGGAGAGGGAAGGTTTAGCATTACCAAATTGGGAATTATATACATTAGCAGTAACAATAACATGGGTGAATGATTGGATAGAGCTAAAGAATAAAAGAATTCTGATCTTAGAAGGCAATGATTTGCAAGCAGGTTGGCACACATTCCTATGGGATGATAAAAATAAACACACACTTTCAAAAACATCTAATTAGAAAAGCGCTATTGCAAAACTGGCTCAAACTTTTAAAAAATCCATTATGTGAAAATCCCGAACTGACTATCCCCGACCGAAAGGACGATCCATCCAAATTTTATAGATATGAACAAAATGCTAAGATACAGGGACTTAATTAACGGACAGGGAAGTTTAAAAACAATTGAAGAATTGGCAGAAAAAAACATGACTAACCTACTTGCAAATCAAAACTAAATACAATAATGATACTAAATTATATGGTATTGAAATGGAACCACACGAATTGGATAAAATAATTCAAAGCTCAGATAGAAAGTTGATAGAGAGAATATATAAATTTCTCCTGAAGTATAAACTGGAAGAAAAAATCGTGAAAGAACAAATGATAAAATGGGCACAGAACTTTGGCTATAATATTGAACTAGACAAATGGGGAAAATTTTGGGGAACAAACTTAAAAATGACATTATCAGTTGCATACAAGGAAAACCAATACAAAATGTTTTATAGATGGCACCTGGCACCAACAAGGTTAGCTAAATCTCAAAATCCCAAAATGTTGGCAATGTGAATCAATAAACGGAACATATTACCACTTATGTTGGATTTGTGAGATGGCTAAAAAATTTTTGGAAAAGGATCAAAAATTGGCTAGAGGCAATAACAGGAGACAAAATAGATTGGAAATTCAAAGGTTTTTTACTAAGAATAATGACTGCAAAATATAAAAAAGAAATTCAGTATTTAATTTTACATACAATTACAGTGGTGAGGATTGCCTTCGCTCAAAAATGGAAAAGCAAATTAATTCCAAGCGAAGATGAAATAATAAGAAAGGTGATGGACTGTGTGAAAATGGATAAATTAACAAAAGAAATCCAGGGAAAAGAAGAAATAGAATACTACCAGATATGGGATAAATGGTATAGGTGGATGGAGGAAAGAAACAAGGATCAATGAAGGAAGCCAATAAAGCCCAAAAATAGTAGTTAAGGAGAATTAACACATATATATGCATCCAAGAGGTTTAAATTTACTAGAGGTAATCAGCCAATATAGCAGACAGATGAGTAAAATAAGAGGGTTAAGAATGGTGAAATGCAAATGAAATATACTAGAAGGGGAAATAATATAAGGAGAATGGTATTGATTGGCAATTGCTATTAGAAAGAACAGGAAGTTCCTGTTCATGTCATATTGTGTAAATGTGGTATACGTCTAAGTTTTGTGGGTATGTATTTTGCATGTTTGTAAATAAATAAATAAAAAAAATTACAACAGTCTCAGAAAGGATACTTCACAGCTCATAAAGCATTTTGGTCATTGCAAAATGTTGCAACCCCATCGCTACCCTAGGTCATGTAATTATAATCTGGATGCTTGGATGCTGTATGCACTTATGATAGTTTGCCAAGCATCCTGCAATCATGTGATCGCCATTTAGCAATCTTTTCTGCCAACTTCCTCAGAAAGCCAATGGGAAAGCCAGCAGAGAAGATTGCATGCTGTAGCTTGCTAAGAGGACTGTCTTATGTCTTGGCTCTGGCTGAAAGAACTGTTGCCTGATGGGAGTTTCACTACTTTGATAGTATGTAGAAATGGAGCTCAAATCCCCAAAATGTCAGTTCCTCATCCTGTCAGAGGGGTTTCATTCCAGACATGGAGGAGAACTCCTTTGGATGGGTCAGGCTCCATTTCTATACCTTGTTGAAGAAGTCCTCTTTTGTACATGCAGGGAAGCTGAACACCTTCAGAAGGCAGTTCTTTAAGCTAGTCTCCAGAAATGAGAGGAAGTTGAAATCCAAACAGGGCCATTGTTTGCTCGTCTCCCCCCCTCCCCTGAACACTCTACAAGCCTAAGGGCTATTCATACCCTCTTTTCTTTTTAAAGGGCCCGTTTTCATGAAATATGGGCCATTCCTGGGAGGTTTGCAGAGTGCAAAAACTTTTTTCTTTTTAAATTTGCCTCTTCAAAACATTACTGTGTCTTATACTCCAAAAATACGGTAGTCTGAGCAGAAAGTATTCCCAACTTAGATTCTTCACATCACAAGAGGATTTTCATCTCACTAGAGGAGAAGGCAGGAGTCCCCACATCTGTGACTCCAGAAATTCGGTTGCTCATGGGTGTGCAGGTTCCCAGTACTCTGATAAGGCCTGCAACCACCATTTTTCCAGTCGGGACCCTGGCAGCACTGGATCTACGACCTAATTACTCAGACTGTTCTCCGGCAACTGTGGCTTTTCTATGGTGCTGGGAGAGTCGGTTCGCCTCTCTTGCACCAATTTTAAAAGACCATCCACTGTCGTGAAGGCCTGCTGCATCCTACGTGTGCTGCCTGCCATGTAACCATTAGTGTGTGTGTGTTGGTCCATTTGCATGTGGCCACGCTCTCCGCAGTCCGACTACTGGCCGAAGGCTATTCCAGAGTCACTGCCCAATCACTCGGGTTACACTCTGAGGCTTGTGTTTTCATCTGTGACATCAATGATCGTCGAAAGGGTTTTTTCCACTCTTTTTTTGCAACAGTGCCATTTTGGGCAAGTGTGCAGGCCCTCCCGGGAGTGCTGGATTGCCGCCATCTCCCACACCTTCCTAGCTGCCTGTTTGGCAGTAGCAGCACCAATCAAGGTGTTTTCTTTCAGCAGGGATGGCTGATCACTCCATATCAGACAGCAGCATGCAAGAGGAAACTTCTCCCAGGCAATTGCCTGGGGTACCTGCTCCTGGGGTGGACAGAGCAGCCACTAGAAGGACCACAGACAGGAGCAGGGCAAGAGTACATTCATCCAGAGCAGCTTCTGCAGTTGCGGACAGGGACACTAAAAGGTGTCAAAGAAGCAATTCTCCAAAGCAACAAGACAGGGAGAGGCCAGCAGTTAGCCACCCACTTCAGAGATGGAGTCCTTTCCTCTTCAGCCACAGCCCCAGTCATTGAGGCAGGGCAGGACTGGTCGCCAGATGGTACCACTGAGCTGCAAAGTTATCAAGCAGTAGGCTATATTCCAAATCTAAACTCTTGGGCCTGCTTAACGACCACAGGATTGGGCTTGCTCCTATGACTTAGGCGCGTGGCTCCTGAAGCCACTTTCACCACCACTGCAGCAGGACTCCGCTCAGGGGACAGATCTACTGCAGTCATCATCTCACTTAGCCAGGGCGGGTGTGGAGCTTGCTTCTATGACCATGCACTCAGCGCAGGAAGCCTCCTAAACGCCAATGTCTGTGGGGCTATACCCAGGGGCCTGCGAGGGGATAGGCCTCACTCAAGATATTTGTGCCCTGATATCTCAGACTATATCACAGGAGATAGAGGCAAAGTTGCCACGGAGGGCCCATCCTTACAGCCTACAGGAAGTGGGCCAAGCACATTTGGGACCTTCACAGGGCCTCTTTCTCCACGTAGAGAGGATTCATTCATGGGGGAGGAAGAACTGGGTGATCAGGAATTTTCAGAGGACAAGGGCCTGGCCCCAGACTAGTCCACCTTCTCAGGACTTTTCCGGCCGGCCTTGTTCAAGCCACTTCTTTACAAGGCCAAGACATCAGTCAACATGGGCATGACAGAGGCTGAGACTTCCCTGGGTCTGGATCCTACTCAACAGCTTTTCTCAGAGCCTGTTCCTGAACAGGAGGTGATACCAACCCCCAAATTATTCATGGGTGTCATAGAGTGACATTGGAACCAACATTGGTTCTTTGGCTGCACCCAATAACAATGACCGGAGAATGTACAGCTCTGGTCCTGAATTGGAAGAGTTCCTGCAGGTCCCAGTGGTAGACGCTCTCATAGCCACTCTAGTCTCTTCCGCCATCCTTCCTTCAGATTTTTTGGAGGGCTTGAAGGCAGAGGACTGAAAGGCATTGATGACTCTCTACAAAATGCATCAGATGGCTGATACAGGCAGCTACTTGGTGCGGCTTCGCCAATTACTGGGAAGACTGCCACCTGATGACACATGGCTGCACCAAGATGTAAACAGATTGGTGGCAGCCATGGAGTTCTCTTCTGACGCAACCCTCAATGCAGCCAAGTTTGCCTCCAGGGCTATGGTGGCTAATGTAACTTCCTGACACCTTCTTTGGCTCCACCATTGGAAGGCAGACATGCACTCCAAATGGCACCTAGCCTCAGCTCCCTTTAGGGGAGGTAATCTCTTTGGAGAGTCACTAGATCCCATTCTAGTGGAGAGTAGGGACAAAAGGAAGGTGCTGCCATATTTATATCAGCATATGGACCACAGGACTCTGCCTTATTTTCACCAGCAGTTCTTTCATGCGACGAACCCCAGGTTCATTGCCCCCCCAATATCAGCAGGACTATTCCCAGGGGAATGAAAGGTTACGGACAGGTCTGGGTTTCGCAACAGAGGTAGACAGCAACCTCAAACCAAGCAGCCATTTTGAGGATCTGGCACCAGGCTTTTGCAGGGCCAAATGACTCTCTAGTAACCCTTCCTATTGGTGGTCGATTAAAATTATTCGCAAACGAATGGGAGGCGATCACCAGGGATGCATGGGTGTTGCAAACAGTGAGGCTAGGACTCATGCTAAAATTTCTTACCAGCCCTCGGAGACATTTCGTCAGGTGCCCTGTTCCCAAGTGCCAAGAGGAGTCTTATGGATACCGAGCTCCAACACCTATTGGACATCCTTGCCATTGAGACGGTTCCATCAGGGCAGGAGGGACTGGGATTCTATTCAATTATATTCCTAGTCCTGAAGAATTTGGGAGTGGGTGGGTGGAGAACGATTCTAGATTTGAAAAAGCTCAGTATCCATTTGGCATACAAATGCTTCAAAATGCAATCTCTACAATCCATCCTGGGATGCATTCAACAAGGAGACCTACTAACATCTGTAGACATCAAGGAGGCCTATCTTCATGTGAACATCCATCCATCCCACAGATGGTTCCTGAGGTTTTATTTCGCAGGGTGCCACTACCAGTACAGGTCCTGCTGTTTGGCCTATCATTGCCCCCCTAAGACCTTCACGAAGTTGTTGGCAGCTGTGGCAACTTACCTCTGATCCCTGCCCATCAGAATACAATGCTACCTCGAAGACATTTTGATCCAATCGTCCTCTCTGCTTCAGACAAGTCGAGATTTTCACATCACAATCCAGATCCTTCCGCAACACAGGTTTTCAATGAACCTGGACAAGAGTCATCTGATACTTTCCACCAGTCTATTCCACCTGAGGGCAGTGATAAATACTGAGACCTGCAAATGTCTACCACTCCCAGGAATGGCGCTCTAGCTTCCAGTCATTAGTGAACCAACTCTGAACACAGCGGTCAGTACCTTTGGTGGTTCTTTCCCAACTCCTGGGAAAAATGATTTCCTGCATAGACATCATTCCATCGCCACGGCTGCACGTGCAGACTGTACAATGGTTCCTGCTCTCATACCAGCAGGCCAGCAGCAACAGCTCCAATGCTAGGGTTTGGGTGCCAATGTAGGTTTCTCCTCTCCCTGAAGTGGTGGACCTCCCCTGCCCTGCAAAAGGAATGCCTGTTCAGAGAACCAGACCCCATCACAATAACTTCTGATGCCATTCTCTTCGGAGTCCACAGCAGCTATTGAACAACATAAACTGCTGCCCGCCTAGTGCTTCGACGGTTCCAGGGACTGGTTGTGGGCTGCCACATCCTGATCCTCACTGACAATGTGGCCACAAAGGTCCACATCAATTACCAGGGGGGCACCAAGTCCCTCGTGCTTGAGTTGGAGAGACTGGCTCTATGGGCGGAGATACATACTCTTTCCATCAGGGAGGAGCATATATCCAGAATCGCGAATGTGCAGGCAGATTTGTTGAGCAAGTCCACCATGGACCATTCAGAGTGGCGCCTTCACCCGGACCTGTTCAAGAACTGTCCTGGAGATTTGGTCAACCGACAGTGGACTTATTTGCTCATCTGACAAACACTCAATTACCAAGGTTTTTCTCCAGGTTTGCGGTATGGAGGCAGAGGGAGTCAATGCTCTCCACAGCTTTTGGCCTCAGGACTGTTGTACGTCTTCCCTCCTCTTGCCCTTATATCAAGGGTCATTGGAAGGTGCTAGGGGAGAGCATGGAGGTCCTCCTTGTCGCTCCCCTGTGGCCAAGATGTCCCTGGTATGCAGACCTGGTCAACCTCTTGGTATCCTGGCCCTAGAGAATTCCCGACGACAGGATATCCCTCACCCAGGGGGCACTGCTACACCCGGAACCTCAGTTAGCCATCTGAAAGGGACATCCTCAGAAGGGACAAACTCTCCAGGAAGGTCATTCAGGCTATCCAGACGGCCAGAGGACCTTCCACTATCCGGATATATAATGCCCCATGCATTGCTTTTTGCAGATGGTGCCGAATAGGACTTATCAATCCTCTCTCAGCATTGGTTCTGCAGATCCTGGACTTCTTGTGCTGAAGGGTGTAGATAGTCATACCCTTGCTCATCATCCAAGGGTACACAGTTTTCTAAAGTGGGCAGCCAACCTGAGGCCTCCTGTGGTATATCGGTACCCCACTTGGGACCTCTCCATAGTGTTGCAAACCCTTGCCTCTACCCCATTCAAGTCGTTGCGGTCTATTAGCCTTCAGATATTGACTTTCAAGGTCGCCTTCCTCATGGCCATTACCTCGTCCAGGAGGATCTTGGAGCTGGTGGTCCATAGGGATCGGTCCGCAGGGATCTCTGCATTTTTCACCCAGACAGAGTTGTCCTACGGCTGGATCCCTAATTCCTTCCTAAAGTAAACTCCTGATTCCATGGGGTCTAGGAGATTATCCGCCCAGACTTCTGTCCGTGGCCTACTCATCCTCTAGAGAGGAAATGGCACCATCTGGATGTCAGGAGGTTCTCTCCGTAGGTACAACAGCTTCCTCCCGAAAGATGAATCCATGCATCCATGGGCAGGAACTGATTCCATCCACCATAGGCTCATGGTTGAAGGCCTATAAACATCAGGCCACACTTTCACCTAACCTCAGGCTTCAATCGAAGAGATCTGCAGAGCGGCAACATGGTCCTTCCTGTCATCCTTCATCAAACATTACAAACTGGACATATTTGCCTTGCCCAGGCGTCCTTTGGGAGACGAGTACTACAGAGGGTTCATTCTGCTTCCAGGACCCTGGACCTGCCTGCCTCCCACCCTTGAGGCATTAAGCTTTGGTATATCCCATGCTTGGATTCTCCAAGCAGTGCACAAGAAATGGAACTTTGTTGTTACCTGATATGTTCTTTCTCTGTATACTGTCAGAAAATCCAAACCCACCCTAGTGATCATTCTGGTCCAGGGTCAGGAGAGAATTTTTACCTTCACTGATTCCATCTCTACTGAACGTCTACACCTTTATTGAAAAAACTGAGCTCAGTCAAGCAGAGGAGGCGTGGTCAAGACTTTTTCTAACTCAGTCTAGGCAAATAGGCAGGAGTTAACCGATGCTTGGATTCTCCCGCAGTGCACAGAGAAAGAATGTATCAGGTAAGACCAACATTTATTTAAGGATCACTTCACATAACAATCAAGAGTCTAATACCATAAATAAAGTAAAATATGTCCAGTCCCATAAATTGAAGACTATTTATATGCTCTCAGTGGCCTTCGATACCATCGACCATGGTATTCTTCTGCGACGGCTGGAGGAGGTGGGAGTGGGAGGCACTGTTTTATGGTGGTTCTCCTCCTACCTCTCCGACAGGTCGCAGTCGGTGTTAGTCGGAGGACAGAGGTCGACTTCTAGGCCCCTCAATTATGGGGTGCCACAGATGTCGGTCCTGTCCCCCCTCCTATTTAACATCTACATGAAGCCACTGCATGAGATCATTTGCCGGCACGGGATTAAATATCACCAGTACGCGGACAACACTCAGTTGTATCTGTCCACCTCGTGCCAACTCAGCGAAGCAGTGGAAGTGATGTGCCAGTGCCTGGAAGCTGTTAGGGTCTGGATGGGAGCGAACAAACTCGCGCTCAATCCTGACAAGACCCAATGACTGTGGATGCTGTCCCCTAAGGACAGTCCATCTAGTCTGTCTTTAAGCCTGGGAGGAGAAAATTTGCTCCCCTCAGAGAGGGTCTGCAACTTGGGGGTCCTCCTGGACCCGCAGCTGACTTTGGAACATTACCTGTCGGCTGTTACCAGGGGGGCCTTTGCCCACGTTTGCCTGCTGCACCAGTTGCGGCCCTATTTGGACCGGGAGGCACTTCAGACAGTCACTCACGCCCTCGTCATCTCAAGACTGGATTACTGTAATGCGCTCTACTTGGGGCTGCCCCTGAAAAGTGTTCGGAGACTACAATTAGTCCAGAATTCAGCCGCGCGAGCAATTTTGGGTGTACCAAGGTACACCCATACTACACCTATCCTCCGCGAGTTGCACTGTTTTCCCATCGGTCTCCGAGCACGATTCAAGGTGCTGGTTATCACCTTTAAAGCCCTACATGGCCTAGGACCTGGATACCTGCGAGACCGTCTTCTGCCACATACCTCCCTTAGACCAATAAGATCACACAGGATGGGCCTTCTCCGGGTGCCTTCAGCGGGACAATGCCGGCTGACCACACCTAGCAGTAGGGCCTTCTCTGTTGCCGCTCCGGCCCTATGGAATGAGCTGCCCCCAGAGATCCGGGTCCTACATACTCTCGTGTCCTTTTGCAAAGCTATTAAAACCTGGCTTTTCCGGCAGGCCTGGGGCTGTTGACCTCTTGATTGAGGTCCGGCCCCTCTCTGATTGGGTGTATGTTGTGCTTTTTCTTAACTTTGTTGTGTCTCATTGTTTTAATTCTTTTTAATAATTTTTCATTTCTGTAAGCCTCCCGGAGTCCTTCAGGATTGGGCAGCCTAGAAATTCAATAAATGAAAAATCAATAAATTAAATCTTGAATTTCACTCTAATGCTACTTCGGAGAATAGACCAGGGTTGTCTTTTAATTATTATCCCAACTCAAATTAAGTCAAACCCACTGGACTGTATGACCCAGGCTAACAGATATTATTGTAAAGTATTCATATTCATGTTGTAGAAATCAGAAAGTCTATTCATATTATAAATGTAAACTTTGAATAATTGAAAACTATGGAGATCAATTTCAGAATTTCAGAAGAAAGTACAGTCATGTGAAAAAGAAAGTACATCATGTTATCAATTCCAAAATGGAGAAGCCATGTGTGAAAAACTAAGTACATTCTTACTGCTTTCAAAGGAATAAAGAGGCTAAGTAGCAGCCAGGTGCTGCTAATTTAGTGCTCTTGATCAATTGGTCACCAGCAAGTGTGACTAATTTTATAAAAGCCAAAGTTAGCGGATCTAGGAGGGACCCTTTTTTTACTGAGGAACTCAGGGAGATGAAGCGCCAAAAGAGAGGTCTTGAGCGGAATTTATGGATTGAGTTTCAACTTGTCACGCCTGAGGGAGTGGACAAGGCCATGGGAGTGGTGAGTGCCTCCACTTGTATACTGGACCCGTGCCCCTCCTGGCTGGTCGCGAACAGCAGGGAGGTGACACGTGGCTGGATCCAGACGATAGTTAACACCTCTTTCTGGGAGGGATCCTTCCCGCTCCTTCTAAAGGCTGCGGTGGTGAGACCCCTCCCGAAGAAGCCGTCTTTGGATCCAGCCATCTTGAGTAACTACCGTCCAGTTTCCAACCTCCCCTTTGTTGGGAAGGTTGTTGAGAAAGTGGTGGCCTTTCAACTGCGACGGTCCTTGGATGAAACCGATTATCTGGATTCCTTTCAGTTTGGATTCAGGCCTGGCTACAGCACAGAAACTGCTTTGGTCGCGCTGATCGATGATCTCTGGAGAGCCAGGGATAGGGGCCATGCCTCTATCCTAGTGCTCCTTGACCTCTCAGTGGCCTTCGATACCATCGACCATGGTATCCTTCTGCGGCGGTTGCGGGAGGTGGGAATGGGAGGCACCGTCCTTTGGTGGTTCTCCTCCTACCTCTCGGGCAGGTCGCAGTCGGTGTTGGTCGGAGGGCAGAGATCGACCCCTAGGCCCCTCAACTATGGGGTGCCACAGGGTTCGGTCCTGTCCCCCCTCCTATTTAATATCTACATGAAGCCACTGGGTGAGATCATATGTCGGCATGGGATAAAATACCACCAATATGCGGACGATACGCAGCTGTATCTGTCCACCCCATGCCAACCCAGTGAAGAAGTGATGTGTCAGTGCCTGGAGGCTGTCAGGGTCTGGATGGGAATGAACAAGCTTGCACTCAATCCCGACAAGGCTGAGTGGCTATTGATACTCCCTCCCAAAAATTGGCCATTTACTCCATCTCTCAGGCTGGGGAGTGAAATTATTCGCCCCTCAGAAAGGGTTTGCAATTTGGGAGTCCTCCTGGACCCGCAGCTGACTTTAGAACATCACCTGTCGGCTGTGACCAGGGGGGCATTTGCCCAGGTTCGCCTGGTGCACCAATTGCGACCCTACCTGGACCGGGAGGCACTTCAGACAGTCACTCACGCCCTTGTGACCTCAAGACTGGACTACTGTAACGTGCTGTACATGGGGCTGCCCTTGAAGAGTATTCGGAGACTTCAGCTTGTCCAGAATGCAGCCGCGCGAGTGATTGTGGGTGCACCTCAGTACACCCACATTACACCTATCCTCCGCGAGCTGCACTGGCTGCCCACTGGGCTCCGGACTCGCTTCAAGGTGCTAGTCGTTACTTTTAAAGCCCTATTGTACCTGGGTATTTGAGAGACCGCCTCCTGCCAATTACCTCCCTATGACCTATTAGATCCCACAGACTAGGCCTCCTCCGAATTCCATCTGCCAGCCAGTGTCGGCTGGCAATTCCCTGGGGGAGGGCCTTCTCTGTGGCTGCTCCGGCCCTCTGGAACGATCTCCCCGTTGAGATCCGGACCCTCACCACCCTTCCAGCTTTCCGCAAAGCCACGAAGACCTGGTTGTTCAGGCAGGCCTGGGGCTGATGAATTTCCAGCTCCACTTGAATGATGCGATTGTTGTGTATTTTAATTTGTTTGTCATTTTAATTTGTTTGTTTTTATTTTCCTATTTGTATCCCCTTCTCCCCTTGGTTGTTAGCTGCCCTGAGTCCCTCGGGAATAGGGTGGCATACAAATTGAATAAACTACAACTAAACTACAACTAGGTTTGAGTTTGCTGGTGTTCAGCATTGAGATGTATGTTAACATGCTGCCAAAGAGGAAATACATCAGACATGATCTTAGAGAATCAATTGTTGCTGCCCATCAATCTGGGAATGGTTAAAAGGCTATTTCCAAAGAATTTAAAATCCATCATTTTATAATGAGGAAGATTATTCACGTGAAAAATATTCAAGACGTCAATCTTCCCAACTGAATGAACGTGAATGTCCCAGCAAATTCACAAGGCATTTTTTTCTGCAATGCTCAAAAATTTTCAAAAAAATCCAAGGGTTACATCTCAGACTCTACAAACATCACTTAGCATCTTAAAGTTCATAATAAGACAATTAGAAAAAGGATGAAGTATGGTTTGTTTGGAAAAGTTGTTGGAATAAACATCTTCTTTATAAAAAGAACATGGCAGCATGGCTTGGGTTTGCAAAGTTACAAACCAAATGTGCCTGACATATCACAAGACTTCTGGAATTCTTTGGACATATGAGACCAAAGTAAAGATGTTTGGCCATAATGCACAGTGCTATATTTGGTGAAAACCAAACACAAACATTTCATACCAATTGTCAAGCACAGTGGTGGAGAGATGATGATTTAGTCTTGTTTTGCAGCTACAGGACTGGGCACCTTGCAATCATTGAGTCAACCATGAATAATAGTTTATCAAAGTATTCTAGAGTCAAATGTGAGGCCATCTGACAGCTAAAATGTGACTGACCTTGGGTCATGCAAGACAGTGATGCCCAGCACACCAGAAAATGTCTTGAAACCTCTGCACCTGACTGGAACTGGATGTGTGGAACTGCCAGCATGGCAATGAAAGATTGGACCATGTGATGGACTTGTGGGTGTGAGGGCAAGATCATGAACTTTAACTTGGGTGGGGAAAACTGAGAAGCTTCAGATTCAGGTTTTCCCAGATGTACCAGCATGGCTCTCTTAATAAATTGGAACTTTGAGCAGTACTTTGCTTTGGACTCTGATTTAATTTTGGATGTTATCTGGAACGCTGACAATATATCTATTTGCGCTTTTGCACAAGCACAGGCCCTCCTCCTCACTTATCCAAGTCCTAGCCAGAGGTACAGACACTGCCAAGTCTGGGTCCAAAGACGATTCAAAGAGTAGGTGGGCTTGAAGACCCGTTTTATTTATTTCCCGAAGTCCTTGATTTGTTCAAGTAATACTGTGGACGTTGTGGAGGATTTCCCATATTGATGAGGCCCAATTTTTTTTGTCTGATTCAGATTCAGTTTCCTTAAAGACATGAGTCCTTCTTAAGTACTTTCCCTGAGTGTGCTAGACTCAGACTTGCTAGTCTCTGTCCCTCAGCCTAGTTGAGGATATGGGTATTTGTGGATGAGTGTGTGCGTGCGTATGTGTATGTGAAAGAGCAAATAGATATACATTGTAACAAGTAAAGTTTGCTGTTATTTTAAATTCACTGAATCTTCAACGCTTTGTATTATATCTTACATTATTCGACAGTATAGTCATTGAAATTAATCTGGTACATTGGGTGGAGGGTTATGTGGATTTTCTTCAAAGTTTATTCAGAAATTGTTGATATTTTTAAGTGTATCCTTAGTATTTTCGCTGGTAAAATGTAAAGATTGTTATTTCACATTGTTAGCTCATATTAACACTATATATAGAATGTTTTCAAGGTTAAGAAATATGAACCTATTGGCTAGTGCTAATCCTGTATGCCTGTTCTCTAATATACAAAATTGCATGGTGAAACATGGGAAACTTGCTAATCTGTAGTTTACGTGTACTATATGTTTGAAAATGTATAGGTAGTTCTCGAAGTACAGTTATAATGAAGCCTGCCTATTATGATCATAATGTTAACTGAATCATGTTAAATGAACGAGTCCCATCCCTCCTCTCCCCAATACATAATCAAATGTATGGGTCATTAAGTGTGCAGGGATAATGAAGACTTTGTGGGGGGGCTAGTTCAGCTGCCTCTAGCCACTCAAGACCTTCCCCCATCTACTGAAGTATCTCATGCTCACTTTCCACCCCTGGGGGTCCCTATGGCTGCTTTGGCCTTCACCACACCAACTCCCTATTAACAATTGTTCACTTACCTTTTGAAGATTTCCAAAGCTCCAAAACAGACTGGGCCACATAGCAGAAAAGCGGATGAATTTTTCTCAGAACTGGGCAAGCTGGGGCTTTTTTTTTTTTTTTAGATCTCACATTTTTATGCACCCCTTTTTTGCAAAAGATGGACTCGTCTGTGAGAACTATCACATCCCTGTAGGCCTCCTTTGGTTCCAGCCTGGGCAGCAGCGCAGGCATCATCTGTGTGATGCTGGGTAATTATTCAAATGAGTCACTTTGGGGATTATAACCTGAAAGCTAGTTTTGACTGGAGGAGGAGGCAGGTTGTGGGTAATCACCCACAGCTGGCCAGAGCCCTTCACAGCAGCACTGTTGCCAGGGATGGCCGAGCCCTTTGTAGCGAGCCAGGTCAGTATAGCTGATGGGAGCCCTACACTCTCCGCATTTGCTTGCCTCTGGTGAGTCCAGTTCGGAAGAGGAAGAGGAGTTGCAACTGACCCAGAAGGCAGGCCAGGGGCTGAGGATGATGCTGTCTCAGGCCCTTCAGGCATTGAAGGAGATGGTCAACCAGACGGAGAGCTGCCTGCCTTCACAGACACTGGAGGATCAGCTACTAACTGGCAGTGGTGCTGATAGGCCGCTGATCTCTGATGAGGAACTGCTGTCTACTCCACTTAATTCAAGGGCAAGGAGAGTGAAGCATAGGCAAGCCCAGAGGGTTGCAAGGCTACTCAGGAGAAGGTTGCCCCACCCCTCCTCACAAGAAACACCTGGAGGGGAGTAACATAAGGAGAAGCCATGGAGAGTTAATCTTTGCCAGGAACAATTGTTTTGCTTTGGCTTACACTTGGCTTCAACTCGTGCCTGTTGCTGTTTGCCTTACCTCACTTGGAAGATTGCTCTTAACATTTTGTTTTGGACCCACCTTTTTCTTATGGCCTGTGTTTGGCCTTTACTTCACTGTACCCCTTTGAATTATTTTCTGCCTGGGACCTGTTTCTTGTCCTTGTCTTGTGCCCAGACTCTGCCTTGTGGATTGTACTTGGAATCCTGGATCTTGTCCCATGAGCAGACTTCTACTCTGTGGGCTTTGTATTGTTGGGACTGAGGGGGGCTGCCTTCAGAGTAGTGTGGGGATAGCCTTACCAGTCATTGGAGGATCATTGACTGGAACATTTATTGAGAGAAATAAAGAACTCTCTAGAGGCATGCCTTGCCTTGACCATCTGAGTCATAACATGGTGCTTTGGTTGCTAGAACATGGGCTGAGCTCTCTGGCAGCAGAGAGCAGGCATCCCCATAGCTATCGTGATCCCCATGAAAGGCCCATCCCTCAGGCGAACCTCAATGTCCGTGGCTGTGTTTTTATCCACTAGATCTCTCCTGTGACAAATCAAGCTCAAGCACCACATTTCTTCTGCTACACCTCACCAATTGCACTGCCTAGAGACTCAAAGAGATAAAGATCTTGGCTTTCCCTGGAGACAGTGCTGCTACGAGGGGCTTGGTTCTCCAGCTGCCAGTCTGATTACCCACCCACATCCCCCCGCCTCCTCCTGCCAAAACTAGCTTTTGGGCTACAATCCCCAAAGTCATTCATTTAAGTCAGAAACCCAGCAGTACAGAGAGGGCACCTGCAGCGGTGCCTAAGCTGGGACCAAAGGAGGCCTATGAAATCTTGCATTCTCACAGACAATTCTATCTGTGTGCAGAAAGGTTCCTATAGCAGTGATGTCATAACTTTGAACTGTTACTAAGTGGACAATGTTCCTTCTAAGCTGCGCAGCTGTGGGGCCACGCACGTAACAAGAAAACACTGTGCAGAAGTTTCAAACTGCCGCACAGTGTTTTTTAATGTCTTAAAATATAACTGAAAATATTCCCCCTCCCTCCCTTCTCTCTACACCGAACTCTCTCCTCCATCTGGTGAGGAAGACTCTGCCTGGAGACCGATGACGCTGCAGAAGGGAGAATTCCCTTTGGTCCTCTGGGCCTTCGCTGGTTCCTGGGAAAACGCGATTTGCTGGTTGTAGCCTGCGTTTCTCTGCACATCCAGGGTTTCTCAGGCATTGCGTTGTCTGAAGCCCCATTCTGGCTCAACAGCCTTTCTGCGATCCCTTCGCTTTGCGGAGAGAGGGAAGCAGTGTGGAGTTGGACTGCCTGATCCAAAGGGGTCCATGGGATCTTGATTTTTGAGCAGTACCAATCCATTCCACTCTTTCCTTTCCCTTTCTGTCCTTCTATCTTCCTTTCCTTTCTCCTTTCCTTTCTCCTTTCCTTTCCTTATTTCCTTTTCCCTTCTTTTTCCTTTTCCCTTACCTTCCCTTTCCCTCCATTTTTCATCTTTCCTTTCTTCTTTTCCATTTCCTTTCCTTCTTCCCTAATTTCTCTTCCATTTCCTTTCTCTTTTCCTTTCCTTTCTTTTTCCCATTTCCTTTCTTTTTTTTCCTTTCCTTCCCCCTTCCTTTCCTTCCTGAGGGTCTGAGGGAGAGGGAAGAGACCCTTTTCCTCCTTGCCCCCCTCCCCAACATCTGCTCTGATGGCAATTATGGCTAAAAAAAAATTCAGGTGCTCAGGCATGAAAATGTGCCGCTCAAACACTATACTTTTCTGCACACACTAAAAAAAATTAGAGGGAACATTGTAAGTGGACTGTCATAACTTGAGGATTACCTTAAAAGTTTATAATTCTATATGCATCTACCTTGTGCAATATCACCTAAATTTAGAGAAGGCTTTGATATGCAAACTAGGTCTAGAGCATATTCAGAGTAAAAAAGAAATATACTGTATATGCACAACAAAATTCATCTCCTGATCAAACTCAACAGTGAATTATATTTCCCAGTATTTTTCATTTTGTCTTACCACTGACATTTCATTTAGTTTTTTGCACATAATATTTATTGAAAGTCAAATATATTGGCCTTTTTAATTTTGAACTGGACTTTATACAAAATGCAAAAGTGAGAGTGTGATGCTCTCTGCAGGGTTGAATATAGAAAGCAAACTAGCCTTTCCCCTACTTTACATTTGTTAAATTTGTAGAGATTGGTGGTACCAAAAGCAATGATTGGACAATACTGTATATTTCAGTGTATAAGACGCACCCCCCTCCAAAAAAAGTGGTTGGAAATGTCTGTGTGTCTTATAGAGCGAATGTTACCATAGCCCCGCCCACCCACCAGCCCCCACCCTTTGGCTTCTGCCTCCTGGCAATTTGCCTCTTTGCAGCAAATAGCCTGGTCAGCTTCAGCACAGGCTGATTTAGCATGAGCAGTTGATTGGCGGTTGGATCTGCTTCCTGGAATACTGCCTACAAGCTGTTCCCGTGACATGACAAAACCGCGGTCCACTAAAGCACGCCCGATTAAAGCGCATACCTAACGTCATCAAAGCTCTTTTAAAGCAAGCCGATTCACGTAAAGGTAAGGGTTAGGTTTAGGTTTAGGGTTAGGTTAAGGGTTAGGGTTAGGTTTAGGGTTACGTTAAGCATTAGGGTTAAGTTTAGGGTTAGGTTAAGGATTAGCGTTAGGTTTAGCGTTAGGTTAAGGGTTAGGTTTAGGGTTAGGTTTAGCATTAGGTTAAGGGTTAGGTTTAGCGTTAGGTTTGGGGGGGTTAGGGTAAGGTTTTTGCGTTAATTTTAACTTTACCGCTCGCAGTGTGATGTTTTCGTCGCGCTGTGATGACGTCAGGTACGCGCTTTCGTCGAGTGCGCTTTAGTCTACCGCGGTTTTGTGGTGGAACCGCTGTTCCAGGCTGGGGGGATTGCCACCATCATCACCATCCATTGCCACTGCTACCTATTACCGCCTCCATGCATCCCATTTTTGACCCGCTCCAGGTGGCGAGAATAGGTGGCGGCAGCAATTCCTGCTGCCTGGGACAGGCCAAAAATGGGGCATGCGGAGGCCAAAAACAGGACGCACGGAGGCCAAAAATGGAGTACGTACAGGCCAAAAATTGGACACGCAGAAGCAAAAATGGAGTGTGCAGAGGCAGTGATAGGTGCCAATGGGCGGTGGTGATCCCTGCAGCCTGGAACAGCTGTTAGGCTGTAATCTGGGAGGCAGATCCAAGTGCCAATCAGCTGCTCGTGCTAAATCAGACTGTGCTGAAACTGACCAGACTGTTTGCTGTTTGCTGTAAGGAGGCAAATTGCTGGTAGGCAGAGGCAGATTTTTTTTTCTTGTTTTCCTTTTCAAAAGCTAGGTGCATCTTATAGTCCGGAGCATCTTATAAAAATATGGTATATTTGCCAAATTTTGCTAAATGTAAGTGTTTATGAGAACACCAGACAATAATAGTGTATATGGCAGAGGTGCAATTAAAAAGCTACTGTTCTTGAAGAAACATTGCTGCCCATCTGTAATTGGTAAAATGTGGATAAGCTAGAAGGCTATTTGAACAATGTTATGTGGATGGAGGAGACCAAACTAGAATCAAATAGAACTTTTTGTTTAAATGAAAATGTTTGACAAAAGACAAATATGGTATTCCACCAAAAGAACCTTACCCCATCTGTGAAACATTTGGTGGCAATATCATGGTTTGGGCCTACTTATTTACTGCTCATCCAGGATGACACTATCATTAATAAATAGTGAATTCCAAAATGTACTGGCAAATTCTACCAGAAAATGTCAAGATATTTGTCCATGAAGTGAAGCTTAAGAGAAAGTTAATTTATGCAGCAAAACACGCAACTTCTATGATCAAAGAATTATTATAGCAGAAGAAAGTTAATACTCTGGAATAGCCGGTTTGACCTTAATCCTACAGTAAGGCTGTA
This sequence comes from Thamnophis sirtalis, assembly GCF_051295495.1. Lineage (NCBI taxonomy): Eukaryota > Metazoa > Chordata > Lepidosauria > Squamata > Natricidae > Thamnophis > Thamnophis sirtalis. The sequence goes on along the minus strand of NW_028261384.1, from coordinate 60,977,619 downwards.
GAAGTGGGCATTCTGTTCAAGAAAGTCCACTATTATTCTTGATATGAAATTGGTTTTAATTCTACTTTAGAAATAGGTTAGGTTATCTTCACTATAATTTGTTAAACTGTACTACATTTAATTCTTTTTGTTTGTAAGAATGGCTTTTATAAAACCTGGTGTTTGAACATAGAAAATGAAATTTTAAGTTGTGGACATTAACTTAAATTATAATATAAAATAATAATTTGGATTTGGAAGGGAAAAGTGCAAAATGCTTACTTCGTTTGTATTTTTCAGATTGCAAACAATATTTATGAAATTCGATGAAGTAAAAAATAGTGACAGTATGATTTCAAGCAGTATCAGTGGTGAGTACGTGATTTTGGTATTAAAAGATCATCAATTCTAAACGAAAATGTAAAATGAGTTTAGAGTCTCTTATAACCTTAACTGTTTGTCACAAACATTAGATGTTAATTAATATAGTTGAAGAAATGTGTACTTTTTAAATACATCATGTAAACTTTATTGCTAGTATTTCTGCATCTATAATAAGAAAGTCTTTATAAGAGTCATATAAAACTTCTTTCTTACTTATTGATGTCAAATAGAAATCCATTATAGCAATCCATTATAGCATGTTAGTATAATTAAATCCTTACAGGTTTTACAGTATTTTTTGAGATTATGGTCAGTTTTTGTTAATTAACAACAGTTTTTGTTGTTAATTTTGTTAACTAATTAATTTAAATTGATAATTTTCTGATTTTAAAGATTTATGACTGTTTTGAAAATGTGTTATTTAATTTTATGATCATTTGTACTCCTTGATGCTTCTATTTTGCTTGTAATTTCTGAAGAAAAGTAGAGGTAGAAGTGATTTTTTTAAAAATTATGTAACATAGCATTTAATGGCTTGGATTTAGACTCAAGAAGGCTCAGGTTCAAATCCTCAGTCAGTGAAAGACTTATGGATGGTATTTTTATTCAAAGTCTTCAGTCTCCTCAATATAGTGCATCTAAAAAAAAGTTATGGTATGAAACCGAGGGGACCCACAAGGATGTAGTTATAATTTTCCAGAGCATCTCCTCCTCAGGATGTAAATATAACAGATATATAAAAAAAATAAGATTATCACTATTATCTCACTGTTTCATAAACTTTTTTTGCACTTTAATCACTTTTACACAGTTTATGGAAAATCTTGCCTCTAACAGCTTATTTATATCAAACAAAGTATAAGTCAATACACTACTAAAACTCTAATGTTTGTTTGATAGTTTTAACCTTCAGTTGGGTTAACCTTCAGTTGGGTTAAATTGAAGATATACAGCAACAGTTATTGAACCAAAGTAACTCAAATAGCCTAGTTTACAGAATGCTAGAACCTGTGACGCGAGTGCAAATTAAATTTGGGGAAGTTGTTGTCACTTTAGTACCTATGTTTTGTTGCTGTTCCTCACTGCTGCTGCAGTCAGCTGCAATCATGTGATCCTCATATCTTGATAGCTTCCCACAAATTGATGGGGAAGCCAGAAGGAATTGATATGATTGCCAGTGCTGGTTGTCACCTTCCTACTATCGGTAGCAAAGGTTTTGTAAGGAGAAATTAGGTGGAGAAACTGGTAGGAAAGGTATTAAGTTCCTTGATGAGTCTCCTAATCCTTCTATGCATTCTCAACTAGTCTTGTCAGTTTCTCTGTGCTCATGCTATGCCTAGCCACTCAAGCAACCTCTTGCTCTCTTTTCCATCTGGCAACAGCCATACCTCAAAGAAAGGTAGTGAAGGGAAAAGGAAAATGCGTTTCTAATGCTCTCTGGCAGCATTCCATAAGCAAAGTCAATGGAGAAGTTCTCTCAGGACCTGCAATATGCCCAATCTGCTGGATCAAGTTGGGCATAAAGACGATTGCACAGTAGCCCAGTCCCAAGCCATGTAGGTCCTTAAGGTGGCAACCAACACCTGGAATGGCACCTGGAAACACACTGTTACCAGTGCACCTCATGAAATAGTGGTGTTACATTGTGCAGTGTATCCAACACCATTTATTATCTGTGCAGCTCCATTGTGCACCAGTTGAAGTTTCTGAATGGTTTTCAGAAGGACAGCACATGTACAGTAATCTAAGTAAGAGGTTACAAGAGTGTTGTGACTCAGCAGATGTCTGCTGTGAGTCTTTTTGGGATACAAGATTCATTATGCAGTTGGGGTGGTTAGAAGCAAGTTTGGAGATAAAAGGACGGATGCTGCCACGCCCTAGTCACTGGAATCAACGTTCCTTCATTGGTGCCTTGGTTTGTACAACATTGTTTGATCATCAGTCGTGGCTTATGTAAGATTCACTTGGATAAGTGCTCTGTATGTCTGTAACCCTGATTCATAGAGACTTTGGAAGAAGTGTTTTGCTTTCGTTTTCAAATTGAGTTGCCGTAAGAAAGATTTGTTTTCATTACGTTATCTGGTCAAAGACTTGTATTTATGTTATTTTTTGGGCTCGAAGCCAGTTTGAACTGTGAACTGATAAAGAAAAGTCCTTTTAAGTTTGCCTGTCTTGCCGTGTGTTAAGAGCCGTGAAGGGGGGGACAGAACACAAGAGCATGGGAGATAGTGAGTAAGACCTGACTTTCTGATTGCTCCTTACTGAAAATTGCAGTCTTCAAGATTACTTCTTCTCCATAAGTACAAAAGTGTGTGAAGTTGTCTTGGGTCCTTCCTAGTCTCCCCTTCAAAAAACAGGGAGCAAGACAGCCACCAAATAACCAGCTTTGATGGTAAAATCTGCTGTTCCATCGACAGGAACAAAAGAATCACCCACCATTCAGGATTCTGTATAGGAGGAATGTACGGAGAAGAAATTATTTGTATTTTTAATGAGTTGTAGCCTGAACAACAAAAAGGTTATTCACTTTTTTCTTTCCAGTGCAATCTACTGCTAGTGAGTGGATCGATTTTGTTATATCTTATCCCAAGAGTTCAGGAATAGATTAGGCGGAGAGATAGTAATCCACTGCCCAATTTCCAGTGAATTATATTATTAAGCAGGGATTTTAACATAGATCTTGGTTCTTGTATTTCAGTTGCAATTATAAGCAACATCCGCTTATTCAATTTGCTTCTGCATCATTTTTGCAATTTATAAAAGATTTCTAGACCTTTTTTCTTAAGGGTGAGAGACTAATAAAGTCATACAAAAAATGGTTGAAGTAATCATTTTTTATATGATTTTATTAGTCCTCTCACATTGTTGTAGAGGAATTATTGTTGCTAAAGTTAGCTATTGCTGGTAAAGATAGTTCTACAAGCTATTGAATCATAGAGATACTCAATACTTAGATTTTCAGACATAACTTCCATTTTGGCTTTCTTTTTGTAAAACAGATGATGTCATGGTATAATATATCATATTTTGTTGTATTTGTCTACTTTTAAGAACAGCTAAGGATCAGATCATTTTTAATATGTCTTGATACATAGTAAACTCAAAGAGGGTGTACTTAATTTTTCACACGAATCTATATTGTTTAGGAAATTTAGAGGCTTCAGTTTTGGACCACATTGTCCTAGAGGAATCTAAAAATTTTCATCTGCATCAAAGAACATTTCTTACAAAATCTGTTTAGAATCGGGCATCTTTAAGGCATTATGGTTGCATTGGGTCTGGGTATCATTAAGAGAACTATTTTTAGAAATTGGAAAACTTGGATTATTCCTGATGTTAAGGATTGGATTCAAGGGATAATGGGTACAAGGGATATTTTTGAAAAAGTAGATTTGCCATTCATCAAAAAATGACTCCATACAGGCTTTGGTGGCATAGATTTTGTGTTGTTTTATTAAGTTAGAGAACTATTATTTTTTTAAGTATATTTAGAAACATACTTGCCATTTGATTAATAAATGGCAGAGTCTCAATACATATGTGGGTGAAAGTACATAGACTGTCAAGATTTGAATAAAACTCTGCAGTTAAATTTGTGACTCTACTGTACTGCAGTATACAAATACATTTTAACTGTATGTCCTAATTTAAATGGCTTGCTGAATTAAAGATTTAATTTGCAAACATATTATGTGTTCTGAATTCCGCTTTTATTATATATTTGTAAAACTTTGGTGGGGAATTTATGAATATCTATGCAATGGGAGTCTGGTAAGCAATGTAAGACAGCTTGCTCTTATTGTGTGGTTGATTCAGATTTATGTCACTGGCTTTATCCAAAACAGTGGCACAGCTTTTGTTTCTTTGAACAGAAAAGTCTTTGACAGTGTGCCTTTGACATGATTGTTTACAACAGCTGGAGATAGTTGTGTACTATTGGGGATTGAGAACACAGAAGAAAAGCGACAGAAAGGCGGGGGGGGGGCGGAAGAGAGGAGCCAAACAAAACTATCATACACATTCTATTCTACTTTATATGATTGTTCGTAAATGTCTTATTTTGCTTATCTTTTTTGACTGCAATAAGATTTCACTAGATACTATTGCACCAATACAAATCAGATAATCATTTTGGTCATGTGACTAATCCTGATAATACATAAATCCTTAGGGATTGTAAGCAAGACATGTTCCCAAACACATGCCTTCTGTTTTGATGATTGCATTAAAAGTCCTTGTGGAATGAATTTCATTGGTTGTAAGCAGATTCTTCAAAGAAAAAAGGCAAGAGTAATGATAAAAATAAAAGAGATGGGGAATCTTACTATAGTACTGAAATGCCTCATTGGTATTTGCAGTAATCAGGTTTATTGTAATAGATAGAAGGAGTTTCCTAAAACAAGATGGACTTTTATTTTGAAGTGGCATAGCAGCTGTTGCTTGTTGCAGTATAAAGCTGCAGATCTGACTGGGTCACACAGTGCTGTGTCTGTTTTCACACTGCACTGAACTGAGAGTGGCGCAGGAACATACAGTCTTGTACTGTATTTGGTTTCCTTGAAGAATCATTTGGTAATATTTTAACTGAGCAATGGCAGTTGGGGATGGTGAGTACCGTTTTCAGTTTAAATGTTTTTATTATTTAAACATAATTGATCATTTAGTAATCAAAAAATTAAAAATAACCCTACCATTGATATAATTAAAATGAAGATTTGAATTTGTTGCACTTGAATGTTGAAAACCTTCACTAAGCATATGAAATGCATATTGTACCATAATTTATTTAAGATTTTTAACTATTTAAAATTAGGCTTAGGCAGATGTACAAGTAGTATACATCTACCAGTAAAAAGCTCTATTTCTTTCAGTTGTGCACCTGGTTTTATGTTTTGAGAAGCTGAACATGTCACCTTAACCCGTCTACAAATTAGTGTAAATGTATCCTTACTTTATTGTGATACTATACTTTTTGTTAAATAAAAAGGAGGATAATCTTTAAAGAACAAAGATACATGAAAGTCCTGACCTAAGACTGCTGTATAATTTGGATCTTATAGAGTAGGTTGTCATGGCCATCATCTTACACAATCTACTTTGAGCATCTTAGCCCAATAAAGATTAAAATGTGTTAATTACTTTGTTTTAAATATGTTGTTCAAATATACTATTCTTTAGATATTTTATGATGTTATGGACAATGTATTGTTTTCTTTTATGGAACTTGATATATAATCTCCATATCTTATAAATACATCAGCTTTAAATTTATTCTGCAGCTTATATTTGGTTCTCAAGATAATCTATTTATAGTTTAGTTTTCCAGTAGGAATAAATGATACGTTTGAAGGTGAAAGCATTGAATTATTGCTGGTACATATCTATTTGTGAAATGAGTTTTCTTACTGTATGAATTCCCATACAGTAGGAAATATTTATATTCCAGCACTTAGAAATTAAGAAAAATGTTGAATTTTAATATTATTATATACACTGTCACATCACTGACAGTTTATAAATGTATTTGTGTTGCAAATTCATCTCCGCTTATGTAATTACAGCTGTTTAATTATGAGCTTTCTCGGTATCCTTTAATCTTCCTTATCTGAAAACTTTTATATACCTAATATTGCATAGATTGTTATGATAAATTGATAAAATTTAATATAGAATAACAGAGTTGGAAGGGACCTTAGAAGTCTTCTAGTCCAACCTCCTGCTTAGTCAGGAAACCCTATACTTCTTCAGACAGATGGTTATCCAACCTCATCTTTAAAACTTCCAGTGTTGGAGCATTCACAACTTCTGGAGACAAGTTAAGGTTCATAACTTATTAATAATGTTCATATTTAGATTAATCATCATTTTGTGCTAGCTTTGCATGTGGAAAAGGTTATTTTTTATGTTTTATACATTTCGGCAAAGTGGGATTTTACTTTCTCTGTAACATATCTTAAAACTTTCTGAAATACAGCAAAATTCGAAACAAGTCTTATTAAACGTTGTAAACCTTTTTATAGATTTTTTTGCATCATTTATGACTCATTTTTAATCAGGACATTATTTACTTTAAATTCAGTAGCAAAGTATGCTTGAATAACTATCATGGGCAAGAATCTAATTGTTATGCCAAGTATTTGGTTTCTGAATAAATAATGCACCGTGATTTCAGGTAAAATAAGTATGAAAAAATCATGAGTAAATGTCAGATACAATTGCAGTCCTCTAAAAGATTCTGTAAGCATATTGTAAGTTGAACTGGGAAGTAATTAAAGAATTATCCATATATCCAGATAAATTATGGTCATGGTAAAGAGAAAATGTGGTATATTAGTAATGTGTTCAATTGGCATCCAAAGGCAAATCCAGTCTCAAATATTGGGAAGTTTTCTTTGGGTGATTTTAATTTGAATACTACTAAAAAAACTGATGAAAGATTAGTTTGTGTGTGTGTATGTGTGTGTGTGTATGAGAGAGAGGGGGGAGGGAGGGAGGTTGGTTTTCAGATTCTATCTCACATATTGTATTGTTACAGTGCAGGGTGCAAGATCAATTTGTACAATTTAAGATCCATCAGCAAGTTACTATTTTGTTGAATGTGAATTTGGCAGTTAATCGCTTTATTAGTGAGTTCAGTCTCTGAATGTATATAAGTTGATACTCTGTGTTTACCATATTTTTTGGTAGTAATACTGTGTGCAAGGCCTTTCACTCAATTTGTTCTCACTTCAATTTTATGAGATAAATGTTAATAACTAGAGCAGAATCTTCTTATGGACTTCATAATTAAATAAATATTATAACTTAACCTTTCTTAGTTCAATAGTATAACCATCATACTATATTGGTTTTTATTGTAAATAGTTGGAAGGTTTAGATTTGTTGAGAAGGCATACATGGATTAATTCCTGATGCAAATCATTTTAAATAACTTGTTAAAATAGATTGTCCTATCAGATGCTATATTTAATATCAAATTGGAGTACATTTAACAAACTTCCTTGTACTTTAAACGTTAAAAAAATCTGTTTCAAAATAGATTGAAGTTATTACATACTTCTATTTAGTGCTGTCATATGCAAGGAGATATTCATACATTGTCCTTGACCTCATTTTTTAAGGTCTTAAGTATGTTTAATTTTTCCCGTTTGTAAGCAATCCACATTTCAATGTTTTTCTGGACTGAAGCAATTTGAAAATACTTCTGGCAGGAATAGCATTGTTTTAAGGAGAAAATATATTCAGTTCACCCATGAAATTATAAAAAATTAATACACTATGTTGCCAAAAAAAAAAAACCATGCTAACTTCTAAGGGAGATTACTATGACAATTATAGCCACATTTCCCAATATTTTCATACTAATAAAATAAGGACCTTACATAAAGAAATAAAGGGAGTTCTTGTTCCCTTAATTTCCCATACCCTTCCTCTAGCAGAAGATATCCTGAGAATATTATATTTCCCTAAATGAGAAATGGAGAAACTTGCTCTTGGAGACAGAAAGCAACCCCCACTTTTTTTAATAGCCCCAGCAAATATTTTGTGCCCATTAAAAAAAAAGGGGCCAGCCTATTCAGAAACCAAACTGAGGAGACCATCTTTTAGAAATGCAGATTTGGTAATTCATTCAAGACAAGATATTTTGAAACAAAGGCAGAATGGTAGGATTAGTCCCCACCCAAGAGCCAAAACAGGACAAAAGCCATTAAGCCACAATAGGAATTGCCCAACACCCTTTCAGATATTGCATCACCCTCAGAAACTTCAACCAAACTTAGCTCACACACCTAGGATTTGTACTTTACCTATATAGCCAACTATGATCTTCACATAACTCCTAAAGGGCCCCATGGGACTCTGACAACAGCCAATAAAATATATGTTCCTGCACAGGAACAGGAAGTTCAAATACAAAGCCCAAGCACAAAAAACCCTCACTCTCAACTCCATTTTGTCAGCTGTACCAGAACCACGTACTTGGTGGTTCTGTTCATCATTAAACCATCTTTCCAAACAGCCTCCATGTTTACAGTGTCTTTCTCCCAGCTTGGAACTGAACCAGATAGTAATTTCTTCCCACACCTGATAGACATTATTTTGTACGGATTGACTTCGGTACAATGCTTGTACTACTGCTTTACAGTTCTTGTAAATTCACGCTTATGTCATCAGTGATAATATCTTGCTACTTGCCTTCTAATGGTATCTTTTTCAGTTCCTTTAAAATTTTCTAAGCTTCAAGAAGCTTCTCCTGTGACTATTGCATTAATGTGTGCAAAATATTTAAGCTTTGATTTCATTATTAGTGCTCTCAATGAGCAATATAGTTTTACTTAGAAAATAGAATCCTGGTAGGGACTTTGGAGGCCTTCCGTCCTGCCCACTGCAGGAATTTTCAGATCATCCCAGACAAATTGATGTTAAATGTTTGCTTGAAAACTTCCAGTGAAGCATCATCCTCAACTCCGGGATGTGTTCCACGATTTAGTTGCTTTTAAGTTTTAGACCTTCCTCCTTTTTTCAAGCTTGGATCTGTCTATGCAAAACTTCCATCCATTGGTTCCTATCCTATCCTCAAACAGTACCAAAAATAAATCCACAATCTCTTCAAATTCCCCTGTTGTTTTTTAGGCTAAACTATTTTCATAGTAGCGTAAGCATTTAACTTCCACGTTTCATGTTCCTTGCTGTCTTTGCTGCTGTTCTTTGCATTTTGTTTATTTCTTTAGCATCTTCCTTTTATTGTGACCAAACTAGTCACAGTATTTAAGTGCATTCTGACTAGTGCTATGTTTAATTATTTTAATTATACATCTGCTGTTTATAATAGCTGTTTTGGCTTCTGCATGCTGGGTCATGCTTTCTTTGTGGTCTACCAGGAAATACAATTTCTTCTCAAAAGTACTAATGTCAAACCAGGTACTACCTATCTTATTTTGGGAGCAGGGTTCTACTTAAGTGTTGAACTTTGCATTTCCTTCCGTAGAATAACATTTTGTTGGGTAGAGACCAGTGTTCAAATCTCAGGATCCTTTTGAAATGTGAGGCTGCCTTCTTGAGGGGTTGGTTAGCAATTCACCCCATCTTTGTGTCTTCTGCAATCTTGATGAGTACCCTTAAGTCATTTGAAAGGAGGTAAAGCACCTGGCCCCAGAACAGAATACCAAGATTCCTCACTGCATATCTTTTTACAGATACTTCATCTAGTTTTGAATGATTTATATTTCTTGAACTTCAAAATATCCTAGTTTGAAATCATCAGTTTTTCTTCATTGATTCTTTTGATGATCCAGTTTCCACAGTTGGGAAAATCTTGGCCTCAGTAATGTACCTTTGTTATAAAAACAGTGAGTTTTACAACATTTAATATTTTGTGTAAATGTATTATAGTTTTTCTCCTGAGTAGAAGATATTGCTATTTCATGACTATCATTATCCCTCTGAATGTTTGAGCTTAGATAGACAAAATTAGCATTGTCTCAAAAAATCTCTGTTGCTTTTAGGGAATTGTTAGAAGAAGTTATGAGCTTGGTCCAGATTCGTAATCAAGAAATTAGAGACGATATTTTAGAGGCTTTTAAATGCTTATCTGGCTACATATCAGGAATTGAAGACAAATTGGAAGATCTTAGTGATTCCAATATTAACCTGGTAATGAAAATGGATGTGGTCAAACGCAAGGTTGATGATGCAGAAAATGAAATTATAATGTTGCAGTACAGACAGATGGAATTTGCTTTAAGGATAAGGGGCCTTAAAGAGAAAAACCAAGAAAATTTGAAGCAGATCTTCTCAGAAGCTTTTGATCAATTGATGGGATGGCCAGGAGGGGATTTCGACTGGCAAATTGACAAGATATATCGTGTTAATTCCTGGCTTGCCACACAAAAACAATTCCCAAGGGACATTGTGGTGTATTTTGCCAGAGAGATACGAGGAATTTGATATTGCAAGAGTCTTATGAAACCAAGTTGCAAATTGGAGGTCAGGAGGTGACTATTTTGAAGGAAATACCACCCAAAATGTTGAGATCAAAAGGAAAGACTATGCCTTTTTAGTGGATGAGCTCAAAAACCGTCGGTTACAGTTCTGATGGGAAGCTCCAGCTGGGTTAGCAGTTAATTACCAGGGACAAAGATATTGTGTTAACTCAGTATGGAAGGCTCAAGATTTTTATAATAATATACTGAAGGCTGGACATCCCCCCCCCCCAGGACCCAGAGAAAGAGAACAAGAAGGACAGAACAGACAGCAAGATATCCAAGGATCATTCAGGCTGGACCAACTTCCTCTCTCAGAACAAGGAGCAAAGGCAAACCCGCGTGGTCACTAGGCGTATGGAACAAGAGTTAAAAAAGCAACAAGCTTTGCAACAAACACACGCAACAGTTCAAGAACTCACAGGTTTTAGCTCAGAAGCAGTGGGAGGAGCCAGGCCAAAAGCCAAACTACAGTATTTTCAGATGGCTCTTAAAAAGCTTCAGGGAGCTAAAGATGACAACTAAGTTCTTAACCTGGAATGTTAATGGCTTAAATTCTCCACAGAAAAGGAAGAAAATAAATCATTATTTGAAACAATTTAAGAATGACATAATTTGCCTGCAAGAGACACATATTAGATTAATTGACCAGAAATATTTGATCAATACAAGACTTGAACAACACTTTGTAGCCTCCGCCTCGGAGAAGAAAAATGGTATAGTTATATACTTAAGAAAGGACATGAAAGCTGAATTAATTGAAACAGATTCCCAAGGGAGATATATTGCAATAGAACTGGTATTAGAAGGGAAAAAGATGCTTTTAATGGGAATATATGCTCCCAATCAACAACAAGACAAATTTTACAAAATGCTCCATACTAAGTTAATACAGTGGGACTATAGATCTTGCATATTAATGTGTGATTGGAACGGTGTTCTGTATACCAAGAAAAACAAGAAGGGTCTCCTGCAAAACATCCAAATGCAAGCGAAATTACCTAAGTCTTTTCGATATGATGGATGATATGGAGCTAAGAGACATCTGGCAAGAAAGAAATGCAAGAGAACAGGACTTTACATTCTTTTCTGATAGACATAAATCCTTTTCCAGGATTGACTTTATATTAACAACAAATGATTTGCTTTTTAGGGTAAAGAAGATGAAGATATGTTCCAGAGCTTTAACAGATTATAAACCGGTTTGGATGGAGTTGGAATTTGGGAAGGAATCTAGCAGGACTTGGAGATTAAATGAAAATTTATTTAGATATGAGAAAAATGTTAATGAATGTAAAAAATTGTTGAGATAATATTTTGTCTTTAATATGAATAAGGGCGCATCTATGGAAATGCTCTGGGATGCAAGTAAAGCATACATGCGAGGAGTCCTAATAAATTTAAAAAGGTTACATAGACGTAAACAGGGGAGGGAAGAAATGAACTAGAGGAAGAGATTAGGAAGAGAGAACAGGAGTTAATATTAAACCCAGGAGATAAGAAGATTAAAGAAGCAATTACCTTATTACGAGCGCAATTTAATATCCTGATGTCAGATCAGGTGGCTACTAATTTGTTATATGCAAAACATAATACTTTCTGTAACACAAATAAACCTGGCAGATGGCTAGCATATTTGACTAGGAAGAAACAAAAATCTCGCAATATATCGAAAATACATTATAAAGGGAAGGAAGTGTATCAACAGGATGTGATTCAAAAGGCCTTTCGTGAATTTTTTACAGGATTGTACAAGAGTGACAAGATACATGGTTTAGATATAGATAGATACCTGGACAAAGAAAAAATACCTATAGTTAAGGACGAGCAGAGGGGAAGATTGAATCAACCAATAACCTCGGGAAAATCCTCCAGGTAATTAAACAGCTAAAGGCAGGGAAAGCACCAGGCACAGATAGTTTGACAGTGGCTTATTACAAAAATTTACAATTAGAAATGGTAGAACCCCTTAAGGAATTATTTAATAAAATCTAAGTGGAAGGGAAGGTACCCCCATCTTGGAAGACAGCTTTCATATCCCTGATACCTAAAGAAGATCAAGATCTTAGTCAACCAAAAAATTATAGACCTATATCATTACTTAATATAGATTATAAAATTTTTACAAAAATACTAGTGAATAGGTTAATGTTGGTCATTCAGCAACTGATTCATAATGATCAAACCGGTTTTATACAAGGGAGACAAATGAGAAGTAATGTAAGACAAATTGTTAATATACTGGAATATTTGGGAAAGAATAATCAAATCCTCGCAGCGCTTATATTCTTAGATGCCGAGAAAGCCTTTGATCAAGTGAATTGGCAATTTTTAATGAAAACAATGCAAAAGATGCAAATAGTAGAGTATTTTCTACAATCAAAGCAACATATCAGGAACAAACAGCACAAATTATAGTCAATGGAAGTTTAACAGAACCATTTAAAATCGAGAAAGGTACAAGACAGGGTTGCCCCCTATCACCATTATTGTTTATTATAACCCTCGAGTTATTGTTGAATAAATACGGGAGTCAGATGATTTACAGGGAATCAAGATTAGGCATCAAGAATATAGACTATGTGCATTTGCGGACGACTTGGTTATAACATTAACCCAACCAGAGAAATCTATCAAGGTTTTAATGAATATGACTAATCAATATGGCCAAGTATCTGGATTTAAAATAAACCTAGGAAAAATAAAGATGCTAGTTAAAAATATGAACACTAATCAAAGAGAAGACTTAGAAAAAATGACAGGATGTGAAATAGTTAAAAAGGTTAAATATCTAGGAGTCTACATTTCAACCTCAAACGGAAAACTATATGTATAATTATGAGCCACTATGGCATAGTATACAGGCAGAGATGAAAAATTGAGAAAAAATATAATTATCTTTGTTGGGAAGAATAGCAGCAGTGAAAATGAATGTCTTGCCTAAATTTCTATTTCTTTTTCAAATGATACCAATACTTTAAAAAGATGCAAATTTGCTAGAATGGCAGAAGGGTATTAACAAATTTGTTTGGGCAGGGAAGAAACCAAGAATAAAACTTAAAATAATGCAAATGTACATGAGAGAGGAGGTTTGAAATTGCCAAATCTAAAATTATATTATGAAGCAGTAGTTTTATCACTAATCAGTGATTGGATTAACTCAACAGATGATAGAATACTTAATATCGAAGGGCATGATTTGGTATATGGTTGGCATGCTTATCTGTTATATGACAAGAAGGTGGATAAGAATTTCAAAAGACATATTTTAAGAAATGCTCTACTGCGGGTCTGTAGAAAATATCACCATAAACTAAACGACAAGATACCTATGTGGGCAATTCCCAGACATGCAATAGAGAACATAAGTATAGTACAAAAACAGGATGTAACTACATACAGACAGCTTCTCACTATAGAAAGAGGTGTATTACAGCTAAAACCCTTGAATGTATTAAAAGAGGAAAAGGTAATTCAAACATGGTTTCAGTATGGACAGTTACAGGCCAGATGGAAAAAAGATCAAAAAATTGGTTTTATGCAAAATGAGGATAATTTACTAAAACAAATTAGGGATCAAAGTCAAATGCATATAAAAAGGTTATATAATGTATTAATAGAAATGGATTCAGAAACAGAATTAGTTAAAGATTGTATGATAAAGTGGGCACAAAATTTTGAAGAACCAATAATGTTGGATACATGGGAAAAGATATGGGTGAGAAATGTAAAATTCATACAAGCCCAAAATTTGAGAGAGAACTTTTATAAGATGTTTTATAGATGGCATTTAGATCCTAAAAAACTGGCCTGCATGTATCTGAATTTACAACCTAAATGCTGGAGATGTGATTGTGTTGATGCTATGTATTATCATATATGGTGGACTTGTAAAAAGGTTAAAGCATTTTGGATAAAAATATGGTCTATTATGCAAAATGTTCTTTAAAAAAGGATAAAGTTTACCCCTCAGTTATTCCTGTTAGGTATAACTACTGATTGTACTGTTATAGAGAATAACTTGATTTTGTACTTAATAACGGCAGCAAGACTGTTGCTGGCGCAATACTGGAAGAAGGAAAATTTGCCTACTATTCAAGAATGGACATTAAAAATAACAAACTTAGCAGAGATGGCTAAAATATCAGCATATCTTAAGGACCACTCAAATGAGAAATATAAACTGGAGTGGAGAAGATGGATTGATTATATTCAAAATAAATATAGGACTAAGAAATTCCAGATAGTTTATGACTGAAAAAGTGAGGAATGATATAATCTGTTTAGAGTTAGCCTAACAAAAGAGAAGTTAAAGCTCAAATGAAAGATGATAACTAACTTTCTTTAAGTTTATTTTAGAAATCTTTGTTAAAGATTTATACTCTGTATTTGTTCTGGGAAGTCGGGGGGGGGGAGGTTGGGGGGGTTGGGCTTGGGGGAGGAGGTAAATATTTGTAAAAAAAATTTAAAAAAAATTTCAATAAAAAAACTAGCATTGTCTCAATTTCGCCTCTTTCTCCTTATATTGAACTGACATTGCCTATTAATAGTGTTTGCTTTAATATTGAACAGTTATATTCCTGTTTATAAGCTACAAGTAGGGCTTTAACTGCATGAGCAGATCTGCTGCAGTTTGGTGTGATGGAAACTGGCTTAGCTGCTTTCAGATAAAACCAGAAAGGATAAAGATATAGAAAAGAAAAAGACATAGGATAGTCTATTTAACCAGGAGTACTTTTTCTGATTTTCTGGATATATGATACATTTTTTTGGAAAATGTATTGTACTAAATTACCTGAAAAATTCCTGCATATTCTAAGATCTAAGGCTACATGGGATAAATTCCACTAGCTTCTTACCCAGCAACTTCTGCTTCATTTTTAAATAGGTAAACTTCATAATGCAGAGCATATAACTCTAGTTCAGTAACTACATCTCATCCTTTCAAATTAAATCACATGTGTTAAAGGCCAGTTTAAAAGCATGTTATTAAAAAAATGACTGAATTGTATAAATTAATGGTTCATGTTGGCTAAAATAACTAAAACGCAGTTCTTAAATTGTTATCAATATATTGCATCGGCTGTTTGACTTGCCTGGTCATGTTTAATAAATTCACCAAAGAAAGAAAAAAATTATATCTGGAGAAGAATTTGATGAAAGCAATTTAAACTGAAATTGGAATAAAATATGATTTAAAATGAAATGGGAATAAAATACAATCTAAAAAAAATGGGAATAAAATATAGTAATTTAAGATATAGCCTAGTTCCATGATGGTGAATGCGAGCCGTTGTCCCAATTTAGCTCTGTCACGCATGCATGTGTGCCTCCCACTGGTCTTTTGGTCTCTGCTGCGAATGTGGGGGGCACATGTAGGGGTGCATACACGAGGGCGCATTCACATTGCATTTTGGGGGTTTGGGTGCATGCACACGTTTTGGGCACTTGGTCCGGAAAAGGTTAGCCATCACTGGTCTAGTTAATATATTTCAATAGTATTATAGTACTTCTGAATTATTTTGATTAAAATTGTATATATTTTTGTGTATATTCTATATATATATATATTTGTGTATATTTTAGACAGGCTATGCAAGATTTCCTATTTCCTTTCCCTTTTTTCTTCATAACCAATTTGCTGAGCTTATTCTGAAGATAGATTGATTATTAATGTTTTTGTTTTTTGTCTGACGTAGTGTACCACCCCTAGTTCTTTGGGGTTCACACTTGTAATGAAAGCATTCTGGGCAAATGTGTTTTCTTTTCCAGTTCATACCAATTCTTTTTACAAAATTCTTTTTACAAATATTATACTGTGGTCTCACTCAAAGGAAATGTTAAATTTAAAATTGCTTTTCTAATTGATGGTGTGAAAATCAGTTATTTCTAAGTATATTTCTAACCTTTGTACAGTTAGTTAAAAGTGTTAATGTATGTATGTATGTATGTATGTATGTATGTATGTATGTATGTATGTATGTATGAATATTTATGTGAAAATAGATATTATTTGGGATATCATAATATGATATTCCAAAGATTAATTAAATGAAGCAACTGGTTCTAATTTTTAAAATGTATTTATTTATCTTTTACCTAAACTTCCTAAGTCAGATAAGTTGTGAAATTTGAACATATTTGTAAAGCTCAACTGTAGATAGGTGATTGAAAGCTATTTATTGCATTTGAAAATAGACTTGTATAAATGGTTGTAATAAGTATTGGTGCTGTATTAAAACACTGCCATGTGTTTTTCAGGCACTTTAAAGTAATTATTAATAGAAACATGCAGAGAAAGCATGTTTTGTTTCAAACTTGGAATAGTGGTCCTTTTCATTTTGGTTAGGAAAAAACCAAACTCTATAGACAATTAGATCAGGACAAATTTTGTGTTGAATGTTTCAGTCATGTGATATAATTGGAACTTACAACAATCACTTTGCTCCATTGCTCTTAATCACAAAAGTCAATAGTCAATAGTCCATGCTTCCCAGCAGCCAGTTTGTAGAAGGAGTGACAAATAGGTGATCTAAAACATTTTTAACATAAAATGTTAAAAATTATTAATAGTTGTTTTTTTCAATTCCTATGTGCTGTTGAGTTTATGGTATCTAGGTCTTACTAAGAAAACTATAATTTTAGTCTTGTAAGTGTAAGCTCTTCCTTGTTAGGGATGAGGAGAATTGGAACATATGAAAGATATACTGGAAGAATATCCAGTCAAAACAATATAAGTAATAGAGGCAAATATGGAAAATATAACCAAAGAACTCCATGACGGATGCATCAAATTTCAGGATAGGTAAAACAGATAAATCAGAAAGTGGATTTTCTGGAACATAGAATGAATACCAGGGATTTAGAGTATGAAAGAGATGTGGATACCTTTGCTGTGATGGAGCCACATGTGAAACAATTGCTACTAACATTTCATGCTATCCTTTAAGAAGTTTTAATTTTGAATTTAATTTTATTTATTTTGTCAAGCATGTATAAGATAACAGATATAAGTATAAACATGACTATGAATACAGGAAATGGATATGAATAAGTGGGGACAGTAGGACAGGGATGGTAAGCATGTTGGTGAGCTTATGCACGCCCCTTGCAAACCTTCGGAATGGGGTGAGAGGTCAACAGTAGACAGTCTAAATTAAAGCTATGGGGGTTTGGGGATGAAACCACAAAGTCTGTAGCTGAAGTCGTATTTTCTGCAATCGAGTTTGGAGCGGTTTACATTAAGTGTTATCTATTGTGATCTCATGTATTGTTGTGGTTGAAGCTGAAGTAGTCATTGATAGGTAGGACATTGTAGCAGATAGTTTTGTGTACTATGCTCAAGTAAGACTGAAGATGGCATAGTTCTAAGTTGTCTAAGCCCAAAATTTCAAGCCTGGTGGTATAAAGTATTCTGTTGTGAGCAGGGGAGTGGATGACTCTTCTCGTGAAATATCTCTGGATTCTCTCAATTGTATTAATGTCTGAAATGTAGTGCGGGTTCCAGACCGATGAGCTGTATACAAGAATAGGTATAGCGAAGGTTTTATATGCCCTTGTTTGCAATATAATATTACCGGAGAAAAAGCTTCGGTTAAAATTAGTAAAAGATTAGGTTAAGAACTCTTAATGCCTTTTTGACAATACTATTACAGTGAGCTCTGGCACTTACATCATTAGAAATGAGTACTCCAAGGTCCTTGACAGAGTGAGGGTCATCCACGAGGTCATATCCGCCCAGTTTCTTTTGGTGTTCTGATTTATTTTTGCCATTTGTTGGTTAAAATTTGGAGTTGCCAATTGTTTGACGATTCTGACACAAGGTCACAGTTTCTTTGTAGGGCAGTAGCATTGTCGGTGATGTTGAATAGAATAGAATAGAATAGAATAGAATAGAATTTTATTATTTGTATGCCGCCCTTCTCCGGGAGGACTCAGGGCGGCAAACAATTCAAAAGGGGAAAAAGGGGAACATAAAAACGAAATACAAATAATAAAAATAGGCAACAGTCGCACAACCATACATGTCGAGAGGGGAGGGAACTCATCACCCCCAGGCCTGCCGGCAAAGCCAGATTTTGATGGCTTTTCGGAAGGCCTGGAGGGAGGTGAGGGTCCGAATCCCTGCGGGGAGTTCATTCCAGAGGGCCGGAGCTGCCACAGAGAAGGCCCTCCCCCGGGTAATAGCCAGATGGCATTGGCTGGTAGATGGCACCCGGAGGAGGCCAACCCTGTGAGATCTAATGGGTCTGTGGGAGGTAATTGGCAGCAGGCGGTCTCTCAAGTACCCAGATCCAATACCATGAAGAGCTTTATAAGTTACGACTAGCACCTTGAAGCGTATCCGGAGACTGATCGGTAACCAGTGCAGCTCGCGGAGGATAGGTGTAACGTGGGTGTACCGAGGTGCACCCACAATTGCTCGCGCGGCTGCATTCTGGACAAGTTGAAGTCTCCGAATACTCTTCAAGGGCTGCCCCATGTAGAGCGCATTGCAGTAGTTTTACATCATCAGCGAAGAGAATGCAGTTGCTTATGATATGCTCGCAAAAGTCATTTATGTAAAGTATAAGAGTGTGAGTCCTAATACACTGAGTTATAAGTATTATTATTATAATATGAGTATTGTATTAGTTATATTAATAATATAATTATTTAAGAATTGTTATAATAATTTATAAATTATTATAGTGTTATAAGTATGAGTTATAAGTATTTGGGATGGGGAATTAAGCTGGTGTAGTAAACTCAAAGGGAGATTTGCAGTCATGAAATATGGAGCTGCTGAAGAGAGGTGTTTACACTGTCAAGGCCAACCATCCTGAGCTTCCAGATCGGAGAAATACCTGAAGGTGGGCTTTTCCACAACATTGTACTGGACATTGATTGGACTCTCAGTACTGGATTCTAAGGGATGGGATTTGGAGTGACATTTTTTTCTTCAGAATTTTTATTTTATTTTATGTTCCTTTACATACCATTTTAAGTATACATTCACATAATTATTATTCTTTACATTTGTCATTCTTATACATTTATTATTTCATTTAATAGGTTATAATATACAGTTTGGGTTGCTTTATTTACCATCCCTTCCTCTTGTTATAACACCACCTTATTTTCCCTTTCTTTTCTCCCTCCCTCCCTTCTCTACTTTCTTCCTTTCTCCTCTCCTTCCCCTTCCTTTTTCCCTTACCTTTCTTCTACTCCTACTCTTCCTCTTCCCTCTCCTACCCTCTCTCTTTCTCTTCCTCTCCCTTCCATCCTCTTCTCCTTACCTCTTTCTTCTTTCCCCGTCTTCCTTTCATTCTCTCCTCCTCTCTCCCTTTCTTTTCTATTTTTGTAGGTGTCTCTTTCAGATCTCAGTTTATGTTTCCTTGGGATGGTATTTCCACAAACCCAAATATAATTTGGTATCATTTCTTATTCCCTTACCTTCGCTAATCTATCCTATGTTTCTCGCTCCCTTTATATCTTGTTCTTGAATATATAATTATATATCTAATATTTTCTTTTCTGTTTTCCCCTTCTTCCCCCCTTTTCCATTTAATAGTGCATCATCTGGGTTCTATTTCTTCTTCCTACTTTCCTTTCTAGTTTCCTTTCTCTAGCCAATCATAAAATCTTCCCATGTCTTGAACTACTCTGATTCCTCTTTGTCCTTTATTTTCTTTGTCAACCTATTCATCTCTGCACAATCTAATACCTTTTTTTACTGTATCTTCATCTGTTGGTAGCTTATTTAATTTCCAATTTTGGGCAAATACAATTCTTGCTGCTGTAGTTACATATATAATCAAATAGGTATCCTCTTTCTTGAATTTCTCTGGGATAATACCTTGTAAAAATATCTCTAGTCTAAATTCTATTTCTTGTTGTAACATTTTCTTTAACCATACTCTTATTTTAGTCCAATATTTCCTTGCTCAATCATGTGGCCAAAATTCTTTGCCCAAGTTAACATTGTATCTTTAACCACTTCTTCTTCTAGCCTAGTTCTTAATAAGT
This sequence comes from Thamnophis sirtalis, assembly GCF_051295495.1. Lineage (NCBI taxonomy): Eukaryota > Metazoa > Chordata > Lepidosauria > Squamata > Natricidae > Thamnophis > Thamnophis sirtalis. The sequence goes on along the minus strand of NW_028261384.1, from coordinate 60,957,265 downwards.
AGCTATATAGTTTCTTAATTATTCTTTCTTCCATTCCCATAAGTATCTTATCCAACTCCGAACTTCCTAAGTTAAAACCGTATTCCCTTTTATATTGTTCATATCTTGATTGTATTTGCAATTGTGAAAACCATCCTATATCAATCCCTTGCTTTTCTATTTCTTGTTTTTGTTTTAGTTCCCCCTTTCTATTATGATATCTTTGTATCTAATAATATTTTCCATACTACTAATATTTGGATGCGTCAATGCTCCCTTTGTTGAAAGTCATATTGGTATTTCTAAGTAGTGTTTCCCTTTCACTCTTTCCCATATTGTTAATAATCTATTCCTTACATAATGTCTTTGAAAACAGCCATGTGCCTTACTTTTGCCATACTACAAAAAAGCATGCCAACCCAGTTGCAAATCATGACCCTCCAATGTCAATAATCTTGTATTTCTCAATGTTTAGTTTATCTAGCTGTTCTTAGCTCCCTCTCCTCCTTTGTCTCTTTGGCTCTTGCTCCTTCTCTTAGCGTTTTCTCTTTCTGTTCTTTCTCCATCTCCCTTTGATCTTTTCCCTTAGCTTCCTGGCATTTAGCTCCTCCCTCTTCTCTTACCAGCATTCCCTCCTGTGCTACTATATATTGTTCATAAAACAATTCTGCTTTCTCTAGTGTATCTAATCGGTACCTTTGTTCTTGCCAGTTTACCAAAATCCCTTCTGGAACAAGCCATCTAAAACTCACCCCTTTTTTGATCAGACTCTTATTCAAAAAGTGGTTTTCCTTTCTTATTTCTGTGATCTTCCTTAGGACTTGCTTCAATACCACTATCTCTCTACACTTGTATTTTATTCTTGTATTTCTTGATGCTTGCAATATTTCATTTTTTAGAGGTTTTTTTGACAAATCTTACATGTATCTCTCTGGGCAAGTTGTTTCTAATTGCATGTATTATATATACTTTAATGTGTCATCCATTCCCCTAGAATATATTCCTTACTCATTTCTGTAGCCGCTGAAAGAATTTCTGCAATCTTCTCTGCTAAATTATCTCCTTTCTCCTCTTCTATGTTCTGGATCTTTCCATCTCCCAAAAAACACTGGCTCCATCTTGCTTTTTATCAATTGCTGTCAGCCTATAATCCATCTCCTCCACTTTTTTCTCTGTTATTTCTGCCTTTTCTTCCACCTTTTGCACTCATTTTTCCCCATCATTTCCTTGACTTCTTTCAATTCATCTTCCACCTTATCCACTTTCTCTTCTATTTTGTTTATTTGCTCCTTGAGAGCCATGTGCATGACTTGTAACATACTTCTAAGTTCCAGGATGGCTTTATTTTGTTGTGTGGTGTGTCTGTTGCTTTCAGTATTGCTGAACCAGGCGGTGTAGCTGTTGCAGATACATATAATGTTATTTTCTTCATCTTGGTATTTGACATATTTGAGTTATAATCAAATTTTATAATCCAAAGAGTAAATTAGTAGATTGATTGTAATCCTGGAGCCGCCCACAGCAGCGCAATCACCAACTTCCAATAAACCCACCCTTGTTCTTGGACCCAGTCTTCAGATTCTTGCTACCTTAATCCATTCGCTTTATAATGCCAATGTGAAGTTTAAAAAAAGGAAACAAGAAAAAAAGATTGGTGAAAAAGCACTCACCCCTCCCCTCAAAAAAGAGAAAAAATGCCACAAAATTAATTCCACAATGGTAATCCACACCTCATTGCAAAAAGGCAGAAAAAAAGAGACGGGAAAATAAAGGAAAGAAAAAGATAAAAATTTGGGTAGGTAAAAGAGAACCCAAATAACCAAATGAACAAAAGGAGGGGGGAGAGAATCTTTAGTATTGGTTGTCTGGGTTATCCAAGTTTCTTCTTCCAGTAAAAAAGAAAAAAAAAGTGCTGTCAAAAGGGCATGCTCAGCAGCCCATTATAATGTAGCAAGAGAGCGCAACACCGTGTTTACACAGCTGATCTTATTTTCTTTCTTCTACAAGAGACTTTATAATCAATTTGGTATTATCAGCAATAGCTCAAGATCAATCCTTCTTAGCCAGCTTTTATTCAGCCAACGTTTATTATTAGATGGCAGTGTAAACAATTCATCATGTTTATCTTTTAAATTCACGGCTTTGAAAGCAAATCAGAGAGATTATCAAAAGTTAGAGAATCAAAAACACAGAGTAAAAGTCAAAGCCAAAAGATTCCAATTTGCTTTCTAACCCTTAAGCAGTTCTCAAAATCTATTATTTCTTTTGTCTTGCTAATGGCTTTGTCTGTTCGCTGCTGGCCTGAGGAGCGGGAGAGATTTCTAGCGCCTGCTTCCTCCCTGTGTCTTGCCACACCCTTCATGGATTTGGGGTGACTTTCTATCTATAGCTTTCACATGTTTTGACTCAGATCTTGCCTTTCACTGCTATCACTTCAAACAGTAAAAGTACCTCTCCTCTAAATCAATGGAGTTGAGGGTTTTCTTTCTTGAGTTTTGAATGGAGGCAGGCCTGACATTAGGCAAGATCTGCTTTATCAGCCAATCCAGAGACCCCAGTGAACCATGGCGACTGAGCACTCGACATTGACCCATAGTGAGGCTAGAGCCCTGGAATTACCTCTCCTCAGCCACACTGGAGACGACATGAGATAGAGAGGCTGGAGGAGCTGCGACTCAAGGAGGAGACTGTCTCAGCCAGATGGTCGCTAGGCATAGAACAGCTGGAAGACCCCAAGGAGCACCCACCTGGGGAAACCCTCACCAGAGTGTGTGCTGACTTTTCCCTGTCTAACTCTGACAAAGAACCTCTTGCCACCCCATGCACTGCAATTGCTGCATGAAGCAATTGAGAACCAGAGAGTTCGGAAGGCTGTCACCCAGAACTCTGCCCTGCCATTGTATGAAGAGACGGACCAGGCAATGGGATGAGTGGCTGCTTCTATAGCCGCCATGGCAACTTCCGTTGGTCCACAAGGGATAGCTCTGGCCAGAGCTGCTTTGGTGACTCAAGTCCTCCCAGTGGGTGGGCATTCCCCAGAGGTGCTGAATTCCTAAAGTTCCTCCGCTGGGAGTAAAATACAAAGGATCCCAAAATACGGATCCCAGCACTCTGGGATTGTTCCTAGCCCAGGTCTTGAATTACATGCAGGTATATGGAGAAGAGTTGAGATCTAAGGCAGCCAAAATGAGATGTGTCAACATGGCCCTGGAAGGAGCTGCAGACTGGATGGTCACCTTTCACAATGACAATGCTTCCAACTAAGGAACTATGACCAGTTTATGTTGTCCCTTCGTTAGAGGTTCAAAAATTCCCTGACCCAGGGGTGTCAAACTGGATTTCTTCAAGCACCTCAGTTTCACCCTCCATGGTGTCCAGCAGCTGGCAGAATGCTGCAGGAGGCCAAAAACGGGCCATGATATATGTTCATGCAGCGTGTATTGTCTGGCAGAGGCACCATGGCCTGGTAATTTCATATTTCCAGGCTGGGCCCACAGGCCTTGAGTTTGACACCCCTGTCCTAGCCAAATGCAAGGCTAGGAGCTGAATGAAGACCATCACTCAGGGGCATATGTCAGTGGCAGAATATATCCAGGAGTTCCATGAGCTGGCTTGTCACATGGCCACATGGCCTCAGGAAGTCCTGATGGAATGTTGTAAGGATGGGCCATGAAATCTATTACTGCTACGACTCCCGAGTGTCCCCTCAAGAGCTCCAACACTGGTACATCTTAGCTAACAAGATGGAAATTGATCTGGCTAAAGACTGGCACCATAGCAACCACAGTTGGAACAAATGCCCACTCCCTGCTCCTAAGGATTCCCAAAGAGCTGTCAAATGCAGACCAGCACCCAAACTGAGGTCCACAGCATGCTTCAAGTATGGGAAGGAGGTGCACTGAGCAACTGAGTGCTGTTCAGTCAAACTAAACCCCAAACGTGCAGCCACTGGGGGCAAGAGGACTGAGAAGCAGCCACTGAAGCACCAAGAAACAGCGTCAAGAGGGGTGGAGGTCATTGAGTTCACCCCTCCTTTGCAAGAGCTGGGAGCTCCAACCCTACTGGAGAAGTGAGACTGATGACAATCCCCTAGTACCGGGATGGCGAACCTATGGCACTTGTGCCACAGGTGGCACGCGAGGCGTTGTCCTGTCAGCTGGCCAGCATGCATGCACACGCTGGCCAACTGAGTTCAGCCATTTTTCTCCCTCCCCAGGCTCCAGAGGCTTTATAGGAGTCTGGGGAGGGCAAAAAGAGCCTCCCCCCCCAGAGGCCCTCTGGAGGCTTCAGGAGCTTCCCTGAAGCCTCCAGAGCGCAAAAAACTGGCCCTATGGGCAAACCAGAAATTTGGGAACGGACTTTCAGTTTGCTTGTAAGGTCAGTTTAAGCCCTCTGTAGGCTTCAGGGATCTTCAGGCGGCTTCCTTGAAGCCTCTGGAGGACTAAAAAGGAGCCTACGAGCAAATCAGAGGTCCTCCTGAAGGTGCCTGAAGCCTCCGGATGGCCTGGGGGTGGGTGGGAGAGGCTTTTTTCGCCCTCCTTGGGCTCCTATAAAGCCTCTGGAGCCTGGGGAGGGTGAAAAAAGCATGCAAAAAATGGGGGGAGTGCCTCTTATGCGTGCATACACACTGGAAGGGCATGCATTGGATTATGGGTGCAGCACGCCCACGTACGACCCCCCTGCGCTCCCCCCTTATGGTACGCAAGCCAAAAAAGGTTCGCCATAGCTGCCCTAGTAAGTGACTTGCATGACTATCCCAGTGGAGCTAAGAGTCAGAAGAATCATCAGGCACCTAGGGGAAGATGCTGGTCCTTTTGGACTCAGGATGCACTAGGTGTGTGATTAGCCCCAAGGGGATTGAGAAACAAACTAAGGAGACTTAAGGAATCGATGGCCTTTTGCCAGCTGGATGGGTCAGTGGTGTTGGTGGGAGTTCACCTCATAACTGAACTGATGGAAATGTGGATAAGGAATCACAAAGAGATATTGAGTTTTGTTGTAGCCCCCAAAATGGAGGCTGTCCATTCTTGGTGTGCCCCTCCTGTTTGGATTAACCTTGCTCCAAAAATGGAACCCTCTTGTGAACTGGAGGATGGAGCTTTTGAGAATCCAGTCCCAACTGGTGAGAAGAGCAGGAGAGAAACCCTCTCTGAGAGTCAAGGTTACAAGGGAATTAGGAGCTGCAGTGCACGAGCACATGGATGAAGAGGAGAAAATCTCAAAGAAATACTGGGACCTCAGGGAGGAATTCCGTGAACAGGGCTCTGAAGTGCTCCTGCCCCATAATCCCACAGTCTGCAGCATAGAAATCCTCCCTGGGACAAAGCTCCCCAAGCCAAAAATCTATTCAATGACTCCAAGGGAGTTGGATGAGATTGGGCCTCTTTGTCTTTGCTTAGATTATAAAGGTCTGAACACTGTGTGAATGGAAAATGTTTACCTGCTGCTGCTAATAAAGTACATAATGGCACATTTGGCCAAAAGAAAAATCTTTACTAAGCTGGACTTGAAGGAAGCTTACTACAGAGTTCACATTAAGGAGAGAGACAAATGGAAAACTGCCTTTAATTGCCTCTAGGTTGCTTCCAGTTCAGAGTGATCCCATCCGGATTACAAGGGGTGCCTGCTGTATTCATGCAATTAATCAATTAGGTGCTGCCTGAACATTTATACAAAGGGGTCCTGGTCTACTTAGACGACATTCTCATATACACAGACATTATGGAGGAGTATGTAAAGCTAGTGCGTGTATTCCTGAATAAGAGCTGGTGAACTGTACGCTAAATTGTCCAAGTGTGAGTTTCACCAGGACAAGATTGACTACTTAGGATATTGCATATCACACGAGGAGATAGAGAAGGTGCGAGCAGTCCTGGAATGGGCACTCCCTCACACTAGAAAGCAGTTTTCTTGGTTTTGCAAATTTTTATAGACAGTTCATTCCTTTTGCTGAGATTACCAATCACTAACCTTTTGAAAACTAAGGGAGAATCCAAGCCTAAGGCTAGCTAGAAATCTCTGAAGATGAGCTTTTCCACAACATCATACTGGACATTGATTGGACTCTCAGTGCTGGACCCTGGAGGGAGGGATTTGAGGTGACTCTAACTTTTGCACATTTTGAATCAGATCTTGCCTTGCGTTTGCTATCTATCACTTTAAACTTAATAAAAGTACCTCTCCCCTAAATCAATTGAGTTGGGGTTTTCTTTCTTGAGTTTGAATGGAGGCAGGCTTGAAATGGATATTTAAATAGATAAAGTTCATAGAATAAACTCTTGTTATGCCACGATCTGGGAAGTCTGTAATGATGTGCTGGTCTGTTTTGTAAAAAGAATGATGTGAGATCAAGCCTTGAATTGTCATTTCAAAACTAAATTGCAGATTCATAATGTAGAAATAATTGTTTTGAAGGAAATCACCATTAGAATATTGAGGAAAAGAAAAGCATATGCCTTCCTGAGAATTATTCTAAAAAAGAGGATTCCATTTTGTTGGGACAAATTGGAAGGGATGATCTTCACATACCAAGAAAAAAGATTTTAGACAGCGAGAGAAAAAGATGGCCATTACGGCTAGACAGGGCTATGACAGCTCAACTGAAGAAGCAAAGAGACAATTTAACAACAGTGTGGTTGAGCTGGATGGGATTTTTCCAACTTCTGTTGAGCAATTTGCCCATGTAATGACTTCTAAAGAAAGTGGGACTCTAGAGAGGAGGAGGAGGAGTTTTCTCCCACCCCTTAAGAATAGTGGCGATTAAGACCATGAGCTGCTGACAGATCCAAAAAAAGGAGAAAGAATTGTTTGAGAGAATCAATTTTAAAGCCAGAGGAAAACTGGACTGGTTGTTTTAGCAACTTTAATTGAGTTAAAAAATACTAGAATACATTTAAAATGAAACTCTGACTTTTAAAAGAAGATCTTGGACATTTTAGAAATTCAAAAGTAAAAGCAGAGAAATAGAGTAAGAGTGACACTTACTGGTGGGGAAGGACACCAGGGAGTGAAAAGTGAAAAGACCTTGACTGCTGATAAGATTGTTATTGCTACAAGTAACATCTGCAAATTGTTTACATTGGACATTTGGAAACAGACAGTGAAAATATTGAAACATTTTGAACACTGTAACTCTCTGAACCTTTGGATTATAAATATGCTGAGCAGTTTGAGGTTGGAAAACAGTGTGGATTTATTCTGAGACTAAGTGGCTGGTTCTTTGATTTGCAAGATACTGTGGTTTACAAAACATTGTGGATTTGGTGCGCCTCTGTGGATTACAAATACTATTTGCCAAAAAAAGAAGAAACAGTAGATGTTTTTAAATAAATTATTTGGATTAATTTACAGACTGTGGATTATAATAGTAAAAAACTGAGAGGTTGGCTGGCGATTGGGGAAAAAGAGAAAAGGATTCTTGGGTGAATTTCTTTTGGTAATATTTCAAAAGTTGGGAAAGGAGTTAGCTGGGGATTTTGGATTATTCTGGTATTATTTTGAATTATTGTTTATTCTTTTTAAATTTATTAACAGCTTAAAATGGCAAGTACTCAAAACTTAACTAAAATAGGAGGAGGGAAACTACATCTGCACCAATAGCAGCAGCATTCAGTTCATCAAGTCAAAGATCAATGGACAGTCTGATACAACAAGAGAAAATAAATACAATTCAAAAAGATGCAGTCAATGTTTCAATCGCTACAAGAGGTATTGGCAAAAACCCACAACGGGATAAAGAATGAGATGGGAGAGATGAAGAAAAAATACAAAACAGGGATGAAAAAATAGGGAATTTTCAGCAGATGATAGTTTAAAATGAACAAAAGATTAAGGTGTTATAGAAGATAAATCAGAACAAGCAGAGAAAAAAGTGGATGAGATGAACCAAAGACTCACTCAGGCAAACAGTAATCACCTTAGAAATGGAGAAGGCTGAATATTTCCTGAGATTCCAGAATATTGATGAAAAAAATGTCTCACTGAGATGATGGCAGAATTGTTGGCAGATGCCTTGGAGATAAGTAATCAGGAGATGCAGGCTGAAATGGATGAAACATTTAAAATACATATGAGTTGTGCAAGAAGGAATAAACTCCCAAGAGAAGTGCATGTGAAGTTTATCAAAAAGATAATAGCTGAAATATTCAAAAAAGCAAGAGAGGAACCATTGAAACACAAAGGGAAAGAAATTGTGGTCCTGAAACAAGTACCTAGGAGAGTACGGAAGCAGTATTAATTCCTGATAGGACAGTTTATTAAATACCATGCAGATGGTTGACACTTGAGGGAATTTAATCACTTGGAATGATAAAAGATACAAATTAGATTCTTTAGATAAAGCACATGATTTTTATGAACACCAGTTCAGTTCATATGAGGAACAAGAGAGAAGAGAGGAAACAGACAGTAAAGGACAAGAGTAATTAGTAGCAGGGGAAAATATACAACCAAAAGAAACTGAAACTGGGAAAAAAGAACGATCAGAATGAGAAGGAACAAGAGGAAAGGAACAGAGAAAAATAAGATCAACTAGAACAACATGACCTATTTATAAGTGAAAAGATGGAAGAAGAACTACAGCTATTGTCAATTAATTGAATTCAGTTATAAATAGGAAACAAAAATTTTACTAAATGACAAAAACTGAAATTAGATTTAATCTGTCTACAAGATGTTCACATTAAAAAATAACATAACAAATTACTAGAATATCCTAAAATTAGGAAATTATATTTTTCATTAGCACAAAAAAAGAAAAGAAACAATAAATGCCAGACAAATTTATACAGATGAAGATGGGAGAATTTTGATTGTGGATGTAACAAGAAACCATTAACAGATACTTTTGAAAGTGATATATGCACCTTATGAAAAACTTCATAAGAAAATTATAGAAATCGATTATGAAAATATTTGTGTGGTAGAGGATTTTAATGCAATTGTGACGCAAAATTTGACTACAGAAGCAGTAAAGTAGGCAAAAAGGCAAATGGAAAAAGAATTGGCACAAAAAAATAAAAGTGCAAAACAAAACTTCTTTGAAAATGCTAACAAACCAGGAAAATGGTTAGCATATAAACTAAAGAGAGAGAAAGAAAAGAAACTGATAAATAGATTGGTAGATGAGAAAGGAACTCTCCATTATCAAAGAAAAATAAAAAGAAAATAATTCAGGATTTCTATGAAAATCTGAACGGTCAAGAAAAAATTGCAGAAGATAAAAGAAGATATTTGGAAAAATCTGGATGAGTGCCTGAAACAGTAAAAGCCATGTTAAATGAAAGGATAATGATGATGGAACTAACAGAGGCGATCAAGAGAGAAAAGAATAATAAAACACCAGGACTAGATGGTCTACCGGCAGAATTCTACAAGTATTTACAAGACCCTCTAGGACTTTCAATGTTGGAAATCTATAATGAAGTATTGTTAAAAGCTAAGATACCAAATACTTGGACAGAAGCAAATATTACTCAAAGGCACAAGGTAAGGATGTCCATTGTTTCCTTTACTATCTATATTGATATTGGATATATTAAATATAAATATTAGACAAGAAATATAAATAAAAGGTATGGAAATAAAGAAAACCATAGGCATTTGCATATGATCTGGCATTTATTTTAGAAGAACCACAAGAAACCGGACCTAAATTAATAAAAAAATAACAGAAGAGTATGATGAAGTGTCAAGATTGAAAATAAACAAAGAAAAACTAAAATATTAGCTAAAAATCTTACAGATAAACAGAAAAAAGACAATGAAGAATACAGACATCCAGATAGTTAAGAAAGTTAAATATTTAGTAATTCAATTAACAGCAAAATGTGTTACTTGTAAGGTTTCCTAAAATTGCAGTAAGCTCTTGTAACAAATCAAATCAGACTTGGAGAAGTGGAAAAATTTACAACTCTCATTGATAGGAAGAATAGCTACTATAAAAATGAATATTTTGCTGAGATTACTGTATCTGTTCCAAAGAGTATCAATAAAGCTGGAAAAAATATTTTGAGGAATTAAATAAAATGATGTCAAAATACATTTGAGAAGGAAAAAAAGCAAGAATAAGTCTGAAAATGTTATGAGATTCCAAAAGGTGGGGGGGGGATTTTGGATTGCCAGATTGGGAGTTGTATTATCAGGCCTCTGTACTTCATGGATGAAAGAATGGATAAATCTGAGACACAGACTATTATTAACATTAGAAGAACATGTTCTTCAATTAGGGTGGTATGCTTTTTTATGGCATGGGAAGAATAAAATACATAGATATTTTCAAAGACATTGTGTTAGACGTGCACTATTGTTAGTGTGGGCAAAAATGAAAGAAAAACATTATTTGAAATTACCAATCTGGCTCTCTAGATTCAAATATTCTTAACACAGAAAATATTACAAAGTATAAAGACATCTTGAATGAAAAGGGAAACTTAAAACTAAGCAAGAATTGAATAGTCAAAAGAATTGGCTTAGCATGGTGGTCGCATGTGCAAATACAATCAAGATATGAGAAAGATATTAAAATGTCTGGCTTCTATAAAAAGCCAACAGAACTAGACTAAGTATTAGCAGGGACAGCTGAAAAATTAATTTAAAAAATCTATAGTTTTCTTAGGTAAAGGTAAAGGTTCTCCTCACAGATATATGCTAGTTGTTCCCAACTCTAGAGGACAGTGCTCATCTCCGTTTCAAAGCCGAAGAGCCAGCGCTGTCCGAAGACGTCTCCGTGGCCATGTGGCCAGCATGACTAAAGGCCAAAGGTGCATGAAACATGGTTACCTTCCCACGAAAAGTGGTCCCTATTTTTCTACTTGCATTTTTACATGCTTTCAAACTGCTAGGTTGGCAGAAGCTGGGACAAGTAATGGGAGCTCACTCTGTTACGCAGCACTAGGGATTCGAATGACCAAACTGCCGACCTTTCTCATCGACAAGCTCAGCATCTTAGCCATTGAGCATAGTTACCTACTGAGCATTAAAATGGAAGAAGAGCAAATAAAAGAAACAATGATAGTATGGGCTAAGAATTTTGGTTATATTATAGAGTTAGATAAATGGCAGAAACTGTGGTACAGGAATTATAAACTAACAATGTCAACTGCATACAAAGAATATGTATATAAAATGTTTTATAGATGGCATTTTCTGCCAGCAAGATTAGCAAAGATGTTTAAGGATATGTCCGCTAAGTGTTGGAAATGTAATCAAATACCAGGTTCCTATTTGCCCAAAGCCAAAAAAATATTGGCGAAAAATACACATATGGTTAGAAAAAATAGTTAAGCAACATATATGTAGATTTAAAACCAGAAATACTTCTGTTGGGTATTTTACCAAAAAAATATAGTAAAGGGAATACATATTTAATTTTACATGTATTAATAGTAGCCAGAATTGTGTTTGCACAATTGAAGAGATCCGTACAGATGAAATTGTAATAAAAATATTAGAATGTGCAGAAATAGATATATTAACACTTAAAATGAAAAAAGAAGAAACTGAATATTTTTTAGCATGGGATTTGTTTTGTCAATGGCTAAATAGCAGAAACAGAAGTTAGAAATTTAAAAGCATAAGAGAAGGATTAATTACAATGAAGATGTACTAAAATGGATGTAAATATTATTATGTTATTATAATTGATGTTAGGAATATCATTACTATTACCATTACTATATCTCAAAGACAATTGTACTCAGATAGCACACTGTTTATATAGATATTAAATGTTTATGTTTTACATTATTAAAAAAGCATAAGCATATATATGAATAAATTATTGGATTTGGAAAGTCATGAATTGAAGTTTGGACAGCATACCTATCTATGATCATATCTATGATATGATAAAGTTAAAATGGATGCAGATTTCAAGGATCACTTTATTAGGCATTCCATTTATACGTTTTGGAATAAATACAAAGAAAAGGTTTTTCCGAAATATATCTGGATGTTACCCAAACATCTTTTTTTAAAGGAAGGAAACGATAGTGAGTTACAATTGGTGAATTTATACTGAATAATATCATTTGTTCAAAGTTAACCACTTCTGAAATCAAAAGAAGACTTAGAACTAGAGGATTGTAGCTATCATTGGTTTACCTATCTACAATTAAAATAAATGTTTACTATGGATAAAAAAATGTGGTAAAATATATACAAATATATTTTAGTTCTCTCTCTAAATTAACATCAAACACAGCAGTACATACATCACATACTCAAACATAGACACACATACTACCTTCACATTTACCTTGCTAATACATCTATATAAAGTCCAAGTTCAAATAGCAAATATAAAAAAATACAGCGGTGTGTAACAGTGACCAATTCTCTTTTATGTCTAATTGTCATCTGTTGACCACAGCATCACTTCCATCTATGCTATGAGTTTCCTCTGTAGGCATGCCACTCCAAATGATGTAGAAACTAGTGGGAAAACATATAAAATCAGCCATGGGGGACTTAATCCAGTGTGGAGAACTTTTAAGGGATGCTAAAAACGTCACTGACTTTCCTGAGGTGCAGGTTCTTAGCTGTTCCCCAGATCATTGTCAGGAATCATTTAAAATGATCAGGAATAATACCGACAATAAACTGTGAAGAATCTCAGTCCCCTGCCTTGTTTTCCCTCTTTGATTAATTTGTGCTATCAGAGTTTGAATCAAAATATGTTTATTATAGAGAAGTATTACATATATTACATATTAATATTACATAAAGGAATATGGTGGCTTAGTGGCTAAGACACTGAGTTTGTTGATCAGAAGGTCAGTAGTTCTGCGGTTCATATTCCTAACGCTGCGTAACTGAGTGAGCTCCTGTTACTTGTCTTAGCTTCTGCCAACCTAGCAGTTTGAAAGCATGTAAAAAATGCAAGTGGAAAAATAGGGGCCACTTTGGTGGGAAGGTAAAAGCGCTTCATGTGCCTTCAGCGTTTAATCATGCCTACCAGGAGCTGTATGTCTTTCTTAGTGAGCATTTTAAACAATTTCTTGAGAAAACATAATGTTATTATATAGAACTATGGGGGCAATCATTTTTATTCAATGTTGTCTTCAATACACTTCTACTTTTCATTTCACTGTGCTTAAAACATTGAATTACTATGTTTTAAGGGTTAAAGTGATCTGAAATATTGCCTTCCAATACATGGGCAAGGGCAAAGCACAGTTACCATGGAGACTGCGAGAATAATGTGTTTCCTGTCTTTCTTTTGCATTCTGATAGTAACATACTCCTGCATATAAAATGCAGCCATATAATTTTTGGATATACATTAAAATTGAAATCAAGTCCCATAACAGTATGAATCTGGTTAAGAGATACATAATTAATACTAACACAAGTCAATAATTTTCAAACATTTTTTCAGCAGCACGTTTTTAAACATTCCTTTTTAAATCTAAAGTCACAGTTTTAAAACACATTTTGCTGAACATAATAGGAATGTGTAGTTTTATTCTAGAATGACGTGGAATCTTTCTAAGGTGAAGCATATAGGAATTACAGGAGTTCCATTGACAGGGTGAAAACGATAACTGAAAAAGATTTCAGAGAAACTGTGTCTGTGTCTGTGTCTGTGTGTACCACTCTAGGCTTTATACAATTCCGTATCAGCCTCACCCATCTTGTCTATGATGATTTTTTTTATTTCATTTATGATCCTGCCAAAAATATTTTTTCTATAATTGAGTAGTAAAATGTTCACATGATATTTAGAATACTAAGTTTTTAGATTATGGGTGTAATTTGAAATAAAAACTAAAGCATTAGGGAATAAACTGGAAAGAAATGTTATAAGCCAGAAGATACTTTCAGTTTTTAAAAATAAACAACTTTAAGAAAATTATACTCTATCACATAATCACAAAATAGAGTATGTAAATGTTGAGGCATGGGAATGAGTTTATTTGTGTGAAGAATTTTTCATCTTATCTAGCAGTGGCTACCAGCAGATGATGTCACCTTTCAGCTGATTGGCTATTTCAGTACCTAATGCAGGCAAGAGACAGAAGGATGCCGGCACAAATCTCTGTGGTGAATCTGTGGTGTTTTTTCTCAGTTTTATATGGAATATTTTGATAAATATTGAGTATTCAATTGTACGGCCATGTGAGCAAGTGGGAATATCTTAGTGCAAGGGCCGTTGAAGAGCTGTCAGAGGAATGAGGCGACTGATCTGTAAACGGATCTGTGATTGTAAGTGTAAAAATCAGGGTGGAAGGATTAGCAGGGAGTGTTCATAGACACGTAGGAGGATTGTAGCAGAAATGGCAAGTACGAGTAATAGAAAAGCAGTGTTTTTCTTACAGAAATGCTGAATTAAACTGAAAATGTAAACGTTTAGTTGGAATTACAGAGTGTAAATGGACAGGAAATATATATCTAATGGATTTTTCCTTAGCTGCCAAAGATGATAGATTCTGTCATTCTATAAATGATAGATTCTGTCATTCGCAAGCCTATTATATGAAATGAAATTACATTATTTCTTTTCTTGTTTTTCTTGTTTGTAGCCTTAAAGTGGCATTCTATTTGAATGGATTTTTGCTATGCTACAGCTGGAAATATTTATTTTTAAAACAAAATAATACGGAGTTATAATGCATGTTTTTCTTTTTAAAAACACCTTTCTAGATAAAAGCATTGATGATGAAGAATCAGGGGATGGAAATAGGCCATCTGCAACTGCCTCAGGTTTCAAGGTTCCTGCACCTAAAAAACCTGGAAATCCTTCAAATACAACAAAAAAGCCAGGATCTGCTGGTGGGCCCAAGGTTGTAGGTAAGGATAATTCAGTCATCAAGATACTTTATTTTGATTTAATTGGAATGATGTTGAAGACATTTAAATGATAATATATCATTCATAATTGCAGTATTTTGCAGGTTAAAAAGTGTGAAATATCTTCAAAAGCTTAGGTCTTAGATGAAATGATGGCTTTCTATAATATAAATGATGAATTTAACATTTTGAATGGATGCACTAGCTTTCTAATTCTTTGTGACTAGTAAGAAAAGCACACAGCTAATTGCTATCATGTTAGATATCATATGTTATGCAATTAATACACATCAACACACTCTCATGTACAGGAAAACTTAATAAAATAATCAATCCTAATAATATATTAGGGAAAGGAAGTGAACCATAGAACAGACTATACGAAGTCTGTCGTAGAGGTAGAGACAATGATCATAAGCAATTTTTTAAAAATACTTTCATGTTTCATTAAATTATGAGTTGCAGGTGTTTATTTTTATTCTTTTGAAATAATTAAAAATAGAAGAAATTGACAAAAATATTTTCATTTCTAGATTATTTATTTGACCCACAAAACTAAATTAATATTTTAATAACTAAATGCAACTCAGGTGTAATACTCATAGGTGATACTGAATGCATATCTAGCATACATTAATCTGCCAGATAAAAATATTTATTCTCTCATCCAATTTGCTTTTTCAATGTAGTTTTTAATAGTTGATGAAGGTCCATCATCATTTGAGTGGGGTATTGCTCAGATGTTTTCAGGGTAACTCAAGAAGCATTTTAAAATAAGGTAAAAATGAATTTATGCTGTTGGTGTTCATATAAATATATGTTTTTCTTTATCTTGCCTTCTATTTATCTAGCTACTAAACCTCAAATACCCTTTGTATAAGTCTACAATCGCTATGTGTTTAACCAACATGAGGAAATGTCCTCATATTTGGTTATATGTTAAGTAAGGCAATATAAGTGGTTTGGCATATTGTTTATTTTGTAAATATTATATTATATTTATATATATATATATTAAAATATATTATATTTTGCTATTCTGCTGTTTTGCTTTTCGTATATAGTTTCGCAATAAACTATATATTATGACAAAATCAAATTATTTCCCAATGAAGCTTCCTCTAAATTTATTATATTACAATTCCTATTATCATTTCTTAGTAAAGTTTGAATCACTGGAAAAAATTGTCTGCATTATTTGTGCACATAAATGCAGGAAAAATAAAATTCTTTTTCCCTTAAAAATTACTAATGAGAAATAGTAGTCTAGATAACACAAGAAGTTCTAAGGTTGTAAAAGTTGTAAAGTTGTTTCTAAAACTTTGCCCATGTCTTTTTGGGTTCAGTCTCTAAATAAACAAAATATGCTCAAAAGTATGTATATGAAAACTGTTTATTTTGCTGAGTTTATTTTCACTATTAAGCTATTTATGTGTATGTAAGAAGGAACATGCAGTTCCGATGTTATTTAGTGTTGTGTATGTCAATATGTATAATTTTTTTTAAAAAAGGAATGAAATTTTCATCTGCAAACATATGATTATTTACAATTCTAGGAAAATATGGAGAACTGAATCAACTCATTGGAAGTTAAATATAGGAACTGAATAATGTTTGTGAAAGGAAAATTATAATAACTAGATTAAATTAAATACATCTGTATTTTTGAGGCAACATCAGGAAATTGTTTTTCCTAAACATTCAGTTTAGAATTTTTCTCAATATTGTCAGAGAATAAACATTTTATATATTCTAACAGTGAAGTGACTGAGGAGTTTGAGGGTTTTGCCAAGCAGGGGATGGGGCAGAGCCGTCTCTTCCTCATACCTTCAGGCAGCATCCACATCCTCATCACTCTGGGCAGAGGCCCTGGGGTGTGGCAGTATGGATCAGCAGCTGTATGGGCCCTGAGGGAGAGGGAAACCCATCCCTATGGCCGCCTCATCTGGAGCTGGTTCTCGCCGTATTGGACTCGGGCCCTTGAAATATGGTAGCTGGCAGAGCAATAGACTGAGGCTGCTCCACTGCTGCCCAGTTACAACTTATTTCCCCCTCCCTCTCTCCCTTCTTCCCCTGCTTTTGATTCCCATCTCTTTCCTTCCTCTGCATTCAGAAAGGGACAAGAGGAGGGGGGGGGAGACTGGCAGCCATGGCTTTCCAATGCAGGGATGGCGGTCCCAGTGACAGGGAAGTCTCATTGATTGTGAGGCCAGGCTGGCAAGCAGGGCATGGAAGCCTGTCATGGCTCTGTTGGAGCCTGAATCCGTGGTGGAGGATGAGCCAGAACTGGGGCTGATGGAGAGCGAGGGGGTGTTGTTGGCTTCAGATGAACACAGGGAGGAGCAGGACAAGACACCCCTGGGTTCCTTGGGCTTTCCAGAAGAAAGGAACGGGTGTGACAACCAAGACGGGTTAAGAAGGGGCAAGCAGTGGAGATGAGGAATGATGGAGCTCAGCCAACGAACAAGGATCACCCCCTCCTGATCCCCAAGCACGGAGAGTGGAGAGGAGGCGGGAACAGTGCAGGCTGACCTGACGAGTCGGGAGGAGAGAGCCCCACCCCTCTTCAGAAGGGACACCTGGGGATGCAGACTTAAGGTGACGCTGTTGGGAGGGGTGCTTGTTGAGAACAAGCACTGAATTCATGGAGTTTTGTCTGCCGTTGCCGATGTCAGGAGTTCGCTGGACTTATTGCTGCCTTGTTCCTTTGCTTCATGGACTCATTGCCTTGTTCCTTTGCCTCACTGGACTTCTAGCCTTAAAGTTGTGGTGCTAACTTTTGTTGGACAATTCACAGCCAGAGGCTGCTGGAGGTGTGTGAGAGCGCTCCTGGAATTGCCATAAACATGGGAGCGTTGGGGGGAAAGTTGGAGCAATAAAGGGGAGTTTGAACTATCAACTGGCTGTGTTGCCTCCATGCCTTGCCTCAGGTCATCACAGCTCTGGTGCGGGTGTGGCACTGATGTATTCTACAACCTGGTGGCAGCCATCCAGGCCAGCACATGGTCAGCCTTAGATCTGACTAATGAGACCACCCTGGAGCCAGCAATAGGCTGCCTTAGCCCTGACTCCTGGGTGTGCGCACAGGAGGTGGCAAGCGCACTATGGCTGGCATCCTGGGTGAAATGAAAACGCTCAGAATGCAGTCAGCCTGTGGGGCAAGATGGTCCCCAGGGACGCCAGGCTCCACGTGCTCGCTACCTGCTGTGAGCACCCAGAGTTGGGGCGGGGACAGACCCTTGTTGGCTCCAGTGCGGACACACAGATCTAAGGCTGATTGCGTTCCAGCCTGGATGGCCACCACCAGGTTGTAGATCAGTATCCAGTCAGCCTGTGCCAGGCAGAAGCGCTACAGGCCAGTTCTTCGCTATTTCCAGGGTGACCACGTGGGTCAGATCTAACCACATTGTGGGTCAGATCTAGCCCATGGGGCTTGAGTTTGGCACGTTTGAAATTGTTGTAAGTCAAAAACCATTTGTATCTGTCCTCCAAGCTCTCAAAATACTCTCCTACAAATCTATTCCAGGCGATATTCTTTCCCTCAAGACTAGATTTTCTTTACATGCTATAGAAAGTGTATCAGTTGGTTACAAAAAGACTTTTGTGCGTCTCTTCCACAGTCAACAAACATAATTCATATTAACTTAGGTATTTTAACTCAAATATTTATACATGTCACCATCATCATAAGAAGGATGTTGTATTTGTTTTAAATTAAAAAATTTTAAAAATTATTTTAAAAAGAATAGATTTTCTGACCTTATATGAAGAGCATGGAATATCCATTCTTCCAATTCATCAATGAAAATATTAATAG
This sequence comes from Thamnophis sirtalis, assembly GCF_051295495.1. Lineage (NCBI taxonomy): Eukaryota > Metazoa > Chordata > Lepidosauria > Squamata > Natricidae > Thamnophis > Thamnophis sirtalis. The sequence continues at coordinate 60,938,679 of NW_028261384.1, read as the reverse complement.
TTAGCATTTTCAGGCAAAACAGTGAGCATGTTACAAATTGAATCATTTTCTTTTTACCATACTTGTAGTTGCTTGTAGTTGCTAAATAGGCTACTATTATGCATAATATAAACCTATTATATCTAGTTTTATTCTCATTTATTTTTGTGGTTGCAAAATGTAAATAAAATTTGCACAATAAGAACAATAGTATTTATGTAGTATCTTTCAAATGTGGAATATCTTAGTATATTCTTTAAACCATATTGTGATAGCTTTCTGAGGTTGGCTAGTATCTTCATTTTGCAGAAAGTATGCTGAGAAATAGAACTATGTTTAAGAAAGTTGAACTGTGGACTTTCCAACTTTTAGATATGGGCATTCAAAAATGTATTGTTACCATGTCATCTAGTGTATTAGTTGACAAATATTTTTTGCTATTTTCCCCCCAAAAATATTTTACTGCTAAGTTTATCAAAGTGTTAGAATGAATAAAAGAAATTTAAGTTAATAATTTTAAAAAAGTTACAAGCAGAAGTATTATTAATAATTTAGTCTCGGCATGCTGTAGGCTTTACAGAGAAGTTTAAGCTACAAAATTCACTTTGCTGAGAAACTTAATATTCTAATTTATTGTAGAAGAAAAAACATAAAAGAATAAAGATAATAGGATACTGAAGATCTAACTTTAGTTGTTGATACTAAACAAATCTTCAAAAGATTGCAAAATGCAATGCATTTTTTTCTTCAATCATTTGGTAGTTATATTGCAAGAATGGCAAGATAGCAAACACAAGGATCACAAATCTGTGCCACCTTAAAATAGTCCCATTCCTGTTTATCCCTCTGTCTACCTCACATTTTATTTCTGAGAAAAGGCTGGTATTTAGCAAGATTTATTTAAAATTGCATAGTTTTAAATGCATAGTTAAACAATAGCTTTCTTTCTCCCAACCCTTGGTTAGTCACATTGTCCAATTATGAATCATTCTTTTGTTTTGAGAACTGTTCACTTTTCTGTCAGACATCTGCATCAGTGGCCTTGGTGGGCTCTCCCGGTCTATCTTTGGTGCATCTGCATTTACTCATGTTCCTTGAGCCTTCATTTCTGCCCTGGTTTTTGTGGATGTTTTCTATGAAACTTTCTCACCAACTGATAAGCTTTCATATCCTTGTCTTTCACCAATTCTGCTTCTAACATAGTGCACCCCTTCTGTTGTACCAGGTATTGCAATTTCCCCTTATAAAATCTTGAATCTAGGATTCTATTAATTTCATAATGATCTTCCCCTCTCAGAAGGTGGTGGTTTCCTTTCAATGGATCTCAAGTTGGAGCCTTTAATGAGCTTTAACAGACTACAATGGAACATCAGGTGAACTTTCAGTTAAGAATTTTGGCAACTTTACCTCCAGTGTAACTGGGTTAATGATAGACAGAGCCGAGGTGGCGCAGTAGTTAAATGCAGCACTGCAGGCTATTTCAGCTGACTGCAGTTCTGCAGTTCGGCTGTTCAAATCTTACCGGCTCAGGGTTGACTCAGCCTTCCATCCTTCCGAGGGGGGTAAAATGAGGATCCGGATTGTTGTTGGGGGCAATATGCTGACTCTGTAAACTGCTTAGAGAGGGCTGAAAGCCCTATGAAGCGGTATATAAGTCTAACTGCTATTGCTATACATACATTGGGAAAGAAGCTATGTATTTAGGACCCAGTTTTTTATAGGGTTGCCTTAGTTCAAGTACTTTGTGTACACATATACTTTATCCCCAATCTTAAACTCCCTCGGGGAGCTCTCTTCTGTTCTGCTTGTTTCTTCTGTGATACTCCCGCTTTTGCTAAAGTTCTCTGCACCTTTCCCCAAGCTTCTCTTGCTTTGAAAATAAGTCCATTACAGTCCAGGTTACCGTGCTTCCCCCACTCTGCCAATTCCAAAAAAAAATATCCATAGCAATCTCTTCCCATGGCTGGCTGGGGTCAGCAGCTTGCTGCAGTAGCCCTGGGATTTTTCCTGGCATTCATTTCATGGACACACATACTGAGCAGCTCATCACATAGCTCTCTATGTCCTTTTTCATCTTAGCCCAACAGAACTGCCTTCTGGTGAGATGGAAAGTCTACAAGCCCAAAGTGGCCAGCCGATTTAACATAATAGCTTTGGTTTAAGATCTGTATGCCAGGGCCTACAGTTTGTCTCCCTTCCAGGCCAGTTTCTCCCTCATTGTCAACTCCACCCTATGGGCTTTAACTCACTCATCTTCTTGTAGGGCTTCTTTCAGTTGATGAGTCAATTCCTCATCAGGCACTATGGAGGTGCCTGGGGGACTGCCACTCTCTGAGTTTTTTGCTGCCAGCTGCTTGGAGGTGATAATAGAATTAACTATCTCCTCCCGGGTGCTTTTGTATAGGGGCATCCAGGAGAGTACATTGCCAAAAAGTTTCTCCTTCCAGACAAGTATTTAAGCATAAAGTTGAATCGGTTAAAGTATTGAGCCCATTTTACTTACATTGGAGAAAGCTTCCTTGGGGGGTCATCAGTGACTAAATTTTTGTAGTCTGTCCATACTTCAAATGGGATCTTCCTTCCTTCCAGGAACTGCCTCCAGGTCAATAGTTCCCATCGAATTGTGTAAGCTTCCTTTTCCCACACTGCCCAACATTTCTCTGTGTCAGTTAGTTTTAGCGTTACGAAGGCACATGGCTGCAGCTTTTCTTTTTTTCTTTTTTTAAGTAGAACAGCCCCACTGTTATGTTGCTGGCGTTGGCTTGTATGACAGTTTATCTGAGTTTGAATGTTTTAAGAATCAGTTCGGTGGCAAACAGCTGCTTGAGCTTCTCAGAAGCAGCTTGGCACTCCATGGTCCACTTAAGCAGCTGACTGGGTTTAGGCTTTACTCCCCCCCCCCCCAATTATAATCAGTTCGGTGATTGGCAAACTAATTTCGGCAAATGATGGACTAAACTTCCAGTAGAAGTTGGCAAAGCTCAAGAAACTTTGCAGTTGCTTTCTGGTTCGGGCAGGCTCCCTCTCCAGTATTGCCTTCACCTTCCCAGGGTCCATTTCTACTCCCTCACTTGACACCCGATATAATCCAGGATAGTTTTATGAAAATCACATTTTGATAGTTTGGCATCTAGGAGTTTCCTCAGCACCACCAATACTAACTTCACTTTCTCTTCTATTATTTCAGAATAAATGAGGATGTCATCTGGGTACATGAGGGCCCCCTTGTATAAATGCTTGTGTAACACCTCATTTATCAATTGCATGAATACCGCTGGGGCCTCTGCAGTCTGAACAGCATAACTTGGAACTAGTAGCATCTCAGGGGCAATTGAAGGCTGTTTTCCACTCGACCCCCTTCATAATCCTTATTCAATAATATGCTTCCCACAAGTCCAATTTGATGAATATCTTCCCTTTGGACAGGTATCCCAAATTTCTTTCATGACGGGGTGGGGGTACAAGTTCTCAACGCATACTCCCATTAATTCCACAGAAATCTACCAACAGTCTAATAGACCTATCTTCCTTGGGCTGCCACCCCAGGTTGTGCTGGCTGGATAAATCCGCTAGGTTCAAGAAAGAAAAATGGGTAGCAAAATTCCCCAAGGAGAGCATGCAGGACTTTCCGCGAGAGTGAGAAGTGACACAGAAACAGGAGTGAGAGAGATACATGCATACACACACACACACACACACACACACACACACTCACTCACTCACAGACACACAAACACACACAGAGACGACGGGTGGCTACTTCCAGGTTTGTTGGTGCTGGACTGGCAACCTGCTCTCTGCCCCAAAGAGAGAGAGTGTTGCCAGGTGCAAGTGGGGCAGGAAATGGGCTCTAGGAGAAGGAGAAGATCCAGTCTTCCCCATTGTGACGTGCGCTTTCGCTGTGCTGTGCGAGGCACTTCAAGAGCAATGGGCAGGCAATGGAGGGAGTATTGGCTTTTCCCCACATTAAAGGAAAGCCAGCTAGGCTTCCCCTTCCCTCCTATCCTTCCCCCTTCCCCTTGATCCCTTCCCCCCACTCAATCCTACTTTGGGACAGAGAAGCATGCACTGGGAATCTGTGTGTCATACCCTTCGCCTACAACTCTCTATGCTCCTCGAGATCCAGCTTGCTGAAGGGGTGAGCAGTCCTGATACCTCTGCATAGTTACTGGCTCCGTCAGGCTCATGGTGGACACCCTCCCCCCATGATTGAGCCATCAGCTTGTTCGAACTCCATAGATTGTTTCAGCTTTCTTACTGTGATCCTAGCTTTTCTGCTGTCTGACCAAGCATCGGGTGCAACCTGAGTCTACCAAGGGATTGAAACCCCCCTCCCAGTTTCCTGAGTGGGACACCACAATCTCCACTTGTGCAGTGAAAGGGGTGATGACTCCACTTACAGTTGCAGCTCAAGAGCACTTCTTCCAGCATCGGAAACAGGCTCCTACTGGGCAACATAGGTTCTCCTCGGGACCAAGGCAGGGGCTCCCGGGGTCCTCTGTTCCAGCAAGCATCTCTCCTCGCTTCTCCAGGGTTGGCACTCAAGTTCACCATGCCTTTTGTACTCTACCAGATCTAGCTCCACTGTAGTTGCCAGTAGGTATCAGGCATGATGCTCATCTGGAATTCTTTGGGGCAGGCAGTCTTGGTACAGCTCCTACCCAGTCCCTCTTGGAATTGATAGACCAGCAATTGCTCCAGCCTCCCTCTCAACTTCCCTGCCAGGCTTCAGAATCCAGAATTTGGCCACTAGCCTTGTTTCCTGCAGGGTGGTCCAGATCTCTGCTTCTGCTCTAAGGGTCTGTGAGGGGTCACTGACTCTGGCCTGGAGCTTCTCCATAAAGGTGTCAACATTCCCCAACTCCAGAGCTCCTTCATCATGGAGGAACACCACCCAGTCCACCACTTCCCTCTCCAGATTCTCAGAAATGGCATTTATGCATGCAATGTCATCCGGATAATTGGTCCCATACTAGTCCAACAGCTCTACGCTTGGTTTAGGAAGTAAGCTAACTTCTCTGGCTACCCGTCAAATGTCGCTGTCAAGGGAGGGGGCTCTTGGTTGTCCCAGATCAGCATGTAGCCCAGTAGCCCTTCCAGTGCCTGTGGGATCACTTCCTCCTCCTGTCCCACAGCACCCTGAATTACTTCAGGTTGTCTCAGGGCCGCCTGGGGAGTATGGTTGTCCTTTGGGGACTTATAGTTGCTTGAGTCATCCAGCCCAGCATTCCATGGTGCTTTGATCCCATTCCACGCATCTCCATTCCAATGAACTTCTCAGTTGTTACACTGAAGTACTATGGCACACTGTCAGGTATTTCCAGTCCATCAGTTCCTCCCACTCCATGGCCCTCTTGGCCTTCCACTTCGGTCCCCGAGTCACAGTCACCCTAATAGGATCAGCTCTATAGCTTTTCCCACTGTGCCCTGTCTTGGTTCCTTCAGTTCAAGAAGGGGGGCTCCGGCTGCAGCTCCTTCTTGCACCGGTGGCTGCTCCATTTTTTCTGCTCACCTCTTGGATTGAGTCATGACCACTTGGGTTCCAGAGTCCACTAGAGTTTCCACTGGCACTTCTTTTGAAAGGACCATTCCAGCCTTTGCTGTGCCTCAGCTTTTTACTCTGCACCAGACATCATCTTCTTTTCTCCCCTCCCAGCACTCTTGAAGGTGACTGAGTAGGCTGCGCTGAGGTTGATAAAGGAGTGTTGGTTTAATATCAAACTTCCAACTAGCAACCCCCAAAAAGTAGGCAGTCTCAAGAATTTTGAAATCCTAAAAGCAAAACCTTCTCCTCACCCTTGGTTAGTCATATTATCCAATTATGAATCATTATCTTGTTTTGAGAACTATTCATTTTTCTGTCAGACACCTGCGTCAGTGGCCTTAGTGGGTTCTTGACTCTCATGGCCTGTCTCTGGTGTGTCTTTATTCTTTCTGCCTTTATCTCCTTCCAGTTCTTTGGCAAGTTTGAATAGCAAAAAGGCATTTCAAAAATGGTTCAACTTTGACACCAGTGACGTGCGGTGAGGTTTATGGCTGGTGAGGCAATCCTCTCCCCCAACACCCCACTGTCTAAAGCACTTTCTTTCACCCGCCTGAGCTCTGACAGGTGGGCGAAAGAAAGAAAATGCTTTAGATAGTGGGATGTTGGGGGAGAGGAGAGAATGCCTGAGCATTCTCTCCTCTACCCCAACACCCCACTGTCTAAAGTGCTTTCTTTCTTTCGCCTGCCTGTCAGAGCTCAGGTGGGTGAAAGAAAGAAAGCGGCAGCCCGCCAGGTCAGGCAGGAGACCTGGCAGGCTGCTGCTTTCTTTTGCCCAGCTGCCACTTTCTTTTGCCCGGCTGCCACTTTCTTTTGTCCCCCTCTGTGTCCGCGGCTGCCGCAGACACAGAGGCGGGCAAAAGAAAGCGGCAGCCAGGCAAAAGAAAGCGGCAGCCAGGCAAAAGAAAATGGCAGCCCGCCAGTAGAGGCGGGCCAAAGACCCGTCTCTGCTGGCGGGCTGCCACAGACACAGAGAAAGAAACCTGGCGGGCTGCCCTCCCTGCCTCTCCTACCCCCTTCCCTCTCTTCACTGAAACAAACTCTCTCAAATTGAGAGAGAGTTTGTTTGAGTGAAGAAACACACACACACACACACACACACACACACACACAAAGTTGCACCAGGAGGATTAATTTTGAATTCCTCCCCCTCCCTCCGACCCACATACCTTTTCCAACTGTTTCACAGAGGATTTCAACTCTCCTCTTGCCTGCCATCATGAAAATGTAAAAGGAAAAAGGCAAGAGCTGCTGAGGTCAGGCTGGGCTAGTTGCTGCCAGAGTCCCCATGGTTGACTCTGCATAACTCTTAAAAAAATGCGTTCTACAGGAGGAAGCAGGAGAACCATGTGCTTCATCTACATAAGGAATTTTTCGGCTTTTAACCCTTGCTTAACTCTGCTCGAGTGATCATAAAGTCAGACTAGATGAGGCACGTGGTTCTCCTGCCTCCTCCTGTAGAGGGCACTTTTTAAGAGGCTTTTTTAAACAGTTAAGCACTAAGCAGAGTCTGTGCTCTAAAAAGAATTCAAATGACCAGCTGTCTGCAAGGAATATAAATCCTTCCATTCGCCACCATCCAGTCAGAGCTGAAGAAGCTTCTTGGATGAGAAGCGAAATGTCTTCAGCGAAAAACGAAGTCCAGTTGCCTCTTGGAAAAGCAGCTTTGGGATAACTATGATGTGATTATTTAACCAAGCTTTTTGTACTTATTGCTGTTAGTTTGCTTATTGTTAGTTCTCAACTTACAACCATTCATTTAATGAGCATTCAGAGTTTTAACAACACTGAAAAAAATGATATGACTGTTCTTCACACTTAGGACCATTGCTGCATCTCTATGATCACATGATCGAAATTCAGATGCCTGGCAGCTGTCATCTATTTATAATGGTTGCAGTGTGCCAGGATCAGGTTATTTATCTTTTATAATTTCTGACAAGGGAAGTCAATGGGAATACCAGATTCACTTAATAACCATGTTATTAATTTAACAACCACAGCTGTTCAAGTAAAGCTGTGGCAAGAATGGTTGTAAAATGAGGCAAAATTCATTTAACAGCTGTCTTATATAGCAACAGAAATTTGGGATTTGATTCAAGTGTGATTGTAAGTCAAGGACTACCTGTATTATTTTGGCCTATGAAAAAATATTTGTTTTTCAGTTTCACACTAATTATATTATTGTATTCAATAAGTTGACCTCTTGTGAATGATTGAAATTTATTTGACCTTTATACAATATTTCTAGATATTTTTCATTTTATTAAAAACATTGTGTTCATTTTGTGATGGCTCTGATCCTATGTTATCTATTTTATTCCTTATAGCTATGGATGCTTTCCTTTGTGTTGCTTCATTCACATTTAAGCATAAACATTTCATAGGTGATATTAGTGGAATTGGTAGCAGTAATTATGCAAATTACTAAAATGATGTATGGACCCAATATTCCATTTTTCTGGGTGCAAAAACATACTATCTTGTGAAAGATGATTTTCATTAAAAACTCAAGTTATTCTAATTGCTAAAAAACTGCCCTGTAACTAGGATAATTTGATTGGTGTGAATCCTTTTTTGTTGAACCTCATTTAAAATCTTGGCTATGATAACTTTTATTGCTTCCAGGCACTACCAAGGAAGGAGGAGCTGGTGCTGTTGATGAAGATGATTTCATAAAGGCATTTACAGATGTTCCTACTGTACAGGTAAGATGCTGTACAGTATTTTACCAACCTCGGAAGGATGGAAGGCTGAGTCAACTTTGAACCAGTCAGGTTCAAACTCCAGGCTCTGAACAGAATTAGCCTACAATACTGTATAATAACCACCATGGCTCCTGTATGACTCCATAATTGTGGTATCACCAAAAGCTGATTCTGTTTGCAACCATTTGGAGAATTTATAGATTGGCCATAGCTAAATCGCAGTTTCCTTAACCACAGTACATTCATTCAGGATACAATGACATATTAAGCTATTAAGCATACCAAATCTGGTGACTGTTTTCAACGGTATGGGCTTAGCACCAGAACAAATATTCTATACCATAAACAAACATTGTATACCATAAATACAATATCAACAAAGTGTATTTATCACACAAAGTATCTACAGCACAAAAAAGTTAGTTATATTACAAATTTATTCAACACTATCATTTATTTTAGTGCAACTCCTGGGAGAATATAAACAATCATTCATTGTAGGGTTTACTGTTTTAATCTTTCTGAATCCTGCATCCCAGTTATATCCAAATTTGCAGTTCATTGCCAAAAGAAACATTTGAACCATGAAGTTTAAGACCCAGAAATAAAACAAACTCACAATATACATCATAGGGTTCTTACAAACAGTTCTCACTCTATTATTTTCATTACCATAATATTCCTAAAAAAAAAAAAAAACCCTGCTTTGATGGTCCTTGTCTTACAACAGTTCATTTAGTGACCATTTGAAGTTACAACAGTACTGAAAAAAGTGATTTACAACCATTTTTCATACTTATGACCATTGCAGCGTAGCCATGGTCACATAATCAAAATTCAGAGACTTTTCAATTGATTCATATTTTGTTGCAGTTTCCTAGGTTCATGTGATCACCTTTTGTGATCATCTGACAAGCAAAGTCAATGGAGAAAGCCAGATTCACATAACAGCTGTGTTGCTAACTTGACTGCAGTGATTCACTGAACAACTGTTGCAAGAAAAGTTGTAAAATGGGGAAAATTCATTTAATAAATGCCTTGCTTAGCAACAGAAATTTTGGGCTCAATTCTCATAAGTCAAGGATTAACTGTATAAAGGGAAGTGAAGCATATTATGTTTGTATTTTTACATAAGTATTTGAAGTTTTCACTCTCCAAAAATGTTGAGCTACAAAGTTGATAAACTATTCTTGCACCTTTCACAATTTCTTAGTCTGAGAAAGAAGTAAAGATTGTTTTATTTGCTTTGTTGCTGAAAAGCTTGAAACAGTTCTGCAGAACAGGACTAAGCCCCAAACATTTTCTACCATTCTTTTGAATTTAAAATTTAAAACTGGAGTCAGGGGTGTGACTTTTTTTACTTTAAATTTAAAAGTGGGACTAGGAATACTCACTTGTTTGACCTCATGGAGAAGGGACAAGTGTCCAAAAAAGTATACTTTGACTCAAAAGCCAAGCAGAAATAATGACTCCCTGTCATTTATGAGAAACAGAATAATACTTGTCTAAAATCAGAACTTAAAGCTCATCAGATTTTGAGATTTAAAACTAGCAGTGAAATTGGCACAAGAAGAAATGCCATTTCCAGGCCAGAGACACTTAAATAGGGCTAAAAACTTTGGACTAATTCTGGCTATACAGTGCAGTCAGTATAGAGAAGCTCCAAATATTTCCAGCGATCTAGTAGGTGAGGAAGAACAATAGAGAAAAGGCTTCACTTCAGCTCTGAAAATCTAGTTAAATGCATAAGATTAGAAGTATATCCTCATTGTGACTGAGTAACAAGTAATTTACAAGGTTGAGAGAAGTCTTTGTTCCTTCATAACTGAGCAGTGTGTCTCAGAGACTGCACATTCAGAAGCCCCCTGTTTAGGATGGGAGGGTAGGGATTCATCCAGTTCATCAACACTGGATAATGAACTGTTCATATTAGTACTCAAATTTCCTCTGGAATGTATTAGGCCATAGATTTTTTTCCTAGGTTTGAGCTTACAGGTCTTTTTCCTTACACCAAAATTTAATGATTATTATATAATTTAGAGAAATTGAGACAGTAATATAATTTCTGTATTATAGTTTCAAAACAACAGGTTTATTTTATCTATTACATGGTAAACACAAAAATGATTATATAATGTTTAAATAACTTTCCAAAAATCACATTTTTATAGTATGTAATAATTTAAAAATTACTTAAGAATTTATTTTCGTATGTTAATATATGCTCTTGTGGTATTAGGTTGCCCTCTCTTGGCTGCTGCAAGATAATCAAGTTGGCTTTTATACTAATATAAAAAGTTACAAAGTCAACATTTTTATGATAATTGTGATTGTTGACTTTTTATGTTAAGTAATTCTGTATCCCAGAATATTTTGTGCATTTCACATTTTTATGTGCTACTTCCAATTTTCTTGAAACAGAATTACTATCTTTCCATCATTTCATTTGTATGTTTATTGTTGAAAAATGATATAATCTTGTTCAACATTTACACTGTTTCCTTATGATTTAGTTCTACATTATAAAAAATATGAATCACCTAGCTATATTTTCTTATCAATATCCATCTATTTTTCTTAAAATACCTGTGCTGTACCAAAAAACCAGATTCATTTCCAATTGCTTTCTCTTAGTTACGACATTGGATTTTACATTAATTGATTCATAGCTAAGAAAGGATTATCAAAACTATTAGCAAATAATTAAGCTTTGCTAATCATTGTCCTGTTCTTCATACTAAGAGATTTCATGAAAATGTAAGAATGTCACATTGGCCAACTAACAAGTCATCATGCAAAATAAAAGTCACAACTGCAGCACCAGCTATAGAAGACAGTCATTTTCTATTATTTATGGGACAAAATATGGATTTGACGAAGTTTCCTTTTCAGATTTATTCTAGTCGTGAACTTGAAGAAACACTAAATAAAATCAGGGAAATCTTGTCAGATGATAAACATGATTGGGATCAGCGCACTAATGCGGTATATCTATTTTTAAATTTTTACTTATTTTAAAATGTGATTATATAATTCATTATAGCGTATTTGCATTTAGAAAAGTTAATATTCTTATTTGCTCTTTCACTACTCCAGCTTAAGAAGGTCAGGTCATTACTTGTTGCTGGAGCTGCGCAATATGATGGCTTTTTCCAGCATTTACGACTGTTGGATGGAGCATTTAAATTATCTGCTAAAGATCTCAGATCACAGGTGGTTAGAGAAGCATGCATCACAGTAGCGTAAGTATAGATCAAGAAAACAAAGTGTCTTGCTGAATGTAACTGAATATTGAGAGTCCTGTTGGAAATATACCAGATATGCCTTGGTTTTTTTAAAAATTTCTATACAGGTAGTCCTTTATTTATGACTATGACAAAGCTTAATAATGCTTTGAATTAACAACAGGATTCCAAAGCCCTATAAAGCACTTCTGACCATTGCAAAACATACCACTACCAAATTGTAGGGACATAATTGTGATCTGGGTGCTTGGCACCCTGTTCACACTTATAACTGTTTTCCATCAATCATGGGATCACCACTTGGCAATGTTCTCTGCGGCTCCCTGAAAGTCAAATCCATGCAGGATTTTTGGTCCCTGAGCAAAGAAGTATCTCATGCTTCAGGAAAATGGGGGAAGCCTGGTTCAGGCCATGTGCAAGCTCAGGCTGAAAATCTTGCTTGGATTTTCAGTGGACAAGTAGTGCGATAAGGAAAGGATCATGGGCTGCCTCAGAGTAGGGAAGACCTTGCCAGGTAGGTGCAAGCTGTGTGTGTCTTCCCACTTGGGTTGAAAATCCTGTTTGGATTTTGGCAGGGAAGATTTTCAGCTACTAAACAGAGAGACATTTGCATGCAGCCTGTACCACTACTCTCAGAGACTTCCCCATCCACCTGAGGCACTAGGACTTCATCTATTTAACCAATCCCTGTGATCTCATAACCACAATCAGGAGTGCCAGGATTTCAGTTTTTAAGCGATGTCATCACATGATATCTCACTTAATAACAACTACTCTCACTGATTGAGTATTGTGGTGATAAGTCGAGAACTACCTGTATAAATAATATAATTAACAAAATACTTGCATAAACCATCTGTTTTCTAACACAGCTCAAAGTTAAGATTAAGATTAAGATTTAGTTTATTTGTATGCCGCCCTTCTCCGGGAGGGACTCAGGGCGGCGAACAACTCAAAAGGGGAAAAGGGGATACAAACACAATACACGTAATTAAAATACACAAGAGTCATACAGCCATACAAGTCGAGAGGGGAGGGGAACTCATCAACCCCAGGCCTGCCTGCACAGCCAGGTTTTGACGGCTTTCCGGAAGGCCTGGAGAGAGGTGAGGGTCCGAATCTCCGCGGGGAGTTCATTCCAAAGGGCCGGAGCTGCTACAGAGAAGGCCCTCCCCCGGGTGGTAGCCAGATGGCATTGGCTGGTAGACGGAACCCGGAGGAGGCCAACCCTGTGCGATCTAACGGGTCTATGGGAGGTAATTGGCAGCAGGCGGTCTCTCAAGTACCCAGGTCCAATACCATGAAGGGCTTTATAAGTTACGACTAGCACTTTGAAGCATATCCGGAGACCGATTGGTAGCCAGTGCAGCTCGCGGAGGATAGGTGTAACGTGGGTGTACCGAGGTGCACCCACAATCGCTCGTGCGGCTGCATTCTGGACGAGTTGTAGTCTCCGAATACTCTTCAAAGGCTGCCCCATGTAGAGCGCATTGCAGTAGTCCAGTCTTGAGGCCACGAGGGCATGAGTGACTGTCGCGAGTGCCTCCCGGTTCAGGTAGAATAGAATAGAATAGAATTTTATTATTTGTATGCCGCCCTTCTCCGGGAGGACTCAGGGCGGCGAACAATTCAAGGGGGAAAAAGGGGGAACATAAAAAACAAAATACAAATAATAAAAGTAAACAACAGTCGCACAACCATACATGTCGAGAGGGGAGGGAACTCATCACCCCCAGGCCTGTCGGCAAAGCCAGGTTTTGACGGCTTTTCGGAAGGCCTGGAGAGAGGTGAGGGTCCGAATCCCTGCGGGGAGTTCATTCCAAAGGGCCGGAGCTGCCACAGAGAAGGCCCTCCCCCGGGTAATAGCCTAGTGGCATTGGCTGGTAGATGGCACCCGGAGGAGGCCAACCCTGTGAGATCTAATGGGTCTGTGGGAGGTAATTGGCAGCAGGCGGTCTCTCAAGTACCCAGATCCAATACCATGAAGGGCTTTATAAGTTACGACTAGCACCTTGAAGCGTATCCGGAGACTGATCGGTAACCAGTGCAGCTCGCGGAGGATAGGTGTAACGTGGGTGTACCGAGGTGCACCCACAATCGCTCGTGCGGCTGTATTCTGGACGAGTTCTGCGTTCTGGACGTACCCCTACGCAGGTAGGGGCGCAACTGGTGCACCAGGCGAACCTGGGCAAATGCCCCCATGGTCAAAGCCGACAGGTGATGTTCTAAGGTCAGCTGTGGGTCCAGGAGGACTCCCAAGTTGCGCGCCCTGTCTGAGGGGCGTAAATTTTCACCCCCCAGCCTGAGTGATGGAATGCTGGCCAAATTCTTGGGAGGGAAACACAACAGCCACTCGGTCTTGTCTGGATTGAGTACAAGCTTGTTAACTCCCATCCAGACCCTGACAGCCTCCAGGCACTGAGTTGGCACGGGGCGGACAGATACAACTGAGTATCGTCCGCATATTGATGGTATTTTATCCCGTGCCGTCGAATGATCTCACCCAGTGGCTTCATGTAGATATTGAACAGAAGGGGGGATAGGACCGACCCCTGAGGAACCCCATATTTCAGGGGCCTAGTGGTCGACCTCTCTCCCCCAACTAACACCGACTGCGACCTGTCCGAGAGGTAGGAGGAGAACCACCGAAGAATGGTGCCGCCCATTCCCACCTCTTGTAACCGTCGCAGAAGGATACCATGGTCGATGGTATCGAAGGCCGCTGAGAGGTCAAGGAGCACTAGGATGGAGGAATGACCTCCATCCCTGGCTCTCCAGAGATCATCGGTCAGTGCGACCAAAGCGGTTTCCGTGCTGTAGCCAGGCCTGAAACCCGACTGAAAGGCGTCCAGATAATCGGCTTCCTCCAAGGACCGTCGGAGTTGAGAGGCTACCACTTTCTCAACAACCTTCCCAATGAAAGGGAGGTTGGAGACTGGCCGGTAGTTGTTCAAACTAGCTGGGTCCAATGATGGCTTCTTCAGGAGGGGTCTCACCACCGCTATCTTCAGTACCGGTGGGAAGAAGCCCTCCCGAAGAGAAGTACTCACCATCGCCTGGATCCAGCTCCGCGTCACCTCCTTGCTGTTCGCAACCAGCCAGGAGGGACACGGGTCCAGTACACAAGTGGCAGTACTCACCGCTCTGATGGCCTTGTCCACTTCATCAGGAGCAACAGGTTGAAAGTCAGTCCAGAGATGTTCTTCAAGACCTTCCCCCGGTACCCCGGCTGGCTCTGCGCAATTGGAGTCCAGGTCCATCCGAAGCCGAGCAACTTTGTCCGCGAGGAACTGGACATATTCCTCTGCTCTACCTTGTAAGGGGTTATCCGCAACCCTCGTAAACAAGGCGGCAGGGCGTGACTTAGCGGACGCTATCAGAGCGGCAATGTGATTATTCTTAGCTGTCCGTATTGCCGATAGATATGCTCCGATGCAGGTTTTCAAAAGTGCTCAGTCTGACTCGGATTTACTGGCCCTCCAGCGGCGCTCTAGGCGTCTCTTTTGGCGCTTCATCTCCCGGAGGTCCTTGATGGACCAAGGGGCCCTCCTGGATCCACTGCCGCGGATCGGCCATAAAGGCGCAATCTGGTGGAGAGCCTCAGATGCTACCGAGTTCCAAGTAGCAACTAAGGTCTCCACTGGACTGTGGGCGAGAGTATCAGGCATAACGCCAAGCGCTGTCTGGAAACCCTGAGGATCCATAAGACGCCTGGGGTGGAACCACCTAATCGGTTCCTCCTCCCTACAGCGGGGGATTGGTCTCCGAAAATTAAGCCTCAGTAGGAAGTGGTCTGACCATGACAGGGGCAAGATTTCACTACCCCTCAAACCAAGATCACAATTCCACTGCTCCGAGAGAAATACGAGGTCGAGTGTGTGACCCGCTGAGTGAGTCGGACCCTGGATTACTTGGGTCAAGCCCATGGCTGTCATGGAAGCCATGAACTCCTGTGCTCCATCAGAGTGTTCGCCGAGCGAAGGCAAGTTGAAGTCCCCCAGTATCATAAGTCTGGGGAACTCAACTGCTAGCTCGGCTACTGACTCGAGGAGCAAGGGGAGGGCTGTTGTCACGCTGTTGGGAGGCAGGTACGTCAACAACAAGCCCACTTGACCCACAAGGTCCATCTTCACCAGCAAGGACTCACACCCGACAAGCTCTGGAGCAGGGATCCTACGAGGAACTAAAGACTGTCGGATAACAATGGCCACTCCCCCGCCCCTTTCCTGGGATCGTGGTTGATGAAGCACCTGAAAACCCTCTGGGCACATTTCTGTGAGGGGGACTCCTCCCTCCGGGCCCAGCCAGGTTTCAGTAATGCATGCCAGATCTGTCCCCTTGTCTATAATTAGGTCCTGGACGAGGGGAGCTTTATGAACCACAGATCTGGCATTTATCAACAGCAACCTGAGACCAGGGTTCTGACTACTCACGCCATCTGGCCTTGGAGTGGAACTCGCAGGGCTGGAAGGGGGGATCCCTCTAATATAGGGAACCCTCCTTCCCCAGTAATGGCTTGCCCTGAAGTTCCCGCCATATCTGCCCCTCCCCATTATGACCCCTATGTTCCGGCCCACTCCTGCATCTGTGGTCCCTTCACCCTCTCCCCCAGCTGCCGGATTCATCGACAGGCCCTTCGACACACACAACCAAGGGCCGGAACCAGGCCCGGGTCCCCCTAGCACTTCTGCCAAAGCACTCAGTGCAGGAGGTCCTGGCTAAACTCCCAGCCCGCCAGACAAACCCATACATACATCCAATCACTCCCCCACAATACAAGTTAAAAACAGAAACAGCAATATAATAATAAAAGTGGGACATTCAGTCAGTCACAGTCATACCATGCACATAAAATATAAAACTTGAATAAAAATTTACCAATATATAAAATTAAGATTATGATTATGAGCCTGCGCAGTCCAGCCAATTGTATAGTCCAAGGAGGCCGGGGGATAGTGTCCAAGCCTCCCAAAGAACAGATATCCAAAGTCCAAGGATAGTGGGGCATAGAATAGTAGTTCACAATAGTCCAGAGTGAAACCAGGCAGGCCTGAAAGTCAAGTGGGCTGCGGGTAATAAAGAGTAACGGCGAAAGTTGTAGGGCCAGCCGCAGGAGACGGCGGCCAGCAGCACCCCCTCCCATCGGGGGCAAAGAACACCCGGGAGCCAGGGATAACCCCATGGTAAAAGGGGGGGAAAACCCACTCCTGGCTGTACCGTGACACTACCCGTGGAAGCAGCCCATCGGTAGGCCATCAGGCTAGCGACCCCACCCCCTCCCTTGCCCTAATCCTAACCTTATCCTAACTATATTTTAAACTAACCCACCCTAAAGTCTAACCTAACCCTACCCTGTCCCTAGCCTGACCCTACAGCGGCACAAACAGCAGAGGAGGCGTCAGGCAATCCCGGGGGGGGGGGTTGGCCCCCCCCCAGCAGTCACCGATAGCCGCTTCCATGGCAGCCAGACGGTTTTCAGCCTGCTCTTCCAGGTTCCAACAGGTGTCTTCGGCCCCGGTGGTCGGGGGGGCCACTGCCCGCCTCTCACCACAGGTGGCCCAACAAGGTTCGCAAGATGATAAAGCCCACAAACTCCACCGCATCCAGAAACAATAGCGTTATCAAACGGCCACAACGTTCGCAAGTGGCCTCAATAGTTCTAGCAGTTCTCAGCAGCTCACACGGAAAGGCTTAGTTCTCAGCAGCTCACACGGAAAGGCTTCAGCGTTCCTGACGGCCACGGCGCTCTCAGGTAGCCATGATGATTGTAGCAGTCAAAGGAGGGACCCCCTCCCAGCAGCTGGGCTATAATGATCTTTCAGGTGCCGCTCACATCAATCGCGACGCTCCCAGCTGGTTAAGTTAGCCCACTTAACTGCCATGACTTGCAACTATAATTCTGGTCTTAATTACAGTCATAAATTGAGGACTACTTATAATAAGATTTAGCAGATACCGGCTAGAAATGTTTGTCCTTGCACTCAGGATTAAAAAGTGCTTATTTTCTCATTTTCCTTGTAATTCTTTTTTTTAAATAAAGTTTTTATTTTTTCATTTTCATACAAATAACCACATGTAATAACCACATGTATACTGTTACATAACCAACATTATTTTGTATTATTAATTATTTACATTAATTCATCTTAACATCAGCCCTCAAAAATGATTATTGGCTCTTCTGCTCTCCATACACCATATTTATATCCTATCCGTTATTTCCTTCTCCCTCTCTCTTCCTCCTTCCTATCTCCTTTCTTCCCTCTATCATCTCTTCTCTACTTCCCCTTCCTTTCTCCTTCTCCTCTCTCCCCTTTCCACTCCTTCTTTCTCTCGTCCTCTTCCCCCCCACCCTCTCTCCTAACCCTTTCTTCTTCCCTTTATCTCTCTTCTCTCTTCCACACTCTTCATCTCCTTTCCTTGGCGTATTTCAGCCTCTGAGCAGGTTCCATTTTATGTTGATGGTATTTATTATTTCAATAAACCTCTTTAATTTTAACATATATCCTCTTTCCTCTTTTTAAAAATAAAAAGTATACATATATAGCAATTATATTTTAACACTCCCCCTCAAAAAAAACTTATTTTTGGCCAAAATGTGGATCTGGTTACAATTCCCAGCTATTCTCATCATACTATTGTACAGTTATACATCATTACACACCCCCAATTTTTAGTTCTGTCTTTATAATCTCAATAATTTTCCATTATAAGTATACTTCATGTTCCCCCTTCATTTTTCCATATCTTAACAGCTTACATTTAATCGTCTTTAAAGAGCAATCCTTGCTGTTCAATGCTCATTACAATTCTGTTGGTCTGCTATGTAAAATAACTGCTATGTAAAATAACACCTCACTTTTGTTCAAGTTCTTAAAAATTGTATGTGTCCATATTTCATGTATTTTAACCTATATTTAATTATCTTTCCATTATCATATTCAATCAATTAGCAACTCAGTTTAATTATCATGTAAAAGAGTAAGTCACATATCTCCACTTTATATTCTCCACATAACAATTTCTAAATGTCTGATTTCTTTCTAGTAAGTTTTTTATCCCAAATTCGAGATTGCTTGTTCTTTCTACCTGGTATATTTTCTTTTTTCTCCACCTGCTGCTACATCTTTTGGCATATCCTCTGACTCTCTGTCTTTTCATTCTCTTTTCTCTTATCACTCCTTTATTTTTTCTCTTTGTTCTCTATTCCTGTCTCTTTCCGTTTCTTTGTTGGGACATATCCTCCCTTTTCAATTTTCCCTATGCCACTGTCAAACCCAGTGAAATATTTTGTCTGCTTTTTATTTTCCCTCATTTCTACCATTTCATTACCCTCCCCCTCTTCTTCCCTCATTTCCTGCCTCTCCCCAGTTTCTAACTTCAAGGTTCTATTTAAACTTAGCTTTAATGATTTATGCATATTTTTTATAATTTCACGCAATTCTTCAAATTCCTACCTTTCCATAATGTCCAGTTCCAAGATTACTGTTAGTTGTACAGTTAATTATAATTTCAGTTCCATAGTTTCTTCTTATTTCGGAATTCTGATCTGGCTTCTATTCCAATTCAGCTAAAATGAAGAGGGAGAGAAGAGGGAGCCATCTTAATCACTTTGCTATATTTGTTCTTTCCTCCCGCAAATGGCTCTATATTGTTTCAACTTGATGATTCCCAGCAATACAGCTTGCTATTTTTAAATCCAGTTTTAAATCCAGACAATGAGTTTCTGAGCAGAAAAAATAGTGCTTTTTCTTGATTTTTTTTCCTTTGTTACTTTCCACCTCTCACTGATTAGAGTTGCTTAAGATATGCAAAAGCCTAAAGGGACGCAATCTTCAATCCCCTTGCTGACAAGAATGGAGGCCCAGAGGGCCACACGCAATCTTCCAGGCCTCCTTTCTCACCAGCGATCCACTTGATGAGGCCTCTGGTGATGAAAAAGGAGGCTCGGAGGGCTGTGCGCAGTCTTCCAGGCCTCCTTTCCCACAGGTGATCTGTTTGACGAGGCCTCCAGCAATGCTAAAGGAGGTCTGGAAAGCAGAAGCCCTTTTTCATCCCCAGAAGCCTCGTTAAGCAGATTGCTGGTGAGAAAGACTGCACACTGCTCTTTGGGCCTCCTTTTTCATCGCCAGAGCCTTGTCAAACCCTTTGCTGACAAGAAAGGAGGAAGCAGGCAAAGAAACAGGCTTGAGTGGAGCCAGATCTTTATAAGGTAAATCATGCAGCACAGGAGGATGGTGGAAGCAATTGTGGGAACCCCAGGGGAGGGAGAATGAGGTATGTGTGAGTCGGAGGAGGCCTTGGGTGGTCTGAAGTAGGTGGCCTCTTTCATCACTAGGCCCCCCCATGGCCTTCCCCACCCTGAGATACTTCATGTCCACTTAACAAACTGCACATTCAATTAGCGAATGCATGTGCGAAAGCAGGGAGTGATCTCGTTCAAGGTACAAGATTCACTCCCACGAATCCTTGAGTTACGAATGGAATGGGCAGATTCCATTAAAATTGTAACTCGAGGACTACCTGTATATAAAAACTATCATAGTCTGCTATTCTAGATTAAATTCCAACTTTATTGCAACTTTAAAAAATGATTTAAAGTAAATGGCATCTGTCTCAAGTGTTAATTATATTTAAACCAGGTGGGTCAAATTGTATGGAAATAACTATGTCTACAGAAATTTATTTACCAGATCCAAAAATCCTTTGTGGAAGTGTATTTTCATTGGATTAAGCATGGTAGTTTTTTAAAATTACAATTTAATCATTAAGTTAATGACTAAAGTGCACAACTAAAATCAATGTGATAAACAGGAATGGATTGTGGGAAAAATCTAACTAACATAAAATAGTAATATAATAATATAGTAAAAGAATTAGGATACCAAAATAGATATTCTTGATACCCAAAAATAATAAATAAGCAAGCCTTCCTTAAGGGCATTCCAAAAGGAGACCAACATTAAGAAGGCCCATAGTAAGTAGATCAGGATTGCTATATACAGTCCTAAAGTTCTACAGAAACCTGCTGTGTTTCCCCAAAAATAAGACCAGGTCTTATTTTCTTTTAAACTTGAAAATAAGCACTTGGGCTTATTTTTGGGGAGGTCATATTTTTTTGAGGTGCAGGAGGCAGTGAGTGCAGTCACCTCATGGTTGCTGGGCTCCTTAATTATGGCCCACAGATCAGCTGATCCAGCAAGGACTGGGATTTCTGCAGCTAAGGGCATCTCTGTTCCGCAGCTTACCTTGTGGCTATTTAGCAAGCGGCGACCACAGTTCGAGCTCCGCCAGGCCTGGAGCTCCGGTGTTGCTTAAGCTGCTGCTACAATAAGGCAAAAAGCCATGCAGCCCGTCATAACTGGCTCCCTTCCCCGCCTCTACCCTGCTGCTGCTTGAGAAAAGGACAGGAAATTGTGGAAGATTGTGGGAAGTGCATGCTTACAATAGCAGGAAAGCCCATCCTATCCTTTTCAAGCAATCAAGTGTGTGTGTGTGTGTGTGTGTGTGTGTGTGTGTGTGTGTGTGTGTGTGTGTGTTTTTGAGAGAGAGGGAGAGAGAGAGAGAACGCAGAGGGGAGTAACAAAAATTGCAGGCAATGCTATTTGAAAGAGTTTCCTCTGTGCCATATCTCTTCTCCGCTCCTCCTGCCTGCCCTCCAACCACACCTGGGCCTGCCAGTCACCATCCACCCCAAACCAAGCAGCAGATAGGCTTCAGGACAATGCCCTTCTAGTGTCTGCCGCCCTGGCATGAAGCTGAAGCAGACGGGGCCCCCCACCAGGCTCCTCTGATGACCTCCCCACCCTCACCCCGCTTGGGGGTGGCCCACACACAAAGGTGTGAGTATGGGTTGAATTTGGCATTTTACCTTCCTGCTTTTTGCAAACTTTTGGCTGCACACAACAGAAGCAGCAGAAGCAGTAGAAGTCTTTCTCTTCCCCCAAACTTCACCACAAATGAGTGTTTGTGAGATTCGTTGCACTGCCGCAGCCCCTTGAAGACTGCAAGACTTGTTGTGCCATGCCCACGTGAATGGCAGAACTGTCGCGAGCTTCATATTGGCGCAACTGGCTTCCTGCTGCTAACGGACGGAAAGACTGCTGCTTTCATTGCGTGCAGCCAAAAGCAGAAGCAGCAGAGACCCTGGTCTTTTCTCTCTCCCCCAAACTCCATCAGAAATGAGTCTTTGTGAGACTCATTGTACCACCATAGCCACTTGGAGCAGAACCCTGAAAATCTTTTTGTGCCATTGCATGCCTGAACAGCAGCACCACCACAAGATTTGATGTACCGGCACAGCCATGAATGACCTAACGCCAGCTGTACCGGTATTGAAGCTCATGATGATGATGCCGTTTAGATATGCAATGCTACAACAAGCCTTGCAGGGTCCTGCTGCAAGAGGCTATGGTGGCACATCGAGTCTCACAAATACTCATTTGTGGCGGAGTTTGGGGGAGAGAAAGAAAGACTTCTGCTGCTTTTGTTGCATGCAGCCAAAAGTTTGCAAAAGTCAGAAAGATGAAATGCCAAACTCACACCTTGTGTATGTGCCGCCCCTGAGCAGGACGGGGCTGGAAAGGCCAGTGGAGGTGCCCTGCGCGGCCCTGCTCATATTCTAATTTAACATCATTTTCATGTAACCATAATTTTCTTTTCCCTTTATCTAGATTTATACATTGTGTGTGTGTGTGTGTTTCTGTTTGATCACCATCTATTCTCTATTTGCCATTCATTTTTATATTTCGTCCTTCTCCCTATTCATTCTTGACTCCATCCCTAGTTGTTTCTCTCTACACACTTTTTAAGTAACTCGTGCCCAATGCATTTAACTTTTTATTTTTCTAATACAGGTAGTCCTTGACTTACGACTATAATTGAGCTGCAAATTTCTGTTTCTAAGTGAGATAGTTAAGTGAGTTTTGCCCCACTTTGCAACCTTTTTTTCCACAGTTGTTAAGTCAATGGCTTCTCCATTGATTTTGTTTGCAAAAGGTCACAAAACAGGATCACATGACCTTGGGACACTGCAATCATAAATTTTGATCACATGATCATGAGGATGCTGCAATAGTCACAAGTGAAAAACTGTCATCTCATTTTTCCAGTGCGAATGTAAGTTTGAACAGTCACTAAATGAATTATTGTAAGTTAGGACTACCTATATATTACTACTTTAATAAAATGCACAGAAAAATGCTGTTAAATACAGCAATTTTCACTTCTCTTGACAAATACCCATTTCTTACAATACCTTGCTATTGCTGCATCTGAAATTACCAGCAATCTTCCAGGGCAATCTTCCACCTCATACATAGCATCTTTCAGTTCTCTTAAGAAAAGTATCACCATGCCATGGATTTCTAAAATAGGTCTACGTGTATCTACTATGACAAGGAATCTAGAATGAATGGCTGTAGTCCTTGACTTACAAGTATTCATTTAGTGATCTTTGAAAGTTACAACAGTACTGAAAAAAGTGACATGATCATTTTCCGCACTTATGACCATTGCAGCATCCACATGTTCACATGATCAAACTCTGGATGCTTGCCTACTGATTCACATTTATGACAATTGTAGTGCTTTAGAGTCATGTGATCACCTTTTGCAATCTTCTGACAAGTACAGTCAATGGGGAAGCCAGACTCATTTAACAACAGTGTTACTAGTTTAACAAGTGCAATGATTTAAGAAATATGGCAAGAAAAGTTGTAAAATGGGGCAAAACTCACTTAACAAATTTCTCACAGCAACATAATTTTTGGGCTCAATTGTGGTCGTAAGTCAAGGACTATACATATTATTTTTAAAAATTCCATCATTCATAGCTGGCTAGTTTTGGCTGGCTAGGGTTGGGGAAGGAAATTTGGATTAAGATATATGTTAATGAAATCCAGTAGAAAAGTTCTTAAAGGTATATATCACATAATGGCTTTTGGAAAATTAAATATTCTAGAAAGTGTTTTGTGATATGATGAATTGTTAAAAAAAATTATATTGGCGGTTGAATGAATTTTGATAATTTGCTTTATTTCATTCTGTGCAGCCATCTTTCTACAGTTCTGGGAAACAAATTTGACCATGGAGCAGAAGCCATTGTGCCTACTCTATTTAATCTGGTCCCTAATAGCGCCAAAGTAATGGCTACTTCTGGATGTGCAGCCATTAGATTTATTATCCGTGTGAGTATATTTCTATGTTACTTTAAAAAGCTACTGCCAATTAGGCATAAAACTAATAATCAAGCATTATTTTTAACAAAATAAACTCCACATTTGCCGTATGTAGACAATAATCTATTGCAGGGGTATCAAACTCGTTTTCATTGAGGGCCACATGAGGGTTGTGTTTGATCTTGGCCCAGAATGAGTGTGGCAGCATGACATCACTCATCTCAATGGTTGAAGCACCGGGCCTAAACAAAACAGAAGCTTACTTGCTCTAGAACCAAACAAAGGGTTTATTTAGGCCAAAATCATGGCACGCAATGAGTTGACGAAAAGTCCTTTTTAGCAAGTTCATAGAAAAGTCAGTAATGGAAGCATTCACCTTCCAGTGCTTTTTAGAGGCTTCTTCCAGCCCCTGGGCATGCCTCCACCTGGTAGCCAGACGTAGCTACTTACACAGTAAGTAGTTTCTTCTTGGTGGCAGCTCCAATGCTTTCAGCCTCGATCAGCTGTTCAATGGCTGATCGTCGGTGAGCTCCCTGGCTCACTGCCAATTAGCTAAGTCTCGCATGCCGGCACCAATGAACCGCTCAATGATCTGCTGTATGGTGCCCGGAAAATGGCTTCCTCCCATGCTGCCAGCCAGATATCCTCTGTGCTTGCTGCTGCTAGGGCTTGCCTGACACTCGCCCACCACCCAACTCCCCCCCCCCCAGGTATGGCAAACTCCAGAGTGGGATTTGACAGGCAGCTCCCCTCTACCAGGGTTGCACCTGGAAGACAGTAAAGCAGGCATTTCTTTAACAGATAATAAGCACACCTAGCCCTGGTTTGTGGGGATATTGCTTGTGGAACCTTTGGATTAGCTTGAATCAGCTTGTCTGAGCTTCCTATAGAACCTCTGGTTGATACCTGGGCTGCTTGTTGAGGAGCGGGGGGGGGGGGTAATAATGGCATGGACCACTTCTTTCCACTGGCTGTTACATTGTGGTATCTTGGATAAGGCATCCACCAGGAAGTCCTTCCCTGCTAGAATGTACTTCGGGGTAAACCTAAAACACTGGAAATATTGGGCCTACCAAACCTGTTTTGGGGACAGTCGATGTGGATTCTGGAGAATCTCAAGTTTCTTATGGTCTATCCATATCTTGAACCCCTCCCCGCTCCCCTCCAGGAAGTGCTGCCACATCATCAAAGCCCACTGAACAAAAGCTTCCTCCTAGATCAGCTACTGCCGTTCAGTCTCAGTGAGTTCATGACAGGTGTGCACACATGGTTGTAGTTGGCCTTGCTCATTCACCTGTAGAAGGATGGCACTGACGGCAACATCACTGGTGTCAGCCTGAATAACAAAGGGCCGTTAAGGGTCGAGGTGTTTATGGAAAGGCTGCTTGGCAAACAAAGCCTTCAGGGTTTTGAAAGCCCACTGGCAGTCCATGATCCACTGGAGTGGCTGGCTCAGTCAGGGTTTAGCCATCATGTGTTTCATTTTCAAAAGTCAATCAATGGTAAGGGTATCATGGCGAATGAAGGGATGAACTGCCGGTAGAAATTAGTGAAGCTTAGAAAGTTCTGTAGCTGCCTCTATGTTCTAGGTGCCTGCCACTCTAGGATGGCCTGCACCTTGGTGGGATCCATCTCCACCCTATGATTGGAAATGTAATACCACAGATAGCCCAGACGTATCTGGTGGAACTCATACTTTGAGAGTTTCACGTATAAGTTTGCTGGCAAAAGTTTCTGCAACACCCATCATACTAGCTGAGTGTGCTCAAACATGGTGCTGGTGTATATTAGAATGTCGATCAGGTACCCCTTTATATAAGTGCTCATGCAACACATCATTAATCAGTTGTATTAACACCACAGGGGTGCCCTGCAGCCCAAACAGGATCACCTAAAACTGATAACTCCCCAAGGGACAACTAAAGGCAGTTGTCAGAGTTCCAACAGATGCCCTAATTAAATCATGAATCTCAAGACCAAGCTTCAAGAGAAATCCAGTTATTTATTAGGAGCTTCATGGTGGCAGGTGGCGCCAGTTCTGACCTCAGTTGCATTTTGCCTCTGACACGATTTCCCCCATCCCCAAATATCTGTTCTCAGTCACATACCCCAATGAAGCAATTTTGCAGGTTGTAAAAGTCACTCCCTCCGGCCACTGTGGGTTTCCATGGAGACAACCTCGTATCAGTTGCAATGTGCCTTGTTTTGACTGAGATACCAGCTTCTTGATGCAGCTGTGAAGTTCGGTTTCCCATCCCCCTTGCCTATGGCAACTCAAGAGCAGGTCAGGGATGCTTTGCCAGTTGACATTCAGCTCCCCTCACCCCCTAAAGGTGACCTGTGCAAAACAAAGATAGTTTGAGTACAGGTATAGATTTTAGGGTTGTGATTCCCCCCCCCCCCCCCGGGCAGGCTTATTTGGGTTGTTTGCGTGGAATTTAGCTATGAGGCAGTCAGGCTGGATGTTTCTACTCTTTACCCAAGACACCTCTGATAAGGGATAGCCCTTCCACTTGATTAGATATTGGAACTGTCTCCTGTGCCACCTCGAGTTGAGAATTTGTTGTACTTCATCGTAGTTTTCCCCCCTATGATGACTGGGTAGTGGGACGCACAGGTTAGTGGTCCCAGGGTTGACCTGACCACAGGTTTTAAGAGGCTACTATGGAATACCAGGTGTATCTTCCCTAGCAATCAGGGCATTTCTAATAGTACCGTGGCCAGGTTGATGATCTTCAGTATGGGGAATGGCCCAAAGAACCTGGGTCCCAGCTTCTTACTAGGGAGTTTTAACTTCAAGTATTTTATGGAGAGGTAGACTTTTCCCTTCAGCTGGAATGGTCATTGTGGCTTGGTGTTTCTCTTCCTGTTTCTTATAGGTCTGTGCCATTTTAGCTAGCATCTTCTTGATGTTTTCCCATGCTGTTTTTAGTGTCAACACAGTCTGTCAAGCTAATTGAGGAGGGGGGGAATCCTTTGGGTATTCTGGCATTGGGACAAAGTCCATGCCACTGTAAGGTCTTTCCTCTCCAATTTTCCCAAGATAGCAGGAGTCTTGAAACTGCAGTTGTTCCAAAAGAAGCTTTTATTGAAAGGCTTGTGATAACAAGAGATCTAGCAAGAACTGAAGCTTCTCACTTAAAACCAGCTATTTAAAGCAATGCTAACCAAACCCCTACACACTACATCATTGCAAAGAAACAGAAACTTCATTTAGAGATTAACACGGTAATGTAGTAAACAGAAACAGAAACTTCATATACAGATCCCTCCATCCTTCCCCACTTCCTCCCACCAAAATGCCAATGTCCCTGTAGAAATATCTGGGACCTGACATGCACTCCCCCCTTAAAAACGTGAAGTCTACCTTAAAGAAAACAAAAGAGGGAAGAGGAGACAAAGGAAACATAAAATCAACAAAGTTTGTAAGGGTACAATTGATGAAATATACATAATAATTTAGGCCCATGCACATGTTTTTTGTGAACCCATTCATTGTGTGAAAAGAGGAGGTGTTTCCAAGCCACCAAGTATCAAGCAGTCCCATGGGATTTTCTAGAATCAAGAATTTTCTGAACCTCAAAATGTTGTTCATCCAATACCATAATAGGGGGCAGAAACAGGGTAGTAGTTGGACGAAGATCAGAGGTGACTTCAGACTTCAATAAGCTACAATGGAAAATGGGGTGGACTTGTCGTAATGAGTTAGGGAGTTGCCCCCATTGGTGCTTGGGTGAAAAGTTGAGCTAAGGCCCTTGGATGACCCAATGGACTGCAGGAACTCCCTCCAGAACTTAACCATGAACTGAACCCCTCTGTCTGAGATAATTCTTTGAGGTACTCCATGCAGGCGGTAGATGTGTTTCAGAAACAGTTTCGCCAGCTTGTGAGCTGAGGGTAGTCTGCTGAGGGGTATGAAGTGTGCTGTTTGGGGAACAGTCCTATTACAATTCAAATCACCATGTTTTCCCCACTTTTCAGCAACTCCACTAAAAAGTCCATTGCAATCTCCTCCCAGTGCCTCGTTGGCTCTGCTACCAGTTGCAGCAGTCCAGGAGGGGTTTCTGGTCATCTTTTCATTGTGGCGCAGATCGTGCAACTTTTCACATAATTGTCCACATCTTTTTTTATTTCGGGCCACCAGAACTGCCTCAGGGCTAAGTGTAAAGTTTTTAGGAATCCAAAGTGGCCTGCCGATTTGATGTCGTGGCTCCTCTGGAGAATTAGGGTGCGTAGGGATTCTGGGACATAGAGTTTTGTCCCCGTCCATGCAAGGTCATCTCTTTTTGTCAAGATGTGTTGGTTGTTTTGAAACCAGAGAGTCTGCTAGCAGTTCAGTTTTGAATCTCATGGTTAGGTCGCCTGCTAGTTGGTCGTGCCGGTCACTTGATTGTGCCGGCGTTGTCATCTGATGGTCACTTGGGTAGCTATTTGGCATCCACCACTTGCTCCCATTCACATTTGTACTGGGGCATACGGGAGAGGGTGTCAGCTAGAAAGGTCCTGAGAGCCTCTAGAATTTTGTGGTCAGTTCAGACTTTGAACAGTTTCTGGCCCCCTTCCAACAGGTGTCTTCAGGTTAGTAGTGCCCATCTCACTGCGAAAGCCTCCTTTTCCGATGCAGCCCCTCGTCTCTGTGTGTCTGTGAGCTTGCAGGAAGTGTAGGTGCAGGTTGTAAGTTTCCTTCACTGTTCCTTTAGAGTAGCACCGCTCTCACTGCCATGCCGCTGGCATCTGCTTGGATCACAAAGGGTTGCTCGGGGTCAGGATGCTTCAGCACCAGTTCCTTTGCAAACATTTCTTTTAGTGTCTCAAATGCCTTTTGGCAGGTTAGGTCCCACTGTATAGGTTGCCCTGGGTGAGGTTTTGTTCCTTGGCTCCCTGTCTTTAAGAGGTATATCTTGGGTTTGGCAATTTTCGCAAAGGAGGGAATGAATTGCCTATAGAAGTTGACGAACTCTAGGAAGCTTTGTAGCTGTCTGCGGGTGTGAGGTGGTTGCCAGCCTAGGACAGCTTGTACTTGGGCTGGGTCCATCTCTATTCCCTCATTTGACACTCGGTAGCCCAGGTAGTCTAGCCGTGCATGAGGGAATTCAGTTTTGATAGCTTGGTGTACAGGTTGGCTGCCAGAAGTTTTTCCAGTACCTGTCAGACCAGGGGAATGTGGTCATTCATGGTCTCTGTGTAGATGCGGATGTTATTCAGGTAGACGAGGACCCGCTTGTAGAGGTGCTTGTGCAGCACCTTGTTTATTAACTGCATGAACACTGCTGGCGCTCTCTGCAGTCCAAAAGGCATCAATTTGAATTGGAAGCTCCCTAGGTGGCAGTTGAACGCTGTTTTCCATTCAACTACTTCCCTGATTCGTATTAGGTAGTATGCTTCTCTGAGGTCTAGTTTGGTGAAGACTTTTCCCTTGGCTAGGTGAGATAGCATGTCCTTCATGAGGGGGAGTAGATATATTTTGTGTATTCACACTGCATTAATTCCTCTAAAGTCCACACACAGTCTCACAGTTCTGTCTTTTTTTTCTTTAAAGAGGACTGGCGCCACAAACCGTGGCTTGCTCGATGAACCTCGTGCTAGGTTTTTGTCTATGTATTTGCACATTTCTTGCATTTCCTGGGGTGTCATGGCATACAGTTTGGGTTTGGGTAGTTTTGCCCCAGGGATGATTTTGATGGTGCAATTTGCTTCACGGTGGGGAGGGGGCGGAATGTTGCACTTGGTCTCGCTGATTACTTCTGCAAGGTCCTGATTTTCCCCTGGGATCTGTTCGGTCTCTGGGATTTTGTCAGATGTGGCTTCCAGATGTTCTGTTGGGCTCTTTTGGGGGGGTTCCCTGCTTCGGTGGTGTTTCCGTTTGCTGGCGTGGAAAGGGGTTGGGGCCCCTTTTCCATCCTAAGTCTGTGGGTACCCCCTTGCCACCCACTTGTCTAGCCAGGAGAGTCCCAGTATGACCGTATCTGTCATTTTGGGGCTATTATGAATTGAATTATTTCCCAGTGATCCACTAGCTCTAGTCTCACTGGTTCAGTCAGGTGGGTGGCATAGGCTCCCCCCACTAGGGACCCATTGATCTGTTTGAACCGGATTGGGTGGGACAGTCTTTTTGGTCTGATCCCCAGTTTCAGGACTGTGGTCAAGTTGATCAAGCATCTAGTGCAGCCTGAGTCTATTGGGGCTTGAAAATTCCCCTGGCTTCCTGTTTTTGGGGCTGTGAGGCACATTGAAAAAGGAAAAGTGAATTGGTCCTCTCACCATTCGGTCGTTTTCGCCCTTGTCATCACTGTCATCACCTTCTGGTGACTGGTTGTTGTTGCCTGAGGTTGCCCCTTTGTCTGGGTGGGGAGGAATCTCTGCAGCCTGGAGGGCCTTCCGGGATGCATTGGTGGTCTGTTTATGGCCCCGTTCCAGTCGTGTCCTGGGTGGTGGCTGTGGCCTTGGTATCGGGGTTGGGGCTGTGCATTCAGATGCCATCTGGCCCACCCCTCTGCATCTATAGCATTTCAGTGGACTTCGAGGGGGGGATTGGTTTTGGGGCCCACTATGTTGCTGTGGGTCCCCGTCAGCCCAGCTTTTTCAGGTTGAGTTGACCTCTCTTTCGTGTTCGGTGCTTTCTCATGTTGTTAGCGCACAATCCGCTATCAACTTTTATTGCTACTTGAAACCATTCAGAGAGTCGGTTTGGGATGTTGTGTTAGGCAGTTATTTGGACAATCCGCTGGTCCAGACTTGTTTTGAAAGATATACTAACAGTCACTCTGGTAAAGGGGGTAACCTTCAAATGACTCTCCTGAATTTGCGGATGTGCTCTTTGATGGGGTGGCCCTTCTGCTTTAGGTTGCTGAGCTCATCTTCCTCATGTAAGTCCTCCTCCATCTCCTCAAATCTGACCTCTATCAGTCAAAGGAAGTCATCTACGCCTTGCAGTTGGGAGGCTCTACTCTTGTGGAGGGCTGCTAGCCATTCTCTTGTTTTGTCCCTCTAGTTCTTCTGCAATAGTATTCATTATGGCTCTGGGGGATGAGTAGAGATGTCCATAGCATTCCAGGTGGATCTCAGCTAAGTCAAGAAATAGGGTTAACTGGTCTGAGTCCCCATCAAACTTTCCTCTGAACCGGGGTGGTTCAATCAGCACTGCCCTTCCTTCCTACTGTCAGCCTCTGTATGCTTACATATGATATGTCTGAAGACACCCCTCAGTTCTAGTTGGGAGGGTGGGGGGAGATTGCCCTGGGCAGCCTGCCTGCTACATGGAAGAGACACTGGTTTCATTTTCCTTCTAATGGGTGGAGAAGGGGGGCTGCATTCCCATGTGCTCCTCTTCACCTCAAGAGGATCCACTGCTCCTCCTCTCTCTTTTGGCCTGCATAATGGCCTTTCTTCACAGAGAGTGGCCCAGTCAAATTCCTCTCTCCATTGCTCTATGGAACTTCCCAAGGGCTCCATCGGGGGCTTTGGGGCCCTGGATTGATTCCAGTCCAGCACCTCCTCCACTCTTCCTAGCTCGCTCAGGGCCTTTCCCTTTTTCTGGGCATAGGGATGGGGTGGGGGCTCAGCTTTAGCTGTTTTAGAGGTTGAATACTCATCTCCTCTTGCTTCGCCCATCTTGGCTTTGATGTCTGAAGTCAGACTACACTCAGATTGTAATCAGGCTCTCTTTGGATAGTTGGCCTTTTGCCATGGTCTTCTGAGTTCCCTCCAGGCACCACCGATATTTAAAAGCAATATTTGACTGTCTGTCAAGTTTCCTGACGATGCCGTAATTGATTCATAATAATCGAGCCAATGTTTTAATGCAAAAACCAGTGATTTATTAATAGCTTCATTAAGCAAGATTTATTCGCGGTCAAATCTTTGCTTTATTTTATTTGCTTCTGAACTTTACCCCTGTTCCTTCCCTCTCCTCAGTCTGTGTCATAAATCATGTTATCCAATAGATACACCCCTCCCAACCCAGCAGCAGTAATCTGAGATCCCGACAGTATGCATGGAAGGCACTCCCACTAATTCTGTCCCCATGACAACATGGAGAGTTGACACTGTCCTTCTCCCAGAATAGAATGGGGGTGGCCACCTTGGGTGTTAGCGGTTCAATGAACCCACGCTCAAGGATTTTGTCTATGAACTGCCGCAATTCATCCAGTTCCCAGGGAGTCATACTGCAAAGTTTTCACTTAGGTAGTTTGGCCCCCAGTAAAATCTTGATGGCACAATCCATAGACCTATGGGGGTGGGAGTTCATCTGAGTCCGCTTTGTTTAAACATTCATCAAATCTCGGTGTTTCCTGGGACGCCCAATTGGGGTCCATTCACCACAGCTACCTCCTCACTCTGTGATATTTCAGTCTGATGGGGTTCCTCGTTCCGAATTAATTCATCATTAGGGAATTGGAGGGTCCCCTCTGTCCAGTTCCCTTTTGGATTCCACTTCTTTAACCAGGTTAGCACCAGAACTAGGGCCCAGTCCATCCCTGGTGTCACAATGAAAGCAATGGTTTTGGAGTGATTTATCATTGTTATT
This sequence comes from Thamnophis sirtalis, assembly GCF_051295495.1. NCBI lineage: Eukaryota > Metazoa > Chordata > Lepidosauria > Squamata > Natricidae > Thamnophis > Thamnophis sirtalis. Next base: position 60,906,499 of record NW_028261384.1, on the reverse strand, counting down.
TTGAGTGGTTCAGTGGCATATATGTGGCCAGGGCACCCCCTTTAATGGGCCCATCAAATTGGCAGAATGAGACTGGGGTTTTTAGTGGCCTTAATGGAATGCCCAGTTCCCTGACCAGAGGCGGGCTTATTAGGTTTCTCGTGCACCCCGAATCTAGCAATGCTTTAAGTCCCCCTGTTACCAGAATTAACAGTTCTATGGGGGTTGTAAAGGGTTCGACAACCCCACTCACCAAAGGGTCTTTCTAGTTGCTCTACAACTATCTTGGTTCCTCCACCAGAGTGGTCGGAGTTCCTTGAACCATAATTGATTTTGGTGAGAAGTCAACGACTGCATGGGTCTTCAGTGTGCTATCTTTGGAACGCGGTGCTTCTCTCCCTTTTGGGTGGACATTCTCACACAGCACTCATTTGCACGGTGACCTTTCTTCCCACAATGGAAGCAGGTGGCTGAGCAGATCCTTCTAGAGCCAGAGTGACAACCCTGACTTTGGTGCCTTCTGTAGGGATATCCCTCCCATACTGCTACATGTAGGTCAGTACGTGTGGGAGGAAAAATCCCAGTTGCTGGGGATTCATGTCGGGCACAGAGCAGTAATTTTCCTTGACTATTTTTTTTATCATAGCACTGCTTCCACTGCCACGTCGCTGGCATCTGCTTGATGATGAAGAGTTTTTTGGGGTGCAGATGCTAGAGCACCGGTTCTTTTGCAAAAAATCTTTTTAGTGTTTTGAATGCCTTTTTGCAGTTTAGATCCCACTGCAGGGGGTTTCCCGGGTGGGGCTTTGCCCCGGGGCTTTCCGTCTTGAGGAGATCTGTTGTAGGTTTGGCAATCTTCACGAAGGAAGGGATGATTTGCCTGTAAAAGTTTCTGAATCCTAGGAAATGTTGTAGTTGTCTGCAGATACAAGGGAGTTGCCAGCCTAGGACTGCTTGTACTTTGACTCTAATCCCTGGTTTTAGGATCATGGCTAAGTTAATCAGGCATCTAGTGCAGCCTGAGTCTATTAGAGCTTGAACAGTGCCCTGGGTCCCTGTCTTTGGGGCTGTGAGGCATATAGGAGAACAAAGGTCTGATTGGTTCATTCGCCATTGGATCATCATCTCCCATCCCTCGACATCTCTAGCATTTCAACTGGCTTTGTGGGATATTAGGGCTGGCTGTGTTGCTGAGATCTCTTGTCGGCCAGATGGTCTCTGCTCTGGTTGGTCTCTCTCATTGGTATCCGATTCTTCCGCATGTCGTTTGTGCACAATCCGCAGTCAACTTTTATGGCCATTCGGAACCACTCAGAGAGTCAGTTTGGAATGTCCTGGTAGGTAGTTACCTGGCAATTTGCTTGTCCAGGCTCATTCTGAAAAAGTGAACCAATAGTCATCCTGGCAAAGAGTCCCCATGACTCTTCTAAATTTACAGATGTGTTCCTTAATGGGTCACCCCCTTTGCTTTAGGTTTCAAAGTTCATCCTCTGCGTATGGATCCTCCTCCACCTCCTCAAATCTGACTTCTAGCTCTTGAAGCTTTTCGCCGATGTCTTGCAGTTGGTGGGCTCTCCTCTTATGGAGGGCTGCTAGCCATTCCTTTGCTTCTCTCTCTATCCCCCTGGCAATGGTATCCACCATGGCTCTGTGGAATGGGTAGACATGGCCATAACACTCTAGGTGGACTAGCAGAGTCAAGGAAAGAGCCAGAGTATCCCCATTGAATTTTCCCCTGAATCGTGGTGGTTTGTTGAAGGCAGTACTGCACGCTACTTCTGCTGTCTGCCAGCAGTTTCACCAGCATAAGGTAGGCTCAGCCTTTCATCCTTCTAAGGTCAGTAAAATGAGGACCCAGATTGTTGGGGACAATATGCTGACTCTAAACCACTTAAGGGTAGTTGTAAAACACTTGCAAATGGTATATAAGTCAAAGTGCTATTGCTGTTGCTCATTCCTCACAACTTCATGCCAGCTTCCAACAACTAGAGACAGTGGGAAGGCTAGCAGGAAGCTGCAAGCCCAGATACCTTGCAAGCAAGCAAGCAAGCAAGCAAGCAAGCAAGCAAGCAAGCAAGCAAGCAAGCAAGCAAGCAAGCAAGCAAGCAAGCAAGCAAGCAAGCAAGCAGGTAGATAAGGGAGAACCTGCTGCCAGATGGGAGACGGAGCAAGGGAGTGCACAGATGGACAGGAAGATTCAGTATAAGTGCAGTGGGGCTTAGGATGGCTGCTGCTGGTCGGCAAAAGTGTGCAAATGGTGCAGCATGAGTTGGAGAAGGTGCATGGGGGATGTATGAGAGCCATAGGTTGGGAGGCTGCCCAGTAGTGTGTAAGATGCATGATGTAAGTTGGGGATAGAATGCATGAGATCAGGTAGATCACAGAGGGTCCTCAAAGGTGTGCAAAAGGTACCATATGGGTTGGAGATAGTGCAAGGAAATACACAAGTGGCTGATGCAACCACTAAGGTGTTGGGAGAGGTGTGCAGGTGAGGTAGACATCCCAGTGATTTGCAACTTTCTCTGCCAACTTCCCCATTGAATTTCTAGAGGAACTAATCTGGAAGGTTGTAAATGGTGATTATATACTGTATTTTTCGGAGTATAAGATACACCTTTTTTCCTCAAAAAAGAGGCTGAAACTCTGGGTGTGTCTTATACACTGAATACAGCATTTCTGCCTCCCAAAACTCTGCCCCTTCACTAAAATGGCCGTGCATACCCTTATGGAGTCTTTCAGAGAGCTTCTGGGGGCTGGGGAGGGCAGAAATGAGCAAAAATGACCCTTTTTGACCCCCCCCAGCCCCCAGCAGCACTCTATAAGCCTCCATAAGGCTATGCCTGCAATTTTTTTGACAAAAAAGGGGCCCATTTTTGTGAAAAACTGTTTTTTACTCATTTTTCGCCCCCTCACCCCCTCCAGGAGCTCCCCCCACCCAAGGCTATTCATGCCCTTTAAAAAAAACGGGCCTGTTTTTGTGAAAAACAGGTCACTTTTGGAAGGTTTGCAGAGTGCCGATTATTTATAGCAGTGATAAAAGTCTAGAAATGTACTGATCTATACTTGATCATTTGTATTGTGTATTGTACTTTTATTTGCTTATTTTAAAAGCTGTGTGCTGAGAAGCAATTATGATGTTGTTCCACCAGATGCATTGGGCATCATCTTGAATAAAATAGTATAAAGTGGTTAAGAAGGGCTAGAATATTTTCAGCTTTATTAATAACATAGTTGTACCACTCACTATAGTTTATATATCTTTATGTATCATATATGTTTTACTTTATATAAAACTAATTAAAAGAGAAAAATATCACCTAAATATTAATAGCAGTTCTGCTAGTTCTGAAAACTATGAGAATGGGGATTGAGATTTTTAAAATGTTGCATTTGAAAAACATTTGCTAATTAGATCAATCAATAAATATAAACAATATAGGATTTTTGATTCTTAATGTTCTGCAATATTTCAGTCAGAATGCCCTCTATTTATATACATTGAATGTGGTACAAATGTAATAGGATAACATTTTATATACGACTATATAATTTAAATATCATGATCTGAAACTTAACTGGTTTATTAATTTATTTTACTTGGATTAAAAATTGGACATGCTCATTTGAAGTCCTTCTTTGAGAGAAGATTGTATATACTTTTAAAGATAAAAATTTAAAGAGCTGTTTTTAATATCTGAATTAAAACAGATTGAAATGTATCTATCCAAGCCTTAAAACCTGTAAACACCACATTCTAGCTAAATTGCAAATGAAGTATGTTTGTGAGACACTCAGAAATGGGTATATTGTACAGAGATTAATTGATTAACATTATTTCTGTTGAATCCATTCATAAATTTCAGGTATATGTATGTGTGTGTGTAGTGTGTATTTGTGTGTGTGTGTGTATATATGTGTGTGTATGTGTATGTGTGTATGTATATGTGTGTGTGTGTATATATATATATATATATGTTGTATTTGTGCTTATAAATAAATAAAGGGAGACTAGTATAGATCTATTTCAAGCTATTTAGCTCTCATCAGCTAGCCATAACCTTACTGGGATTCAAACCTGGGCTGTAATACATATTAGGCAGATGTGTTAACCACTAAGCCACAAGGTTCTCCTCCTTTATCAGCTGAGCCAGGGAAATAGGTATGTAATTAGTGTCACAACCCCTGGCATGCCCAAATATGGGAGGAAGCCTACTGTTTCCATTCTCTGTCTATCGGCTCGTCATAAGAGACCATCCAGACAGAAACCCAATATTTTTACTGTTGCCTTTGTTACATTTGTGTTGTATTTGTGCTGATAAATAAATAAAGGGAGACTAGTATAGATCTATTTCAAGCTATTTAGCTCTCATCAGCTAGCCATACCCTTACTGGGATTCGAACCTGGGCTGTATTACACATTAGGCAGATGTGTTAACCACTAAGCCACAAGGTTCTCCTCCTTTATCAGCTGAGCCAGGGAAATAGGTATGTAATTAGTGTCACAACCCCTGGTATGCCCAAATATGGGAGGAAGTCTACTGTTTCCATTCTCTGTCTATCGGCTCGTCACAAGAGATCATCCAGACAGAAACCCAATATTTTTACTGTTGCCTTTGTTACATTTGTGTTGTATTTGTGCTGATAAATAAATAAAGGGAGACTAGTATAGATCTATTTCAAGCCATTTAGCTCTCATCAGCTAGCCATACCCTTACTGGGATTCAAACCTGGGCTGCATTACATATTAGGCAGATGTGTTAACCACTAAGCCACAAGGTTCCCCTTCTTTATCAGCTGAGCCAGGGAAATAGGTATGTAATTAGTGTCACAACCCCTGGTATGCCCAAATATGGGAGGAAGCCTACTGTTTCCATTCTCTGTCTATCGGCTCGTCACAAGAGACCATCCAGACAGAAACCCAATATTTTTACTGTATTTTACTCAGCTGATAAAGGAGGAGAACCTTGTGGCTTACTAGTCTCCCTTTATTTATTTATCAGCACAAATACAACACAAATGTAACAAAGGCAACAGTAAAAATATTGGGTTTCTGTCTGGATGGTCTCTTGTGACGAGCGGATAGACAGAGAATGGAAACAGTAGGCTTCCTCCCATATTTGGGTATACCAATGGTTGTGACACTAATTACATACCTATTTCCCTGGCTCAGCTGATAAAGGAGGAGAACCTTGTGGCTTAGTGGTGAACACATCTGCCTAATGTGTAATACAGCCCAGGTTCGAATCCCAGTAAGGGTATGGCTAGCTGATGAGAGCTAAATAGCTTGAAATAGATCTATACTAGTCTCCCTTTATTTATTTATCAGCACAAATACAACACAAATGTAACAAAGGCAACAGTAAAAATATTGGGTTTCTGTCTGGATGATCTCTTGTGACGAGCCGATAGACAGAGAATGGACACAGTAAGATTCCTCCCATATTTGGGCATACCAGGGGTTGTGACACTAATTTCATACCTATTTCCCTGGCTCAGCTGATAAAAGAGGAGAACCTTGTGGCTTAGTGGTGAACACATCTGCCTAATGTGTAATACAGCCCAGGTTCGAATCCCAGTAAGGGTATGGCTAGCTGATGAGAGCTAAATAGCTTGAAATAGATCTATACTAGTCTCCCTTTATTTATTTATCAGCACAAATACAACACAAATGTAACAAAGGCAACAGTAAAAATATTGGGTTTCTGTCTGGATGGTCTCTTGTGACGAGCCGATAGACAGAGAATGGAAACAGTAGGATTCCTTCCATATTTGGGCATACCAGGGGTTGTGACACTAATTACATATATATGTGTGTGTATATATATATATATATATATATATTTCTTTTCAGCATACACATGTGCCAAGACTCATACCTTTAATAACCAGCAACTGTACCTCAAAATCTGTTGCAGTAAGGAGGTGAGACTTTTGAATTTTAACGTTTGAATATTATATTAACCTACATTAGAAAAATATGAATATATTTAATAACAATTTTAAACTCTGTAGCAGTGTAATATGAAATATATCAGTATCAAAGCTATAATCTGATAAGTACTTACTTATGGTTAAGTCTCACAATGTCAGCATGAGAAAACATGGATGCCCTATAAATCTTAAAACACTAAAAATTATAAGTCTAGCAAAAAAAACTGATGACCTTGCATACTGCTTGTATATACAGTTTGCTTTCAAAATGTTACATTTTTAGGCAAGAATGGTCGACCCCTTCCCCCATAATCTGACATGAAGTGCATTTTAAGGAAAATTAATAGGCATAAATTTCAAAAATTAATAAATGGAAATCAATATTAAGAATGACTTTTGCCATAAAATATAGTTACATCTAGGAGGGATATTTTTCTGAATTTGGATATAGGACTTTGCTGACAGTTAGTTATCAAGTTACAACAGTAATTGGGACCAGAATTTCCATTGCTAAGTGATGCGGTTCTAAAGCACAATGTCACATGACACGTCTTTGCTGATCCTAATAACAAATATCATTTTTTAATGATTACATGTTGAATTGTATGGATCATCCATATCTACTTCAAAGAAATGTATAACGATACAACCACGGTTAACACAAGGGATAAAAGCATCATGCCTCCTCCTAAATTCAGTATAATTGTTTGTCAAATTTCTGGACTTCTAGTAATTAAAGACTTTTTAATATGTTAAAATCTTTACCTTCTGTAACTAATTCAGATAAATTTAGAATTGACTTTAAACTTTATATTTTCTAGGCGCTCTTTTGAATTTCTAGACCTATTGTTGCAAGAATGGCAAACCCATTCTTTGGAAAGGTATGATTTCTGCCTCTTTTTTAATTCAGAAAAATTGTTATTTATTTTCTCCTGTATTTTTAAAATACAAAAATGTTTTCTTTGTTTCAGAAAAACTATGAATCTTTTCTCAAAACATAATGTGATCTGGACTTGAGAGGCTGTCTATGCGTGTGTGTGTGAGAGAGGGGGGGGAGGGAGAGAGAGAGAGGGAGAGAGAGAGAGAATTGTTCATATTGTTGAAGTATTTGAAAAAGTTTAATGAAAGAGTATTTGCAAAAGCAGTATATGAGCTTTCTCTGTGTAAATGTTCTATCGAGATTCTCAGTCCAGGTCATGGACCAAAGGTGTTTTTTAAGAGGCAACTGGACTTTCTGCAGTTTTTTTCAAGCTTGTCCACCCCAAGGATAAAATACCCAGTCACAAACTGAGCAATGTGGTATATGTAGTACAATGCAGTTAGCCATGTATAGATCTGTACATTGGCGAAGCAAAACAACTATGTCATATACTTTACACATGCACAACATAGGAGAACAAACCCATCAGGACAAGATTCAGCAGTCCATCTGCATTTAAAAGACAAAGGCTACTCTTTTGAAGACAGTAAAGTCCAGATTTTAGACAGAAGCCCACTGGTTTGAAAGAGGGGTCAAAGAGGCCATCTAGGTCAAAATCAGGGATGTGCAGTCACTAGAGGCAAGGGAGGCGGAGCCTCACCACTCTCCTCAGGAAAGGAAAAGAAATTTAAATATTTTTTTTTAAATAATTAAAGCCAAGATAGTTCCTACCAGATTCCAGGTCACAGTGGCTTGGTGTCTGCTTAGTGTTAACCAAAGCAGGAGGCGAGAGAACTCGGGGCCTCCTTTCCATAAGGAATTTTTCGCCTTCTAAAAGTTAAGAAAGAGTTAAAAGGCAAAGAAGTTCAGATGGAAAAGAGGCACTAATTCTCCCGCCTCCTGATCTGCAAGCAGCGAATCATTGTATTTGTATTTTGTATTTTATTAAATTTATATGCCGCCCTTTTCCCTGGGGGGACTCAGGGCGGCTCACAACTCAAGAGGGGAGGGGGGAAAAACAAACTTTAGACATATAGAACAATACAAATTAAAAAAAACACAACATTCATACCATTCGGGCGGGTTACAATCTTAGTCCCAGGCCTGACGGGATAGCCAGGTTTTGAGGGCTGTGCGGAAGGTCTGGAGGGTGGTGAGGGTACGAATCTCCACGGGGAGATCGTTCCATAGGGTTGGAGCTGCCACCGAGAAGGCTCTCCTCCGCGTGGTTGCCAGTCGGCATTGACCGGCGGATGGAACTCGGAGGAGGCCTAATCGGTGAGATCTAATAGGTTGCGTGGAGGTAATCATGTCTTCTTGAGCACGCTTACGTTGGGCGGGTTATTTTGGAGGGCGCGCTTCAGAGGAGAGGAGTGGGGGAGAAGGAGGAGGCTCGCTCTTCACCCCTCCCCAACCTTCCCAGGGTCCAGATTCCTTTCGCTGCAAGCCTTGCTGTCTCTTGCATCCCAAAGGTGGGTGGGTGTGGGAGCTTTGGTGGCCCCAATTCTTCTCTGGGGGGCGGGGGGTGTCTCCTGGGGCTGCTGGCTAGATAGACTCCCGAGGAGCGACTCCTTCCCTCCTAGTCCCCCTGTGGGTGGCTGGAAATGTCCGTGCATTTTAGCCAGCCACAAAACGCTTAGCCGGGGGTTTCCTTACAAGAGCCAGGCGGGAGAAGCCCTCGCTTCTTTCTTGTGGAGACGGGCACTTTGCATCGCGGGAGCCGCCAAGCGCCTTTACTGCAGACCTGGGCGCTTAGCGGCTCCCACGATGCAAAGTGCCCCACCGCCCACCCGCTGACCCGGCCTGCGGCCACTGCTTCTCCAAGCTCCGCCACTGGAAGTCTTGGATCGCCTCTGGGGGAAGGCTGAGTGAGAAGCAGAGCGAAGCTTCTCCGCAGCCTCCCGGCGCTGCGCAGAGGCTCTTGCAGGAGCGCATGCGGGGCCGCTCCGGGCCGCTGGTATGCGCTCCTGCAAGAGCCTCTGCGCAGCGCCGGGAGGCCACGGAGAAGCTTCGCTCCGCTTCTCACTCAGCTTTCCCCCAGAGGTGATCCGAGACTTCCAGCGGCGGAGCTTGGAGAAGCAGCGGCCGCAGGCCGGGTCAGCGGGTGGGCGGGGGCGGCGGGGCACTTTGCATCGTGGGAGCCGCCAAGCGCCTTTGCTGCAGACCCGGGCGCTTGGTGGCTCCCGCGATGCAAATTCCCCCCCCCCACCGCCGAGGCCAAACGCTGTCCTGCTTCGCAAAAGGATGCCCAGCTGAGCCTCACCAGGCATAAACCGCACCGCATGTCACTGGTCAAAATTGAACAGACCTCTCAACAGAGGGGGAAGGATATGACGTCATCTATCTCTAGTCTACAGCACAGTCCTTTCCATAGTTCCAAGAGGCTCCACATCCATTTGCAGTACTTTGATTACCGTGATGACATAGATAAACCTCCAGGTAGCCTCAACAACTCTCTAAAAGACTACAGTGGACCAGCTGTCTGCAAAAAGTATAAATCCTTCTATTACCCACCATCCAGCCACAGCTGAAGAAGCTTTTTGGATGAGAAATGAAAATTATTAAAAAAAAAAAAAAAAAGTCCAGTTGCCTCTTGAAATAGCACCTTTGGGACTTTCTCTGTGTAGTTTTAATTAAATAATTAAATATGTCTGAAATGTTTTGGAACAGATATTGCCCCAAATATGTCAATTTGAGTTGTACTGCTAACAGGAAAAGAAGTAATATTTGATATGTTACTGGAGTGCATTTAGCAGTTTTCTATATAATTTATACTTTCCTATTAATCTTTGTACCTTTTAGATTAATTTAGTTACCATCTTTATGCAGGTTCATTGAAGTCATAAAATGTTTTTGTACTGGTTGTATTTTTTATACCTCCTGTAAAAAGAAAGAAATAGTTTATATATATTTTTTGTTGATCACACAGCCAGATATTTAGATTGGATTTGGCATTTTTATCACAGAATGTGAGCTTTTGCAATTGACTAATGACTTGGTTATTGTTGATGGTGTTTGAGTGGTACTCCATATGTTTTGGAATTGCACCCAAGACATCCATTTCTATTAGTACTAACTTATTTTCTTTTTCCACAGTCATTCTACTTCTATTTGCAAGTCTTTGTATTTTGTGATATAATGATGTTTCGTTGCACGGGTTCAAGGGGTCAGGCTGCCCTCAGCGAAACATCGCCTCGCTTAGCATCCTGGCAAAGGAGTCGCCAAAAACTGTTGTAGAAAAAAACAGGACACGCAAGCCAGCTCTTCAGGGAAGGAATAGTTTATTGCGCAGGTCTGAGAGACAAAGGTCTGAACCCCGAATGACATCAGGAAATTCCTTTTTATAGTCCTTAGCTTTTAGCTAAGCCACCTGCTAGATTTTGGATACACCCCCAAGATATGCCCTTGAATTACAGTAAAATCATGTCTACAGGAAGTAATAATACATAGTCAGCTAATAGCCAACATAGCATACATTTGAGGAAGTAAATTATGTCCTTTCAGACAGTTTTTACAGTCAAGCCAGCAGATATATTAAAATAGAGACTTTTGCTACAGCAGCTCTTATGTGCAGACTTCCTAAAAGCGAACGTTTGCAATTTCTATATATGAACAGCTAAAGCTTAATATCATGAGACCCTAGTTTGGTTCAGGGTTGAGGCCTACTCTGGTTCAGCCTGCTCTCTCAGCACAGTCAGCCAGAGGTTTAGAATGAATTAAGATTCCACCTGTTGAGTCCTTCCCAAGGAACTGGGATAGAAAGATGTTGTTTGGTAATGTTAATTTATTATTGCAGTTGTCACACAGTCAGTTTAGATTAGATTTGGCATTTTTATCCATCTATCTAATCCTTCTAAAGGATCTGAAATAGACAAACGTTGTTATTTGATGGTGTTAAAAGTGTTGTCATAGGTTGTAAGCTATTCCAAGTAAAGCTGCCATTTACAATTAACTGATGGTGATTTTGTTAATGCTGAAGCTGTTCAAGCAATGCTCCAAAAGTTTTGTTTTAGTTGCTCTACTTCTATTTACAAGTTTTGTACTTTGTGATTTTCTCCAGTTCTTTCTTTTCTATCTGCTGTCTCCAGGTATTTCTATGTCTACTATCCAGACTTTTTTTTGCCTAGGATATACTTCTTGCTTAAAGGCAAATGGTATTTCTTGTACGTCTTCTAATGTACCATTGTTGCTACTTTGTCATGCTGTTGTTTATAGTCATTCTGTGCAGTCTGCTTACAGCAGCTGACTAGGTGGTCCACTGTTTCTTCAGCTCCTTTGCAGAAGCGGTATTTGCTGTCTATATTGCTGTCTCAATTTGACTTTGTACACATTTGCTTTAAGGCTTGGTCTTATGCGACCTCAGTTTTTTTTTCAACTTTCCTGCTCTACCTAGTGTCAGGTCTTGTTATTATCTACTTTGCATGCTATTTTTATGTATTAGCTTCAGTGGATTGTTCACACTTTTCGTTATTTCTAATGCTCACTTTTAATGTACTGGCAATGAAATATTTTTCCCTGCCATCTCTCTTTTCTGTTCTTCATTTTATCGTTCTAGTAGGCAGGTTGGCCTCTCTAGAGTACTCCGTAAGCCTTCACTGTATAGTAGTTTCAGTGTATCTTCTTCAATGTCCCGGAGATATTCTCCCAATGCCTTTTTTTTTTCTTCAGCTATCTGGTGTTCTTGCAACATTCCATGCTCACTTATTTTTCTTGGTAAGTAAAGTCGACCAATATTGCTGTGGACATGAAGGGCATGATTCATTTTAAGTATTTTTTTTATCTTCCTATCTAGGACTTTTAGTTCTGTTTTAGTCTAGTCCACCATTCCAGCTGTGTGTCCAACTACTGGGATTGCCCAGATGTTAATTGCAGTGATCGTATTTATGCCATTGAGTTCAGATATTAAGTTCTTCTTCACTCACATAATGCATTCACTTCTAATCTATTTGGTGTACTTGATATTGTTAGCTTGAAGGATGCCCAGGTATTTAGAGAGGGCTGTAAAGGCCTGTGAAGCGGTATATAAGTCTAAGTGCTGTTGCTATTGCTATTTGTAGTGATAGTTTGCATCCAGACTCTTGAGGTTATTTCCATAGGGCAACTTGATTCCTTCAGTTTTCACTATTTTTTCTCTTTATCAGTGAGGTGGCACATTTGTCTAATCCAGACTCCATTGTGATATCTTGACTGTATATTTGGAAACGGTTGAGCAGTGATTCTATTTTAGGTTGTGTTTTTCTATAGTTTCAGCTCATCCATATAAAAGGAAGTGGGATAACTTGGAATATGTTTTTGATATTTAGTAGCCATGGCCTGACTTGTTCAGTATTATTGACAGAGGTATCAGCGCAGTTGTAAATTATTACTATGATTGATTTCACAGTCAACTAGATATTTAGAATAGATTTGGCATTTTTATACACCTATCAAATTCTTCCCAAGGACCTGGAATAGGCAGCTGTTGTTTGATAGTGTCATTATCATTTCAAATTTGTTATAACTGGCCAACTCCAAGGCACTCCTAATTTTAACAGCATCTTTTATTAAATTATGAAATCATATTTGTGATAATGATCGTCTCAGTCAAATATAGTGCTAAAATTGCTTTTTGCATTCAAAACATTAGATCTGTAACTGAAATCCTCTCTTCTAAAGAGAAACATATTTATAGAAATTCAATTTTATTTTTGAATGGTAGCAGTTAAGTACAGTTCTAAGTTTTGTGAGTGATAGGCAAAGAATATTTCCTGGAAGAGTATTTTTGCACACCTATATCTACATACTATTCCTTCCCTAGCTGACTCAAGATCACATTAATCCTTCAAGATCACATTTTTTTCTGGTTAATCTTTCTTTTTCTTTTCCTTTCTAAGATAGCCACCCTCATTAATTAATAATTAATATCTCAATAGGGATTCCATCTAATTCTGGTATTTTACTACTTTCCCTTTTTAAAATTATTTGTTTAATTTCTACTTCAGAGAGTGGAACAAATACAAGTTTTTATAATCTACTTGAGGTAGCTTAATTATACTTTTTAAAACACTAAATATCTTCATTCAATACATTATCTTGAATACTATATAAGTCTGAATCAAATTTTAAAAATGACAATTTATATCCATTAAAGTGTTATGAATTTCATCTCTTTCATCCCTAATAGTTGGGATCATTGCCTTATCTTTCTTTTGTTTTAACCAAGATCTTACCGGAACTTTCGCCATTCTCCCATTATCTCTATCAGAAACATATTATCATAAATGCTATCTCCTATGATATGTTGCAGAATTGCTATCTTGCTAGAATTTCAATCCCTAATCCTCATCCCTGTGTAAACTAAGAACTTCTAAATTTCTTTTTCAGATTTCCTGCAGAACTGAGAGTAGACATATCTTGACCCTAAGATTTTATTATAGCTATTCACTAGGCTTTTCCCAATGTTGCCCAAAAGCAGGGAGCCAATTGGCATCTGGATCTGGGTAAAGCTGGTCAGGTGCTACTCTCTTCTCAGAACTTTTTTGAATTCATTATCTAGTTTTTTCAAGAAACAGCAACTCCTCTGTTAAAGTTAAGATAAATTAGAAGTAATATTTATTTCTGGTTTTCTCTTACAGGCATGCAGCTGTTCTGGTTGAAACTATCAAGAAGGGCATTCATGATGCTGATGCTGAGGCAAGAGTGGAGGCACGAAAGTAAGATTAATTCAAAATTTGATTTAAGTACAGTAATTTGGAAAGTATTGATACTTTTTAGCAGAAAAGAATAACCCACAAATTTAGGAGAGGAGTTCTGGGGTTCATACGATATTGTTGATTTTTAATGTTGTATGGCGCCTGGAGTGATTGTGTGCTAGTTGGATGGTCACATAAATTTATTTAATAAACAAAAATAAATAGATGTATGTGACCACCCACTAACATACAATAACTCCAGGGAGCATACATAATAATATGTTAATAGTTCCATTCTAGCTATGTTGGACTCCGAGCTTTGTGAAGTTGAGAGTTTTTAAAATGTTAGAATTTTTTTTTACTAGTGTTGGAAGATTGTTTCTGTTTCCAGAAATATTTTCCTTTCTCTAATAAAGAAATTTTATTTTATGTGGTTTCTTTTAGGACTTATCTAGGCCTAAGAAATCATTTTCCTGGTGAGGCAGAAGTTCTGTATAATAGTCTTGAACCATCCTATCAAAGAAGTCTCCAGACTTACTTAAAGAATTCTGGTAGCATTGCATCACTTCCACAATCAGACAGGTCATCTTCCAGCTCACAAGAAAGTCTAAAGTAAGTGTCAGTCTAAAGAAAATATTTCTGCCCACAAGATCTATATACAGTCCGCGTCAGATTAGGGCCTTTTTCTTGAACTTATTTCCACCTGCTGAATAAGTAACTATAGGTATTGTCTCTCTTGCAAGAGGCGCACCCAGAGGTAACAGCTCTAACTTTATTATTTCATTAACAGATTGCCTTAAAAGATTATTGTAAATCTGAAAGTACATTTCTCACCCTTTACCTTTACAATCCAAAAGAAATTAGGAAGAGTCTCTTCTGAATCATTTATCTACAGTCCTTCCGAAGGCTCAGCTACCTCTTATCTGACTTTTGCCTAGTCTGCAGCTCTTACTCCTGCCTTCCAAGGCTATTTCCACATATTATTGCAGATAAAAATGTAGTTTAATGTAATATATCCTCACTGCCTTATTTAGATAGTACCTATCTTTCAGTGTGCATTCTATATTAGAATTATGTGAAAGTCTATAGAAGGTTTTGTGAAATAGTGACACTGAATTGAGTTGCTCAGGAAAATGTTCCAAGATTTTTCATGCAAAAAAGTTTCCTGATGAGAGTTTTATACAAGTTTAAGAGTATTGAAGAGAACATGAAATGTTAAATAATTTACATTACAAAAACTATTGTTTTGCTTTTCTTTCAGTCGTCCCTTTTCTTCAAAATGGTCCACCTCCAGTTCTGCAAGTATGGCTAATAGAGGTAATTTGCTCAATGTACAAGACCAGGCAGAAATTTTAGAAGTAACTTAGGCAAATCTCTTTAGGACTTTTTAAAGTACCAAATGAGGTGGGAATATTGATATGCAGTTTTCTGTTTTCTTTCAGTTTCAAGTGGCAGCAAAGCAGATCCGACCTTAGGAACACTGCAGAGGTCTTGCAGTGACATTGATGTTAATGCTGCCGCTGGGGCAAAGGCACGTCATGCTATCAGTCAGCCATCAGGAACTGGTCACTTAGCAACTGCTGGTCTACCTCCAGGATCATATGCTTCCCTAGGTAGGGGACATGTTCAATATAAATAAACCACTTCTCAGAATTTTTTATGCATATTGAAATGATATTTTCCCTTCATTTCGTTACATCAGTGAGTGAGTTATCTAACTTAATGAATAGAGACTTTCCCAGCAATGAAGACATTTATTAATTCATAGTAATAAGTTGCTGAAACTGTTTTTCCAATTTATTCAGTGTTTTCTTGTTAGGTGACTATGGAAGTTCTCAGCAGATCATAGTTGTCCCAAAGGTGTTTTTTCAAGAGGCAACTTCCCCTTTCTGCACTCTTCCTCCTTGGCTCTTTCGAAGCATAAACCAACCCAAACTTGTTCCCAAACTTCCGGTTTGCGCTTTGGGTCGTTTTTCGCCTCCAGAGGCTTCAAAGAAGCCTCCAGAGGGTGAAAAATGGCCAAAACCGAAAGCCGAAGTGAACCTGACAGGCAACACTTCACGTACCTGGACAAATTGCTCCGAGTGCCACCTGTTGCATGTGTGCCATAGTTCACCATCATAGGTATAGAGTTTCTCCATCTTTGGTTACAGAGCACACAGTCAATCTGATTTCTGTGTTGACCACCTGTTGATGTCCATGTATAGAGTCGTCTCTTGGGTTGTTGGAAAAGAGTTGTCTCTTGACAAAATTCTATCAGCCTGTGCCCTGCTTCATGTTGTACTCCAAGGCCAAACTTGCCTGTTATTCCAGTTATCTTTTGGCTTCCTACTTTAGCATTCCAATTCCCCATGATAATAAGGACATCATTTTTTGGTGTTGATTCTATAAAGTGTTGGGCTTTTGGTCAGGTTTATCCTCTTCAGCATCAGTGGTTGGGGCAAAGACTTGGACTACTGTGATGTTGAATGGTTTGCCTTGGATTCGAACTGAGATCATTCTATCATTTTTGGGATTGTATCCCAGCATTGCTTTTCCTACTCTTTTATTGACTATGAAGGCTACTCCATTTCTTTTGAGGGATTCTTGCTTGCAGTAGTATATCTGATGGTCGTCTGAATTAAATTCACCCATTCCTCTCCATTTTAGTTCACTGATTCCTAAGATGTCGATGCTCAATCTTGTTATCTCTTGTTTGACCACGTCCAGCTTGCCTTGATTCATGGATCTTACATTCCAGGTTCCTATGGAGTATAGATCTTTACAGCATTGGACTTTCCTTTCACCACCAGATACATCCACAACTGAGCATCCTTTCGGTTTTGGCCTAGTCGCTTCACTCTTTCTGGCACTACTAGTACCCTCTGCTCTTCCCCAATAGCATATTGGACATCTTCCAACCTTAGGGGCTCATTGTCCAGCATCATATCCTTTTGCCTTTTGGTAATGGCAAAGATACTGGAGAGGGTTGCCATTTCCTTCTCCAGTGGATCACATTTTGTCAGAACTCTCTGCTATGACCTGTCCATCTTAGGTGGTCCTGCACGGCATAACTCATAGCTTCATTGAACTATGAAGGCCCTTTCGCCAAGACAAGGGGCTTGTTACTTAGTTTGTTAGTTGATAAAACAAACTAGTTGATAAAAAGAATCCCATATTTTGAAATATTCCATGTCCAGAGACCGCCTCCTGCCGATTACCTCTCTCAGACCAATTAGATCGCACAGGTTGGGTCTCCTCTGGATTCCATCTGCCAGCCAATGTCAGCTGGCGACTCCCCGGGGGAGGGCCTTCTCTGTTGCAGCTCCGGCCCTCTGGAACGAGCTCCTTGTTGAGATTCAGATCCTTACTACCCTCCCGGCCTTCCGCAAAGCCACCTGTTCCAGCAGGCTGGGGGGAGCTGAGAAGCATCTACCTCCACAGAAATTGTGAATGTTGGTTTTGTTTTTAATATGTTGTCTTTGTCTCATTCCCCCCTTTCCCTTGTCTTTTGTGAGCCGCCCGGAGTCCTCCGGGAGTGGGCGGCATACAAGACAAATAAATAAATAAATAAATAAATAAATAAATAAATAAATAAATAAATAAATAAATAAATAAATAAATAAATAAATAAATAAATAAATAAATAAATAAATAAATAAATTTTCTTTTATTTCAAGTATTAGTCTATCCATTTTTGCACATTCTAGATTTTTTTTAAATTATCTTCTCTTCTGTAGGGATCTCCACACTTTTCTGATGTTGTGCAAATACAATTCTAGCCACTGTTAACACATGTAGTATTACATAGTACATAGTCTCTTATTATATTTTTCTGGTGTGATACCAAACAGAAATATTTTTGGTTTTAGATCTATATGTTCCTTTATCACTTTGGAATTGGTATTGCTTCCGTAGATCTCTTACTTTTCTGGGCACCTGTTTTAAAACCATGATCTCTTTCCCTTTATATTTCAGCAGTTAATCTCTTACTTTTTAAAGAATGTCTGCTCTGGTTTTTTTCATGAATCTCATATGCACCTTCCTTGGGAGTTTCTTCTTTCTTGCATAACTAGTATGTATTCTAAACACAGCCCACATCTCTTGTTTAGAACTCAGCCCTCATCTCCTGTTTCGCTAACATAGTGCCTTTGCCATCAATTCCTCTTCCTCTTTTTCTTCTTCAATATTCTGGAATCTCAGAAAATGTTCAGCCTTCTCCATCCGCAACTGAATTACAGTTTCCCCCAATTCTTTATTAGCCTGCATTAATCTCTGGTTCATTTCCTTAGTTTTTTCCCCCCTATGTCAGGGTTCCGACTGATGCCCTAATTAAATCATGAACCTCAAGCCAAGCTTCAAAAGAAATCCAGTTATTTATTAGGAGCTTCATGTCGAGACGAACCAAGTGAATCCCACTCTGACCTTAATTCGCGCCTTGACTCTGACCCTGTTTCCCCTTCCCCCAAGGTGTGTCATCAGTCACATTCCCCAATGAAGCGATTTTCTGGGTTTTAGAAGTCACTCCCTCCAGTCACTGTGGGTCACCCTGGAGATGACCTTGACATTGCCAGTTGGAATGTGCTTTTTTGACTGAAATGCAAGTTCCTGGATGCAAGTGCAAGGCTCGATTCCCCATCCCCCTGCCTATGGCACCTTGAGAGCAAGTCAGGAATGCTTCGCAAGTTGATCTTCAGTTGCCCTCACTCCCTGAATGCTCCCTTTGCAAGCAAAAACAGTTTGAATACAGGTATACATTTTAGGGGTGCAACACCCCCCAGGCTTTGTTGGATTGTTTTCATGGAATTTAGCTATGAGATGGTCAACTTGGATATTTCTGCTCTTTACCCAAAACTCCTCTGATAAGGGGTAGCCCTTCTACTTGATTAGATATTGGAGCTGTATCTTGTGCCACCTACAGTTGAGGATGCATTACACCTCATAATGGGTTTGGGCACCTATGACCACTGGGTCCAGGGGCACATGGGGTCATGGTCTCAGGACTGACCCAAACACAGTTTTTAAGAGGCTGCTATGGAATATCGAGTATATATTCCCTAGCAGTTAGTGCAGTTTTAATTGCATTGTGACTGGGTTGATAACTTTCACTATGGGGAATGGCCTCATGAACATGGGTCCCAGCTTTTTACTGGGGAGTTTTAACCTCAAGTATTTCGTGGAAAGGTAGATCTTTTCCCCTAGCTGGAATGGCCATTGTGGGGCTTGGTGTTTGTCTGCCTGCTTCTTGCAGTCTGTGCCGCTTTAGCTAGTGCTTTCTTGATGTTTTCTCATGCTGTTTTTAACGTTGACAGTCTGTCAAGCTGATTGAGGAGGGGGAGATTCCTTGGGTATTCTGCCATTGGGACAAAGTTCATGCCACTCACTACTTTGAACGGAATTAGTGCCTTGCTACTGTGAACAGCATTATTGTTCAGCAAAAAGCATTATCAGCAAAAAGCAGGTGATCTGCCCAATTGAGCTGCTTATAGTTCATATAACACCTCAGGTTCTACTCTACCATGGCATTCAGACATTCTTCCCCCCCCCATTGGTAGCCAGATGAAAAGCTGAGCTAACGCCCTGGGATGACCCAATGGACTGCAGGAACTCCCTCCAGAACTTAGCCATAAACTGGACCCCTCTGTCTGAGATGATTCTCCATGGCATTCCACGCAGGTGGTAGATGTGCTTCAGCAACAGTTTGGCTAGCTGGTGGGCTGAGGGTAGTCCACTGCAGGGTATGAAGTGTGCCTGCTTAGAGAATAAGTCAATCACAGTCCAGATCACAGTGTTACCCCCCGCCCTGCTCTTTGGCAACTCCACTATAAAGTCCATTGTGATTTCCTCCCATAGCTTCGTTTGCTCTGCCACCGGTTGCAGGGGGGTTTCCTGGTCGCTTTTCACAGTGGCACAAATGGTGCAACTTTTCACATAACCGTTCACATCTTCATGCCGGGCCACCAAAATTGCCTCTGTGCTAAGTGTAAAGTCTTTAGGAACCCAAAGTGGCTTGCCCATTTGACACCATGGCTCCTCTGGAGGATTAAGGTGCATAGGGACTCTGGGATGTAGAGTTTTGTCCCTTTCCACGCTAGGTCTTCCCTTTTTGTCAAGATATGTTGGCTGTCACAGAACCAGGGGTCTGCTAACAGTTCGATTTTGGGTTTTGTGGTTAGATCACTTGTGGGTCAGTCTTGCTGGTTGCGGCGTTGTCGTCGGGTGGTCACTTGGGCTGCTGTTTGTATAGGGGGGACGATGGCATTTACTACCTCCTCCCATTTGCATTTGTACGTACAGCACAATTTGTGACTAAATGGTCCCACTGAGATTGGCATATGGGGGCCTGATTGGGGTAGATTGCAGGGGTGATACAGAAATATAATTTTATGTCTGGACCTCCGGTTGACGTCACAGTGATATCAGACATAGGGAACAGGTCTCCGCATTCTCTGTGCTGAACTTTCCCTGTTTGTGGGCTCAGAAAAGAGCCAAAGCCATCTTGCAGGGATGGTGAAGCAAAGAGAGGCGCCCTGTGAAGTCAAGGAGATTTGCAGCTCTCCTGTCTGACCTGGGGTTCTTTCTTGCACTCAGCCATGGTGAAGAGACAGCCTAAAGATGGCTGCCACAAAGCTGGGACAACTGAGGAACAACTAAGACTGGTGATGAACTAGTGACCGGAACTTTGTTTCTTTTTGCTTTGGGAACAGGAACAATTTGGAACAATTTGCTCACAATTATCTGTTAAAGCGGCATCTAAGCAATCTGAGAAAATACCAGACTAGAAGGGGAAGACACAAGAGAGAAAAATAATACATTTTGAAATGTATAGAAAGTTGGACTCTTAAATTGGGAAGACACGGTACTGGGAAGGCTAGAATTATTTACTTATAAAACTTATTCTGCTTTTATAATTGATTTATAACTAAAATCACAATTGCCAAGTGGTAATAGATAAATTTAAGTTGAGAATGCCACTTGCTAGCAAAAGGAAAAACTACACGTTTGGGAATACTTATGAGAAGAAATGTGAAAATATTTACTGGATTATTCCCAACTACCCCAAAACTACTGGAGATTTAAATACAAAAATAAGCAAGATTAAAGGGACCACTGAAAGACTTCTGATAACCTCTGGGTCTATTCAAATGGAACTGACAGTTTACCTTTGGGATATAAAGAATTGTGATTAGTTTACTCCTTGAAGGGCAACTTAAGGATTGAATAAATAGCTCTTGGACTATTGAACAAAAGTTGAATTTCTGAAAAATAAAATAAGATGCTTTTTAAGAAAAAGATGTGAAACATTGAAGGAGATGGTGTTACTTTTTCAAAACACAAAGGACATTATGGTGAAAGTATTTAAGGAGATTACAGAAAAAAATGGAAAATGCTATACAAGGGATGATGAGCAAAAACGTCCAGGAAAGGGAGGACCTAACTATAAAAATGGAGGAAAAGACTGAGCCGAAAGAACCAGAGAATAAAACAAGATGGGGAGACAACAAAGAAAATAACAGTAACTGATGAATTAAAACAGGGAAAATATAATAAGAAAGTTGAAAAGAGAATTGGAGATATAGGAAGATAACTGTAAGGACCTGCCTCACCTCCCCCCTTCGAAAAAGTGTAGACTCTTGAAAACCTGGTATTTCAAAAGGAATCTTTTATTGAAAAGGAGTGAAAGCAAATCAATATTCAAAGCAGGCTCTGGGACCCTCAGGCTATACAATCCATGATAAAGGAACTTAGGAACCTCTCCTAATGTGGATTCCCACCAATCCGCAGATATGAAGATGTTTTTGATCTCTGCCTCTCTGAAAAACAGATAAGCAGGGATTCTCAAGGATCATCTTCTGGAGTTTCAAACCACATGGCTTTCTCTCCCCCACCCCTTGTATTCTCCAAGACGTGAGGATTTTCCGGACCTCTGAGGTGCCAGGCAATGATTATAAATCGGGTGAAAGGTTATATAAAATGCAAGACATGACATAAAAAGGAGAAAGAACAAAATGCATCAAATCCACCCCTCCCTCTTTGTCTACCGAAGAATAACAGATACATAGATCTGACATTGCCCTCCTCAGAAAAATGGAAAGTCCACCTGGAAAGACATAAAACATATAACACATTATAATTTAGGATGGTTTTTGAGGGTATTTCAGGTGGAATTTCCTTAAGGTTTTTGGCTACCCACTTATTCTGAGAGGGTGGTAGGTGTTTTCATGCCATTAAATATTCCGTGGAGCCGTGATGAGTGTGGGAATAAGGATATCTTTAATTTCAAAACGTTCTCTTTCCACTATAATGAGGTTGGGTGTATAGGCAAAGGGTTCTGATCTTTGAAGTGATTTCTGGTTTGAGTAGACTGCAGTGAAACACTGGATGAACCTGCCTAAGGAAGGAGGAGTTCTACTGTGATGGGATTAGTAATTCTAGTGATTGGGAATGAGCCAATGAATTTTGGTCCCAGTTTCTTAGATGGTTGTAAGGATTGTAAAAACTTTGTGGATAGATATATGCGGTCCCCCACTTTGATTGGTTTGGGTTCACAGCGCTTCTTGTCAGCTAGAACTTTAAAAGCTGTTCTAGCTTCTTAAAGAGCTAGTCTGACCACTGGCCAAGTGGATTGTAGATTGTTTATCCCACTCCTTAAGGGAAGGGATATCAGGTTCCTTAGCTGGTAGCTCTGGCATAGGGTTGAATTCTTGTCCTGTGGCAACCTGAAATGGGGTGAAGCCAGTGCTGTTGTGTATAGAGTTGTTGTAAGCTACTTTAGTAAAAGGTAACAGGTCGGTTCAATTGTCCTGTTGGTAAATAATAAAACATCTTAAATATTGTTCCAATACACCATTCATTTTCTTTGCCCCGCTATTTGTCTGAGGATAATGCAAACATGACAGTCCTTGGGCTGTGGGGTCATATAATATGAGATCCGATTCTGGACGAAGGTATGCATGGAATCCTCCCTCCAATGCCAACCTGATAATAGTCATGGCAATGTTTACAAGTTGACACTGGGTGGTACCATCACTCTTGTTTTTGTGATCCAGAGGAAAGGTGAAGAAGCTTTCCAGAGGATTCATTCCTGCTGCTCCTTGACGCAAGGAGATTTGGGCAACAAACAGCTGTGAAGCAGGCCTCCTGTCGTTTTTTTACCAAATTTGGTGAATAATGGTTTAAACTATACACAATTAGCAGTTTACATTTTGTGTGAAAGTGTGTGTAAATTTTGAATGCTTATAAGCTTTCTGCTGTAGGTCAGCTAAAAATATTTTTAGCTGAAAAGCAGCAGATAAGCGGTTGTGTATGTCCCCCCCCCCCCTCAGTGAGCTGAGCAGGCAGGAAACATATTTTTAGCTGCCAGCTTTGGATTTGTTTCTAGGACCAAACATTTATACGTTCTTTGAGATGCAGCACATTTAGGGTATTTGTTCACGCCTGAGGAAAGGGCCCAGATTAGAACAGTGGCTATGGCCTACTGGGACCGCACTCAGGCAGGGGTGAACAATCCAGTGGCTGATGGTGTGAAGTTTCCTTTGGTTGATCATGGCTGGGATAATAATGATGTGGCAGATAGAGAGCAAATGTCTGATCTTAAGAAGATAATATTTCATGGTGTGAAGACAGCTGTTCCACAGGCTTTTGAAGTAGGGCAGTTGAGGGATGAGACTCCTTCAGCGTTTTTGGAGAGGATTAAGGATAGTATGAATAAATATTCTGGTCTTGCTCCTGAAACACCTGCATATGATGTTTTGTTGAAGATGCAATTTGTCACAAAAGTGGGGCCTGACCTACAAATGAAATTCCAGAAATTAGAGGTGTAGGCAGATCTTGGGGTTTGAATTTTATTGAAAACAGCCCAAAAGGTTTATGTGAATAGGGATGAGGCCAAGCCTCATAACAAAAGCCAGATGATGGTCTCAGTGATGAAAGCTGCCAATAAGCCATCTGAGAAGCAGGTGAACTTTGGCAAGGGAAAAACCCTTGCAGTCAGACCTCAGCAACAGGCAGGGCAGAGGGGATTTCCTCAGTAGAAAAAAAATGGTACAACTTCTATCAGGAATGGGTTAAACAGGAATGGAAATAAAGCAAAGACCTGTTTTTCCTGCGGGAAGTTGGGGCATTTTGCACGGGAGTGCTCAGAGAAGAGAAGAGCTTAGCTAGAGACCAAAGTCTCTGTATGTTGATGGGAGATGAAGAAGACACCTAGGGAGGTCAGGGGTTACCGATTTCCTAATCCCGCCAGGAACCCTTGATAACGCTTTTAGTGGGGTCATATAAACAGGAAATGACATTTTTGATTGACGCAGGAATGATGTGGACGTCTCTTTCTGAACTTCCAACAGGTATTGAACTTACTGATGAAACTCTTAAAGTTAGAGGTGTAAAGGGTGTAGCATTTGATGTTCCTTTGTTGAGAAATGTAGATTTTCAGAGGGGAGGTTGTAAGATTAAGTTGGATGTGGTTTTTGTGCCAGAAACTGGAATGAATTTGTTAGGGAGAGATGCTTTGGCATTAATGATATGTGAACTGAGGTTTCCAGACAATTCTTGTGAAGTGAAAATCTTGACGGAGGAGCAGGAAAGACAACAAGGAAAATCCCCAGGACATTTACAAATGGTAGCAGAATCTTCAGCACCTGGAGAGAGATTTCTATGGATTTTATAGTGGAGCTGCCTGAAAGCACGGGAAACAGTTATTTGGGTTGTAACAAACCTCTTTTCTAAACAGGTCCATTTGATACCCTGCCAGAAGATACTAATAAATAACTAAGGCACTAGCAAAAATGTTTCTAGTTCACATTTATTGCCGCCATGGAGCTCCTCAATGGATCATCTTAGACAGGGGTGTCCAGTTCTTCTCCAAATTTTGGCAGGCTTTCTTAAACCAGTTGCCATGACTATTATCAGGTTGGCATTAGAGGGAGGATTCCATGCATACCTTCGTCCAGAATCGGATCTCATATTTTTACAACCTTGTTGGTGAATGTGATTTATGACCCAGACAGAGGGGAGGGGACATAGGGGTAAAGTTCAAATGTAATTAAGTGGTAATCAGTTTCGGCTCCACAAAAGAACATGCCAGAATGTTGATCCTAATAAATGAATGGATTTCTTTTGAACTTTGTCTCAAGGCTCATTAATTAATTAGGTCATCTTCTGGGAACTTCACACCCGGCTTGTCCGGCGAAGAACCCCCCAGGGGGTGTCTCCTTGGATCCCAGCAAGTCCCCAAATTGTGAGAAAAATATCCCAGATATTTTCTATGAACGTAAGAAAATCTATACAAGGAGATTATGAACAACAAAAAAGCTTTATATACCGATAAGAGGCTTCCTCCTGCCAATCACCTCCCTGAGGCCTATAAGATCGCACAGATTAGGCCTCCACCAGATTCCATCTGCTGGTCAATGTTGGTTGGCGACCCCCCCGGGAGAGGGCCTTCTCTGTTGCTGCTCCGGCCCTATGGAACGATCTCCCCGTGGAGATCCAGACCCTTACTACCCTTCCAGCCTTCCGCAAAGCGACCAAGACCTGGCTGTTCCGGCAGGCCTGGGGCTGTTGAATTTGCCTAGCCCCATC
Source organism: Thamnophis sirtalis (assembly GCF_051295495.1). Taxonomy (NCBI): domain Eukaryota; kingdom Metazoa; phylum Chordata; class Lepidosauria; order Squamata; family Natricidae; genus Thamnophis; species Thamnophis sirtalis. The sequence goes on along the minus strand of NW_028261384.1, from coordinate 60,881,437 downwards.
CTAAGTTGTGAATGTTGCAATCTTTTAATGTTGTCTTGTTTTTATATGTCCTTCCCTTCCCCTTTTTTACTTGTAAGCCGCCCTGAGTCTCTTTGAGAGTGGGCGGCATACAAATTAAATAAATAAATAAATAAATAAATAGTATCATGTGCATGGTAGGATTCTCTAGGGAAAGAGAATGGTTACAAGATAGGCAGGTATGGCTTAAATACACAAAATGAAATCTCAGGAGTATTATCAGAATACGTCATCAGGCAAATACAAAAATACAAGTGCGTGATCAATAACAATGCTGGCACTAATCATGCGAACACACGGAAATAACATGTCTCAGAATACATTTTAGGTAATTTCCGGTAACATATGTATGAAGTGTCATCCGCCCTTTCGGAATGTCCCCAAAATCCCTTACTATGTACTTTCTCAGGGTCTAAACAATAGCAAGATAATGACCACTTTCCTGAAAAACATCTCTGGTACCGAGGGGACTTGCTAAGGAGACTTCCATAAGCAATTAAGCTTTTTCTATCTAGTTTTGGCAAGGTCATTGTAACTTTTGCATGCATTTTGTTCCAAGCTGTAAATTTCCAACCAAGCAAGCTGTGCTGTGCATTTGATGTATTCAAAATGGAATCGGGTTCACCCAAATAATTTGGGGTTTCGACCATATTCTCTCAGATGGCCATCAGAATTGTCTTTTGATGAGGTGTAGAATTTTCATAAATCCAAAGTGTCCAGCTATCCTGGAGTCGTGGCATAGCTTCATGAGATCTGATCTTTGGCTAGTAGGGGCGTAAAGTTTGTTTTCTGTCCAGGCTAAATCGTCTTTGAGCAAACAAATGTTTTTGTGTGCTTGGAATCAGTCATCCTTAAGTAGAGCTTCCTTAAATTTGGAGACAGTTGCATTGTCAGCAAGAGGGTTTTTTTGTGTGTGTGTGTGCTTGGGTAATTACTCTGATGGCTAGCTGGTATTCTTTAGGGATCCTAGTGGCCTCAGCAGGGTGGCCAGCCATGGCTATTTCCTTTCCTTCACCTCCCTTCCCTCTGGGAGGTTTGCGAATGTTATGTGTCTCTGGAATTTTATTCCAGTTTACTTTAGGGTTTCATTTCCGTAGCCACAGGAGCCCTAGTACTAGTGGTCATTCCATTTCTAGTGCTACTATGAATGTGAGAGTCTCACTATGGTCCCCCAGTTTTATTTGTAATGGTTCTGTGGCACAAATGGCTGACTCCCCACCCCCACCCTGCTACTGTGTCATCTAGCTGGCAGAGAGTGATGGGGTTTTTCATTTTCCTTAGGTGAATTCCCAATCTCCCAACAGGGTTGGGCTAATAAGGCATTGGGTGCACCCTGAGTCCAGTAATGCTGCTACTTCCTTCCCTTTCCATTGGCTCAAGATAAAAAGTCTTAGGGGTAGGGTGAGCAGTTTGATTGGGTTGCTTACCAGCGGGTCATCTTCTGGATCACTTTTGGACTGGCTTGTGTCTTCTTGGGGAGCCGGAGTTCCTTCCTCTGGGTTTGGAGGGGGAGAATGAAACTCCCTGGCCTCCTGGCTTCTCAGTGTGATTTCTTTTCCCTGGGGGGGTCGGTTTCGCAGGTTTCCCCCGATGGGCGATCAAGCCTTCTAGCGAGGTTTTTTGAATGGCACTCTGCTTCGCACACTTGAAACAACCTGATGGTCTTGGTCCCATGGTGGATTGGGACTTGAATGGTTCCCACCACCCCTGGGGTAGGGATCTTCTCCAGGTTCCGCCGGTTTGGTACTGGTTTCGGGTCATGTCAATCTCTGCTTCCTCAAACATTGCCTGGCACCATTCATGCAGATGGTTAGCCCACCCACCCACCCCCGGGCCAGGCAGGCAGTGTACAGGTTGTTGTTGAGCCCATCTTTGAACCAGCAGACTAGGATATCTCCTGACCAGTGGACTTGGCCAGCCAGCTCACGGAATTCCTCGGTGTATTCAGCTACAGGGCGATGGCCCTGCTTTATGACTCTAATACAGTTGCGGGCTTTGTGATCAGCAAGGGGGTCTTCGAAGCAGTGGCGCAGGGCTGTCATGAATCTGTCAAAGTCCTGCAGCTCTGGAGCATCGGTGTTGTGGAAGGTCACCATCCATCTGGCAGCTGCTCCTTCTAGGTCTATGGTGATGACTCACACTCGTGCTCCCTGGGTTGGAAAATTGTGTCCATATTGTTGCATATAAGTGAGGATCTGAGCCAGAAAAAACCCCAATTTCTGGGGATCTCTTGTCAAATTTTACCCCCAAAGGTGGAGCTTTCCTCTCCAGCCGTGGGCCCCTGGGTTGGCCAGGAAACATTGCCTGGGCTGGAAAAGCAGGAGGATGGATCACTGGCGCGGTAGCTGCTCCCCCAGCTTGGTCAGCTGCTTGGTTAGTCACGATTGGATCAGGGGTAACTGCTTGGGATCCTTCAGCTCTGGATTACCCACTCTCCTCCATTGGCATCCTGGTTCACCTCGATGTTGAGGTTTTGCGGGGCTTCCATCACAAGGCGGTTGAAGTGCTGCTTCAAAGAGTCATCCATTAGTGGTTTCTCGATCAGTTCCTCCTGATCATAAAGGGCTTTCAGTTCCTTTTTCCACCAGGGTTTGCAGTTGCTGCAGGTGAGGGTCCCCTCCCTGGTTCTTCTGTCCCAGATGTCCCTTTTTTCTAAGCTGACAAACCATTGGGGCTTCATGGAACTTTCAAAGATAGCTTCAATGTCTTCTAGGGGACATATGGAGCTGATATTGGGTTTGTAGTTCTCGAGGTTTCTCCCCAGCACTTGGCTTCCCCTTGTTCGTTGCTCTGTTCGGACATTGTTGCACGGTCCCCTCCATAGAGTATAAATTTGGAAGAATTTTTTTTTCCTCTTTGGGTTGACACTATTGCAGTGCCTCCTTTATAAAAGAACCTGCCTTGGCCCCCTTCCTTCAAAAAAAAACAGACACTTGAAAACCTAGTATTTCAAAAGGAATCTTATTGAAAGGGAGTGAAAACAAATCAAGATTGAAAGCAGGCCCTGGGACCCTCAGGCTATTCAGTCCATGATAAAGGGAATTAGGAACACTTCCCAATGTGGATTTCCACCAATCCACCGGTGTGAAGATGTTTTTGTACCAGCCTCTCTGAGAAACAGATAAGCAGGGATTCTCAAGGATTATCTTCCAGAGTTTCAAACCACATGGCTCTCCCCCCCCCCCCCTTGCATCCTTCAAGAGATGAGGATTTTCTGGACCTCTGAGGTGCCAGGCAATGGTTATAAATCGGGTGAAAGGTTATATAAACATGCAAGACACAACATAGAAAGCAGAAAGAACAAAATGCATCAAATCCACACACACCCCTCTTTATCTACCGCAGAATGGCAGTACACGGATCTGACAATACCTTTGAAAGGGAGATAAGGCCTGGGCAGAAATCCTGGAAACTAGGCAGTGGAATAGGGTAGAGGTGGGAAAAATATCTAGATTGAACAGCCAAGAAATAGGTGTAGAAAGAGATAAAAATCCTAGAGAAGAATATGTGATGCAAGTCAAAAAGAAAAAATAGCATAGCAATTAAAGTACTGGAGCAGGCAAGAGATGATGGATAAATGATTTATCTTTGTTGTTGTTTTGATTTGATTTGATAGTCCTCTCCTTTTTTTTTTGTAGGTAGGTGACATGACTAGAAGTTAGAATAGAAAGAAAATGTTTTTTAACAAAGGATGACATAATTAAAATAAGAGATAATAAGAGAAAACATGGAATAGTTGAATAATGACAGACTGCAACTTAATATAAATATGTATTGTTAGAAATATTTAACTTGGTTGAAAGTAATAACTATGACTAATGCTATTAGTTTTATTTGTATTAGAATGTATGACACCCAGGTGCCACACTTTTCATGCATTGATATGTTTGTAAAAATATTTTTAAAGAAATATAATTTCATGTCATTTTATTTTATTTTACATATTTTTGTAGTACATTATTATATTTTATCCTATAACTGTTGTATTTTATCCTACTCTTATTTTAAATAGTTTGTATAGGACTTTATTGTTAACATATGTTCGAACCTATAGACTAATCATTAAATAACAACAACAACTTTGGACTTAAAAATGTGCTATATTATCCATGCAGCGAGGAAAAATAGAAAAAATAAAAGGAGTAGAACTGGGAAATGGAAGCATAGTGAAACATTAGCAAAGGATGACGGTTACAAATACCTAGGCATATTGGAAACATAATTAAAGCGATTAATACATGGGTAGTTCCAGTGATACACTACTCAGCTGGAATAATCAACCAGGTTACCAACTTATCAACTGCATGATTAACAACAACTGTAGCAAGAAATGTTGAAAATGGGGCAAAACTCACTTAACAAATTCTCACTTAACAACATAAATTTTGGGCTTCATTATGGAGTACTTGTATTTTATGTACGGTCTCTTTTTTCTCATATCCTTTTAACCATAAAATTATAGTTTAATGTATTTTATTGCCTCAGATTTTATAAACACTTATTCTTTGTATATTTAAAAATATTATTATAACAAAATAACAGTCAACCTTGGGTGTTTGTTGAACTAGTCATATTTACTATTTAACTGGTGTTTTAAAAAAATTCCATAAGGCTCCTCTTCTACTATTTTTATAGTAGTGAATTTTCTTTCTTCTTTAGGACTATGATCTCAAATAAATATATTTTAGTTCCACTAAAATCAATGGAGGATTTTAGTCAAAAATAGCTTTAAGCCCCACTAATTTCCATTGAGATAAAACATGCCTAACCAGGTTTAGATCCAGTTTATAAACCATATATGAAGATATGCAGCTGTGTGTGCATGCTGCAAAAATAGGGTAGTCTGGCTCTCTTTTTTTTAGCCTGAACTATCAAATGTCTATGTGATATTATGATAACAGAGTAATGATAAAATTCTTTTTTTAGCATCATTGGTACTGGCTACCAATTAATTCATTAATAATTTTGGAATTGTTTGTTTGCTAATGATTAGTATATACATGTATTCAATATCTAAGTGTTTGTAAACTACTCATATCAATATATATGAATATCACATTAATTGCTTTAATGAAGATTTTATAGTTTCTTGTCAGTATAGTTTGTCTAACATATTAAGTTTTCCTGTTTCTTTGCTTGCTACTCCAAAAAAGAGGATACTTCTGATAAGATGGAAGGTAAGAGCCTGTTTTGTCTATCAGTTTCTGAAACTAATTTTGTGACTACTATACACATAAAAAATTCAGTTTGAATAACACACTCACCTGACTTCTAAATAATATGAGATTTTCTTATTAAAGTATTGATATGACATATATGGGCAAGTGTCTGTGCAGCTGTATTCCAGTGCTGCTTTAGACAACGTTTATTAATATGACTTGTACAGTATTATTCATTTTTGCAAAGCTAGTCTTAGTACTTGAGCAACTAATAGTCAAATATCTTGATTTTTCTTACAATCAGCAAAGTAGTTGGATTTAAATTGCAACATTTAGCCTTAAGTTTGCTTGTTAATGTATAAAACATATAATTCATTTTTAACAATCATCTATTATTTTTTTAGTTCTGCTTTATAATTTTTAATTCTTTATTAATAATTATTATATAATGGTTTTAAATAATTATTATTTTATATTCGTTGTTTTATTGAGCTGTTGTATGCCTCCCAAAATCACTTTCTGTGGTATAGGCACCCATATATATTTCATCCACCAATAAATATTTGATCAATAAAATAACTTCTAGTTTATAAATTTTATACTTTTTGTGGCCTGTTACCAAATGTAATTTTCAATATATTAACCGGTAGAAGAAAAAAAGAAAGTCTGGTGACATTTTAAATGCTTATTCTAAAATATGTTTTTGAGGACTACATTTCATTAGATGAATGGAATAGAATCCAGAGGGGTGTTTGTGTGTGTGTGTGTGTGTGTGTGTGTGTGTGTGTGAGAGAGAGAGAGAGAGAGAGAGAGAGAGAGAGAGAGAGAGAGAGAGAGAGAGAGAGAGAGAGAATGAATGAATTAGTAGTTTAATTTTCCCATACATAATCTCAGTATATTGTCATTAATATAATATAAAAAGCAAGGCAGAAAGTTTTGCTTAATGAAAGTTTTAGTTTATAGAGTTTCAAAATAAAAAAGCTTGAAGAAGGTATAATCAAATATAGTTCTAATTACATTTTAAAATATAATGTGGTTATATATAAACCGAATAAAGCTGTGGCATTGTAGTGGGATGCCAGAACGTATGAAAAAATTGCCATTGTGGATTGTATTAAAAATGTATAGAAAATATTTGCAGTATCATGTAGAACTAATATATTTTGTGTCAGATCTTCTGGAATTCAAACATAACATGAACAGATAGACTGATACAGAAAGGTATGCATGGGTGGGTAAATGACTATGTTAGTTCAGAAAGTGAGGTTTATTTTAAAAAATTAAATTGGAGATTTTTTTTTCCCATTCTGCAGTATGACTGTATTTGGTAGGATCTGTGACTAGGCATTAGAACAAATTATAGACTGAAAATATTTATGATAAAATGGGCAGGACCAGGTCTATATAATAAGATTCTGACATAACACAAATAAATAGTTGTTTAGTAAAAGTAAAAAGCTTACAAGGGTTTCCTCTAATTGGCAAAATAAGGGTAATACAATGGATGGCATTAAAGCTTAAAAAAATGAAGGAATTGTTTGAAGAATCGAAGTCCAAGTTTGTAAACTGGTGAAGAGGAGTTTTCTCCATGATAGAAAGCTGTCAAGTATACACTGTATGACCGTTTCTCAAGATATTATGGAGTATGTATAGTTGCCTGAGACAATTTGGTTTAAGATGAAGGATTTGCAAAGTGAATGAATTGCAGTCTCAAATTATGTGAAATTGGAAAACTGCATTCCTATTTCTGTTCATCCTTATAATTATTGGGTGATAAAAATATATATTGTCTATATATAATTAATAGAGTTATACAGGAAAAAATATGCTAAATTATAAGGAAAGGAATCTTAGGACTATTAGTACTGGGGAAACTATTAGGAAGAGATCTGGATAACAATGATCTAGCTGGGGCAAAATAGGGGAGTGAACCAATTATAAGGTGACCAGACGTCCTGCTTTTGGCGGGAGAGTCACGATTTCCCACAATTTGTCCCGCATCCCGCGGCGTTCTTAAAAAGTCCCAATTTTTCATTTTTGGTGTGTTGCAGCTTGCTCGCTCGTTCCCCTGCCCATCCCAGTCTGCCGCTCACTGATTGGCTGGAGTCCAGCCAATCAGTGAGCAGGCTGGGGGCGAAAAAGTTTAAGTTTAAAAGCTTCGCGCTGCTTGAGTCTGACCTCCATTTCGCCTTCGCCTTCTTGCTGCTTCAGGTGAGCGGGACTCAGGAGGCTTCGGGTGGGCGGCCACGGCCTAGCTTTCGCAAGGGAAGGCCTTCTCTAGCGAGGCCGCGGGTTGGCAGTAACCGCCGTGGCCTAGCTTTCCCCCCTGTCCCCCCGATAACATCAGCACCACAGCTAGTCCATGACCCCTACCCTGATTTCCCCTCGCCTGCCGCCCCTACCTTCGCACCACAGCAGTGGGTGGGTGGCTGCTCTGCCTTCCTTTGCCCGGAGGAGCGATCCCGAGGAGCGACCCCTGGCAGAGTGGGACCGGGTGTCTTCAGCAGCGGCTGGGGCCATCCACGCCGTTGCGACTGATCCCGTGGAGCGGCTTTGTCTGACCCTGCAGCCACTACCACAGCTCCTGCCTGAGCCGTGGGGATGATGTAACCCTGGCCGCGGTGGGTTGGCTGGCTGGCAGCACCGCCTTCCCTCCGCCTCCGGCTCCTCCTCGGCCGGCTGGCTGATGTGGCAGGCAGTGCGGATTGCAGCAGGGACAGCCACCAATTGCAGCCCGATTGTCCCAGGGGCTGTGCTGGTGGGGATGGGTGGGGAGGATGGGACTTGGAGTCCTACGATCTTGTCGAGTGGGGATTCCTGCGATGGGATTTGGAGTCCTAAGACACTGGCCATTGGGGGCTGCTGCGATGGGATTTGGAGTCCAATGCCCCTGGCGATTGGGGGTTCCTGCAAGGAGATGCGGGAATAGGGGGGGAGGGGTCTGCACAAGTCCCCCCAACCCTCTTCTTTAGAAGAGCCGGAAGCATTAGGGGAGGGGGCTTTACCCATCCCCCCTCCCCCAAAGCCCTGTGCCTGCTTACAGCAGCCTCAGATCGCCAGTGGCATCGGACTCCAGCTCCCATCCCAGCCCTCTGCACATGCTCAGAGGCCAGGGTGACGCTTGCAAGGGAGAGATGCGAGAGGCGCTGGGATTGGTTAGAATCGGATGAAGCTTGGCTTTGGAAAGGTGGGGGGGACAAGCGAAAGTGAAAGCCCCAGAGAGTGACGCAACCAAGAAGAGTTTTGCAGTGTTCCATGGCCCTCCCCCCTTAGGAAAGGAGGGTTGGGATCACAGGCACCAGACTCTATTTGCTTTGGGTGTGCATCATAATGTTGTAAGTTGCCCGGAGTTACCTGTGTGTGAGGTGGGCTGCCCTATGCATTTGCGTATGTGCACGGGAGAGAGAAAGAGTGAAAAAGAGAGGGCGAAATAATTATATTAATTAGATAGATCAGTGTTTCTCCACCTTGGAGACTTGAAAATGTGTGGACTTCAACTCCCAGAATTCTGGGAGTTGAAGTCCACATACTTTCAAGTCTTCAAGGTGGAGAAACACTGTGATAGATGATAATGAGATGAGGGAGGGAGAGAGAGGGGGGAGAGGGAGAGGGATACCATAACTAGATAGACAGATAGGCAGGCAGATAGATGGATGGATAGAGAGAGAGAGAGAGAGAGAGAGAGAGAGAGATAGGTAGGCAGGCAGATAGACGGACGGAGAGGGAGAGAAGGAGAGAGGGAGTGGGATACCATAACTAGATAGACAGATAGGCAGGCAGATAGACAGACAGAAGGAGAGAGAGAGAGATACCATAACTAAATAGACAGATAGGCAGGCAGATAGACAGACAGAGGGAGAGAGAGGGGAATACCATAACAAGATAGACAGATAGGCAGACAGATAGATGGGTGGATAGAGAGAGAGGGAAAGGGATACCATAACTAGATAGACAGATAGGCAGGCAGATAGACGGATGGATGGATAGAGATAGAGGATATGTATAATTAAGGTGACCAGACGTCCCTAGCGAGGCCACGGGCTGGCAGTAACCACCATGGCCTAGCTTCCCCCCCCCCCCCGGTCAATGGTGTCCCTCTTTACCAATCTGAAAATCTGGTCACCTTAACTAATTATGAAGAAATTTCTGGCAAAAAGTTTGGAGAAAAATCTCTTTGGTTTAGAACAAAACAATCCTCTTTACAATATTCAAGTTTATTTTAAATCTTTATGACAGATAAAAAGTCTGCATATCTAATCTAGCCATCGTACTAGAACTAATAATCTCTTATAGAAAATAGTGAATCATAAATATATTGTCCAGAGTGATGTTATTATTTTTGTCAAAAATGCTCAAATAACATTTAGTAAAACACAATCCCGTCTTTTTGTTGAATGGACAAAAATGTACATTATAATTGACAGTTTCTTTGCCTCTGTTAATGATTTTAATGTAGCTGTTCTTAATCAGCAACAAAACATAGGCTGAATTTCATCGTGAAACAAATGAGCTTCAATTTGTCAAGAGCATGTATCTTCTGTAGTTTGAATAATGTATGTATTTTATCATACCATGTGTTCACCAGTTCACTAATAAAAGAATATATGTTACATTTAACTACTGTTTTGTAAATGGCCATCTCTTGTCACAGATAATATACAATGCATCTGATTCATTCATTCATTCATTCATTCATTCATTCATTCATTCATTCAAATTTAATTAATTTAAGTCATTTATTCAATTAATTTAACTGCCCATCTCACATGTGACTTTGGGTAGTTTACAAAATTTAAAAAAAAATGTACAAAAAATAAAATATATTTTTGGGCCCCAAAATAAACCCCAGGTCTTATTTTCAGGAGATATCTTACCCACCTGCCTTAGGACTACCACAGCCAGCCCTCCCATGCCCCAACATCTGTTGCACTTCTTCCCAACTTCCTCTCTGTCTGCTCACAGCCAGACACCATGTGGCTTGTTATACTGGTGCCGCTGTTCGTGACAGGAGGCTACATGATGTATTGCACCGTTGCATGCATGAGCGTTGTCACTGGTGCGATGTGCCAAGTGGCATTCTGCCACAACTCTAGAATAAAGTCATCATAACAGATGGAAAAGTGGAAGGAGGAGCCAACGTTGCAATGTCACAACGTGTGGTCTCAATACTCTGAGACCGCCGTTGATACTTTTGCCGCTGGATGGTCCATTGAGACCTAAACTGTCCCGCAGAGATGGTGATCAGGAAGACGTAGCCTTGCTGGCCTCAGGGGCATCGCAAAGTCCCTGATTGACCCAAGGGAAGCGCTTCAAGCTGGCAGTAAACAGGCAGCCCCCAGGCTGATGAAGTCGGGACAGCTCCGGAAGGAAGGAAGTGAAAAGAGAAAGTGAGTCCATCTCGTGAGGAATTTTTTTCTATTTTGTGAAATACTACCCAAAGAAATTTTTCTTTAAAGCCAAATTAGATCCTTAAGCAAAAGAATTGAACGGCGAAATTAACTCATATTGGATTGCTTTGGAAAGCTTTTTTTTTCTTTGTAACTATACTTTGTGGATTGAAGTGCTCGCAACGTTTCTCATTTCTCCTCTTAAAGTGAATGGATTGATTTTTTTCTTCTGCTTTTTGTTGCTATATTTTTTGACTTCTGGATTAAAACCTTCCTTTTTATTTTAACAATTCTTCTTATTACTTGTTATTAAATTTCATTTAAAAAAATCTAAAGAACTTTGTTTCCTATAAGCCAGAGATAAATATTAGAAAGTGAAAAGTAGCAATACTGCCACTCAGAGGTCAGAGGTTGGAGTTTTTGAAACAATGTAGCTCTTCTCTTTCCTTCTTTGATTTCACTGACTTTGTAGCTGAAGAGTTTGCGACTTGTTTACAGAAACTGATAAAGAGCCAAGGTCATGAATTGTTTTCACAGGTGACTTTGAGAACTATTTTGGCAGGGGAAACAGAACCCTTCTCCTTTGAAGAGCATAAAAGAACTTGTGTTCAAGTCAACCTAAAATAAAAAAATTAAAGCAGCCTGGAAGGCTAGTGTGGCAGTGGCTATTAGTTCTTTCTTTCTTTCTTTCTTTCTTTCTTTCTTTCTTTCTTTCTTTCTTTCTTTCTTTCTTTCTTTCTTTCTTTCTTCTTTTTCTTCTTTTTGGAAACATGGATCAATATTCAGATGAGGAAACCTTAAAATTCCAAAATATCTTGGCTGGAATTCAAAATCTATTGGAAGGATATGGGAGAATTGAGAAGGTTGGAAAGACTAGTCTTCCTCAAAGCAAAAGATGATGGGGTTGGAGCCCCAAAAATTAAAGGGGAGAATGAAGATATAGGAGATAAAGACAAAAAAATAGATGAATTTATTAATAGAGCAAATGTGGGTGAAAGTGGAAAGAAGGGAATATGGAAAAGGGAATTCGACAAATTGGAGCCCTACCCCAGATTCCAAGATACAGAAGAATAAAAATGGTAATGATGATGGACTTAAGAAGAGAAATTTTTTTCAGAAGCAAGATTGACAACCAAAGACAAGCTAATTTTAGTAGCAGCTGGAGGGCAACAAGATTACCTGAGAGATCCTTCAAGCAACAAAGTGTGGAGAGAAGTCTATAAAAACCTTATAAAGGAGATAAAAAGAAGACTGACACCACAATTGGCAAGAGAGATAAGACTGCTTTGTTACTGGAAGGATACAGGTTGACAATGAAAATTGATAATAAAAAATTAGTTGATTTTGGTGATCAATAAGTAGCAATTAGTAACTCTTAGATTGTTTTAGATTGTTATTAAATGTTTATTCGTTAACAAATAATTAACTATAATAACAATAATAAAATGTTAATGGATACAGCTTAATGATAGATATATGTACTGGCAAACTAGTAAAAGAAATTTGAATTTAAATTGCAAATTGCAACTTGGGAAAAAGACCCATACATTTTATTAATAAATTTTTATTTAGATCTTGTCATAAAGGTGTAAGGTTTTTTTGGGGGGGGATGACGAGAGGAGATGGGACATTAATAGTAAATGATGTTTAGCCAATTATAATAACAACAAGGAAATGTCAATGTATATTGTTTAATAATATATATATGCTATGGTGTTGGCAAAAGTAACTTGGATATAAATTCTAAACTGAGTTGGGGAGAAAAGGAGGGGAAAGGTTTAGAAACTTTATTAATTGACTTTTAATTAAAAGATGTCATAAAGTTGTAATGTTATTGGAGGATTTTTTTAAATAGCTAATGAATGCCATTATGTGGTTGTGTCTTTAAGTATGAATGATTTGAGGTAAAAGCATGTTCAAATAGTTGCTGTCAAATGAGAATTGTGGTACATTGATAGTAAGATATACAAAGATTTTTGATTTAAAGTGTATAATCTAATATGAACTATAAGTAATGACTGTGGAAGAATTGCATGAAAGTTATCTGTAACCAATCGACACACTTTCTGCAAGAGGTAATCAAGGATGATTCTTTTTTTGTGTTTTTGTTAAATTAAAATTTAAAAAAACTTTTTTTAAAAAAATAACAAATGGAAAAGTATAGTACAAAATTAGACAAATGGGCTGTCCAATCTCTTTTTAAAAGTATCCAGTTTTGGAGCACCCACAATTTTTGAAGGCAAGTCGTTCCACTGGTTTATGTCACAGGAAAGTTGATTGGATTGAAGGGATCATGCATAGCAAAGTACAGAATAGCACTATTCTTAAATATTTTTATATGCATTTTGGAAGCCAAACAATTATTGCTCATCAAATATAAAAAGAGCTTTTGTTTCAAATATCATTTTTTTGATATTTTTTCCCATTTAGGAACAGCTTCTGAAGATGGTAAGACAATAAGAGTGCAAATATATTTATCTTAATATTTCCATCATCATAAGCCATACTGTATGCGGACCATATAGTTCATTACATGGTATTTGGGGTTATTTATTAATTTGCTTAGCTAATAACACTTTGTTGCTGTTGTATTTATGCCTTTGTTTCAAGATGACACTAGAAAGTTTCAAATACTTGAGCAATTCAGTTTTGAGAACTGAAAAAGAAAATGTTCGCTCTTCAAGTTACTTTTAATCTATCTTGCTATTATTCAATAAAATGAAATTTTGTAAATAGTTTCAGAATTTTGGATTTAAAATAATAATAATAATAATAATAGAATATATATGGTGTGTGTGTTTATATAAACACACATATTCATATAAATCAGGGGTTTCAAACTCAATTTTATTGAGGGCCGCATCAGGATTGTATTTCACCTGAGGACCGGAGGGGAGCATCGTTGGGGTGGGCGTGGCCAGCTCAACTTCACTTGTCAAGGCTCCGCTTTCAGCCAGGACAGCTTCCTGCAGCTTTCTGCCAGCAAAAACAGAGCCTGGGGAGCTGTGCTTCTCTGACAGAGGCACCCGGGCCAGTCCTTCACTGTTTCCAGAGCAGCCCCGTGAGCCAGATCTAAGCATCCCGTGAACCGGATCCAGTCCTTGAGTTTGACACCCCTGATATAAATAGATATAGATATTGCTATCCAATATCAGGGACAGTATATACTTCAATTTTGATATGGCACATGTATAGCAGTATCTTACACTGTTTAAAATAAAATATTTTTATTTTACTTTAAAATAGAAATTATACTTCATTGATGCATAAATAATGTACATAATTTGTACTTAAAATATGAAAGTAGATTATTTTATTCAATATTTATATATTTAAGATGTAGTATTATTTCAGTGGTAAATGCAGCATAATATTAAAACAGAAAGAAAGAAAATTGCTCTGTTACCTATTAAATTATTGGAAGTAAGATTTGCTAAGAGTTGAGAAGTAATGGAGCTGACTCATTATTTCAACTACACTGTAGCACTGTTTCTCTCCCAATTAACTAAATTACTTCTATACATATGAATTTCACTTCTTTCTTTTATAGGACGTGTGCGAACCAAGTTTTCAACACCCTCTATTGGAGTGGGAAATTCAAAGGCAGATTCCAGGGGCAGGAGTCGAACAAAAGTTGTATCTCAGTCTCAACGTATGTATTGCTTGTCTCTCTCAACAATGTTTTAAACTCATAAATCTACTGTACATTCATTGACCAAAGGATAATGTCAAAATATTTCTTCAGAAACACTACATACTGAGTTGTTGTTCTGTGCCATAGGTTCATCATCGCCAGACAAAAATGAAGGTTTTTTTTTTTAGTGTTTCAGTGTTTCGGGTCAGTAGTCTGCATGCTTTTGGAGTCTTCTATACTTTATGTAGTGTTATTTTGAACAAGATATTCAGAAAAAGAAAAATTAATCCTTTCCATGTAGAATTTTTTAAACCTGGCCTCTCTTCACTGGGAAACCCTATAATTATTTAAAATTACTGGGTATCATTTCAATGCCTGAAAACATTTTAATTAATTACAATTCAAACATTATAATTCAATAGTTTAAATTCCATCCAAGTATATTGTTGCTACATTATGTAGAATTGAATGCATTATTTCAAAATTAATGAAGCATTGGAATGTATTATTCAAACAAATATATATATTTCTAATTGATATACATTAGAGGAAAATAGAAAGATTCCTGAAAATAATGTTATTTTCTAAAATACAGAATGTATACTTTCAACCTCTTTTGTAAACTATTGCATATGAATGGTGAACACATTTATAAGCACAGGCAAATATCCCTTAAGAGACTTATTAGAACGATCTCTATATTTAATGTCTAACTTGCCACTTCTTTCTTGTTATAGTATCATAAACAATATTGAGTATTCTAAAAGATGTGCAATGGATGTAATTATTTTCTGTTTGTAATAATAGTCAGGGACATGCAGTCACTAGAGGCAAGGGAGGCGGAGTCTCACCAGTCTCCTCAGGAAAAAGAAAGAAATTTAAATATTTTTTTTTAAATAATTAAAGCCAAGATAGTTGCTACCAGATTCCAGCTCACAGTGGCTTGGTGTCTGCTTAGTGTTAACCAAAGCAGGAGGTGAGAGAACTCGGGGCCTCTTTTCCATAAGGAATTTTTCGCCTTCTAAAAGTTAATAAAGAGTTAAAAGGCAAAGAAGTTCAGATGGAAAAGAGGCACTAA
Organism: Thamnophis sirtalis; assembly: GCF_051295495.1. Classification (NCBI taxonomy): domain Eukaryota; kingdom Metazoa; phylum Chordata; class Lepidosauria; order Squamata; family Natricidae; genus Thamnophis; species Thamnophis sirtalis. Next base: position 60,866,161 of record NW_028261384.1, on the reverse strand, counting down.
TTCTCCCGCCTCCTGATTTGGAAGCAGCCAATCGTGTCTTCTTGAGCACGCTTACGTTGGGCGGGGCGTGCTTCAGAGGAGAGAGGAGTGGGCGAGAAGGAGGAGGCTGCCTCTTTGCTGCAGACTTGGGCGCTTGGCGGCTCCCGCGATGCAAAGTGCCGCACCATCCCCGATGCTGCCACCCGCTGCCCCGGCCTGCTTCTCCAGGCTCCGCCGCTGGAAGTCCCGGATCGCCTCTGGGGGAAGGCTGGGTGAGAAGTGGAGCGAAGCTTCTCTGCAGCCTCCCGGCGCTGCGCAGAGGCTCTTGCAGGAGCACGTGTCAGCGGCCAGCGGCCTGGAGCGGCCCCGGCTGTGAGACAAGGGAGCACTTAAAGCAGCTGCTGCCGCCGCTGCCACCACCCCTCCTTCGCCTGGTGGGGCGGTGGTGGCGGCAGCGGCTACTTTAAGTGCTCCCTTGTCTCACAGCCGGGGCCACTCCAGGCCACCGGCCGCTGACACGTGCTCCTGCAAGAGCTTCTGGACAGTGCCGGGAGGCCGCAGAGAAGCTTCGCTCCATTTTTCACTCAGCCTTCCCCCAGAGGCGATCCGGGACTTCCAGAGGCGGAGCTTAGAGAAGCAGCGGACGCAGGCCGGGACAGCGGGGGGGGGGCAGCGGGGCACTTTGCATCGTGGGAGCCACCAAACGCCTTTGCTGCAGACCCGGGCGCTTGGTTGCTCCCGCAATGCAAATTCCCCCCCCCCCGCCGAGGCCGACCGCTGCCCTGCTGAGCCTCACCAGGTATCAACCTCACTGCACGTCACTGATAATAGTATAGAAATAACTATTGCGAAAGTATGTCCTATGCATATTACCATGTTTTCCCGAAAATAAGACACGGTCTTATTTTCTTTTGCCCCACAAAATATGGCTTGGGCCTTATTATCAGGCGAGGGCTTATTGTTTTGGGGTTGCCGGGCGGCTGCTCTCTTGTTAGCGGGGTCCCAAAGAGCCGGGCAGAGCTTCAGGAACGAACGGCTGTGTTGCGCTATCGCAGCAGTGCAACATAGCAGCCATGAAGCTGCTCATGAGCAGCCACCCGGCAAACCCCTTCCCAGTCAGGCACAGTGCCATTTACTGACCTAGGGGTATCACCAAGCTGGGTGAATGCCTGTTCGCCGCCACCCGGCTCCTGCAGCTTGGCGCCTTCAAAATGCCAGTAAATTGCGTTGTGCCCGGCTGGAGAGGGGGGTTTGCACGAGCGGCTTTTTCGGCTGTTTCACTCCTGCTTGCGTGCCTACCAGCCTCCCGATGCTCTGACTCAGCTCTCCCTGCAGCACCAGGGCACCTCCTCTACCGCCACCACCCACCACCATCCCAGCATGGCTTTTTCAGCAGCTTCCAAACCGAGTCTTCTGGCAGTGGCCGCTCTGGGCATACGCTCTATGGTTGTATGCCGGCTACCGGCAGAGGGTACTTCCAGAGTGTACAATCATAGAGCGTATGCCCAGAGCAGCCACTGCCAGAAGACTTGGTTTGGAAGCCGCTAAAAAAGCCATGCTGGGACGGCAGCAGGCGGTAGCGGTAGCGGTAGCAGAGGTGCCCTGGTTCTGCAGGGAGAATCGTAAGGGTATCAGTAAGGGTAATAGGAGCTCACATGGCTTGGTGAGTGAATGGCGCTGTGCCCGGCTGGAAAGGGGGTTTGCCAGGTGGTTGCTCATGAGCGTGGTCACTTCATGGCTCTGTGTTGTGCTGCTGATGCCCCTGAGGCTGTGCCCGGCTCTTTGGGAGCCCGCTTGCAAGAGAGTAGCTGCCCAGCAAACCCCCTCTCCAACTGGGCACAGCGCCACTCACCAACCTAGCAGTATCCTGAAGGCATCAAGCAACGCAATCACCTTTGCCCCCCACCCCCAGTTCCCGTGGCTTGGCACCTTCGGGATACTGCTAGGTTGGTGAGTGGCGCTGTGTCCAGCTGGAGAGGGGGTTTGCCAGGTGGCTGCTCGTGAGCGAGGTTGCTTCATGGCTGCTGTGTTGTGCTGCTGTGACAGTTCAACACAGCCGTTTGCCCCTGAGGCTGTGCCCGTCTCTTTGGGAGCCCGCATACAAGAGAGCAGCCACCTGGCAAACCCTCTCTCCATCTGGGCACAGTGCCACTCACTAATCTAGTGGTATCCCGAAGGCGTCAAGCAACGCGATCACCTTTGCCCGTCACCCCCAGTTCCCACAGCTTGGCACCTTCGAGATACTGCTAGGTTGGTGAGCAGCGCTCTGCCTGGCTGGAAGGGGGGTGTCCAGGGGGCTTCAAGTGCTAGTCGTTACTTTTAAAGCCCTACATGGTATAGGATCTGGTTATCTGAGAGACCGCCTCCTGCCAATTACCTCCCAGAGATCTATTAGATCGCACAGACTAGGCCTCCTCCGGATTCCATCTGCCGGTCAATGTCGGCTGGCGACTCCCCGGGGGAGGGTCTTCTCTGTAGCTGCTCTGGCCCTATAGAACGATCTCCCCGTTGAGATCCGGACCCTTACTACCCTTCCGGCCTTCCGCAAAGCGACCAAGACCTGGCTGTTCCGGCAGGCCTGGGGCTGTTGATTTATCCAGCCCCATCCTAAATCATGAATGTTGTTGAATTTTTAATTGTTGTTTTTTGTTTTTTATATTCCCCCTTCCCTGTTTATTTGTAAGCCGCCCTGAGTCTTCCAAGAGTGGGCGGCATACAAACTAATAAAATAAAATAAAATAAATAAATAAATTTGCGGGGGAGGACTTATATTGTGTCATGACTTTATTATCAGGACATGTCATATTTTCAGGAAAACACGGTAGTAATAATTGTAGTGGGATAAACATTCTGGGGAGTTTTTTCCTGCAGAGTTCCATATTTTGATACTGAAATTGAATGTCTTGACAAATTAAATCACTTCAGCAGCAGTGAATTTTAAATACAGGGCGGGGCATAACCTTTTCCTAGGGGGTCACAGCAACACTTGTAATAACAACACAAATAATTCATACACCATTCGAAAGCCCATCAAAAACTGAGTTTATTGACACGATTTAATAGTCAGTATGACCACCATTAGCCCTTCGAACAGCATTCAAACGAGGTGGATAAGAACACAACAAATCTTCAAACAGTTCCGTTCGATTTTCCAGATTTTTCAACACAGTTTCCAAATTCATTCTCAAAGTTTCAACCGAAACAAATTTAACATTTAATAGCTCATTCAATTCAGTTTTTTATGGGCTTTAAAATGAGGTGTCGCGGAAGTTGTAAACTGCTGTCGATCTTGCTGTGACCCCCTAGGAAAAGGTTATGCCCCGCCCTGTACTATCTTGTCTAAAGTTCACTGTACTTATTTTCATGCCTATGGATTCATGACTTTTTGATTTATATAAGGGGTGTCAAGCTTGCAGTGTCACGTGACATGTCGTGACTTTTTTCCCCTTCGCTAAACTGGAGTGTGCATGGCCAGCACATGACATATTTGGCCCATGGGCCGTGAGTTGACACCCCTGGCTTACATCATTTTTAGGGGTTCTAAATTTACATTTCAAATGTATATACAAGTATATTTTTCAAGTACATATCTTTGTCAAGTAGCTGTAACTGATTATTGCTCCTTGTTCCTTAAATGTAAAATAGCAATTCCAGAGAGGGTGGTGATGATGTGGATATGTGTAGTCAGATGACCTAATCCTTATTCTAATGAAGAGACAAGGTGAAAGTGTAGCATAATATAATAGTTATGTTGTAGTATTTAGTTATTAATACTTGTGGCCAAGTATTCTATCCCAGAGATAGTCAACTAAAGGCTTAGATGTTAGACTGCAAAGATAAGAAGGTGGGTGTATACCAACCACATTGCTACCTGATAGGATTCTTTCCTTGAGGATGAACTTGAAATTCCCCTTTTCTCTATTGGGCAATTTTAATTTTCATTCTGTAAGGATCATCTCTAATAAAGCTCAAGAATTAATAACAATAGCAATAGCAGTTAGACTTATATACCGCTTCATAGGGCTTTCAGTCCTCTCTAAGCGGTTTACAGAGTCAGCATATTGCCCCCAACAACAATCCGGGTCCTCATTTTACCCACCTCGGAAGGATGGAAGGCTGAGTCAACCCTGAGCAGGTGAGATTTGAACAGCCGAACTGCAGAACTGCAGTCAGCTGAAGTAGCCTGCAGTGCTGCATTTAACCACTGCGCCAAACATGGCATATTGTGGTTCAATGCTTGTAAGTGGGTCCATGCTTGTCCTAATATTTGTGATCAGAATATAGAGAGTGTTTCCACCATCATCAAACAGTTCTTGGGATCTTTGAGACTGGATCTCTATAGAGCAAACAGACTATTTCAGATGGTCATCCCAGACCTCACATAGCTATATTCAGCTGGTTTCCTCCAAGTGCTGGGTGTTTTTCCAAAGACTCCTTTATATTTGGTAATAAACAGCAACCAAGCACATGATATGATTGTACCCAGCAGCCTGTCTGTTGGTTAATTGCTGATTTTTCCCTTCCAGAGATGGGACAGCAAAACAAATCTGATTGAATGTGGGTGTGAATCAAGCTTACACCATTCACAAGTAAGGGAAGTGAAACATCTTTCATCAATATTGCATCATTAGGCTATTGATCAGACTTGTTTAGAGGTCCTAGATTCTGCTAGGAAAGGGCAACAAGTAAATCTGGCAACTAGGACCAATTAGCACTGCCAATTAATATTAAACATTGCCAATAAAGTCAGTGATATTCATCAGAATCTTGATTCTGACAATATCTGGCTATATTATAGGGGTCTGTTTCTCACCTGTAAAATGGATATAGTGCTGTTTTGTTGTCTCTAACTATGGGTTTGATTTTTGCCCCACCGTAGCTCCTTAGGGAGTCTGAATTTGAACTATTGTACTAGATGCAGGAAGTAATGTAGGAAATGCAATGAAAGCACTTCTTCCATAATAAGTTTTTCTTGGAACCATTTATATTAGATAACAATTACCAAATGTCCAACCTTCCCTTTTGGCAGAAGATTATGGAGATTCAATAATCTGCTATAAAGCATGTTTAGGGAGCAGATTCAGTTTTGTTCAATCTGAAGCATGGGTTGCTTTTACAGCCTTCATTATGATCTGGATGGAGAAGTATATTCCTTCTGGTTCTTTTATATTTTTCAGAACTTTTCAATACCATCGATCATAGTATTCTTCTGAGTAGCCTGTAGGGATTGAAGGCTGTAGGCACAGTTTTACAGAAATTTTGTTTCTTATTCAATGGGCAATTCTAGACTCTGGCTGTAGGAGCAGTGAACCTTGGTGGAGTGTCAAAGTGCTCAACCTTCTCTACCTACTTTTTAATATCTACATGAAACTGCTAGAGTGATCCTCCATCAGTTTGAGACCCAGTATCCAGGTCCAGATTTTGATACAGAGTCTAGAGGTTCTCAGAGAGTCAGATAAAACAGGCTGAAGTTGAACCCATAAGAAACAGTTATTGTTTATCAATCATGGATGTCTAATGTCTCTGAGTTGTTCGCCGCCCTGAGTCCCTCCTGGAGAAGGGCGGCATACAAATAAACTAAATACAAATACAATACAATATTATATTGTCTGTTGATGAACCAACACTACTCCTAAATGAGCAGATTCATGGCTAGCAGTCCTAGATTTATAATTATTGCTAGAAGGGCAGGTAGACACTGGCTGATGATTCTTTGCCAAGATATGTGGTGCCAGTTCAGCCTTATTTGGAACACATGAATCATTTGCTTGGATTAGTGCTGTGAACTCTGTACTTCCTTTAAAAATCACATGGAAACTAATATTAAAGGTCCAGTTGCTTGCTGTCACACACCAACATAGATTATCTAAAAGTGCTGGTTTTGATTTGGTTTGACTCTGAATTAGCTCAGGCACTGATTTATGCAATCAATACAGCCTCTCCCAGCATGGATTTATTTATTTATTGGATACCCAACTTGCATTAGCAATTCTGAAATGTTACCTTTGGTTAAAAGTATAAAACAAAGAAGCAAAAAAGAAAACATACCAACACTCAGTTTAAGGATAATATTTTTGTAGGATAGAAAAAAACAAACAAAGAAAATAGAAGGTTGTAGAGATGTTTTCCCTTTTTTGCATTTGTTATGTGGATTATCCTTCCTCCTGAAATACAGTCAGCCCCTACTTTATTAATTTTTCATAAACTTCTTAAAACAAATTCTAGTTAGTCTTCACTTAGCAATCACTAAATGAGGACTATATGTACTGAGAGGAACATTTTGAATTGTGATTGTTGGCATTTACTTATTTGTTTTTTTAAAAGATTTTTATTAACAAACATGTAAAATACACACACACAAAACTTAGACGTACACCACATTTACACAATACAGTGCGAACTTCCTGTTTTTTATATTAGCAATCATCAATCGATATTGCTCACCTTATATTATTTCCCCTTCTATCATATTTCATTTAGATTTCACCATTCTTAACCCTCTTATTTTACTCATAACTATTATTTTTGAGTGTTGTTATATTCTTTCATTGATTTTTGTTTCTTTCCTCCATCCACCTATACTTTTTATCCCATATCTGGTAGAATTCTGATTCTTCCTTTCCCTATATTTCTTTAGTTAGTTTATCCATTTCGGCACAGTCCATAATCTTTTTTATTATTTCATCTTCATTTGGGGTTAATTTGTTTTTCCATTTCTGGGCAAAGGCAATCCTTGCCGCTGTAAGTATATGTAGTATTAAATACTGGATTTCTTTTTTGTATTTCACTGACATAATTCCTAATAAAAAAACCTTCAGATTTCCATTCTATTTTAACCCATGTTATTGCCTCCAGTCAATTTTTGATCCTTTTCCAAAAAAAATTTGCCTCCTCACAGGTCCACCTTAAATGATAATATGTTCCGTGTATTGATTCACATTTCCAGCATTTTGGGGAGGAATTTGTTGAGATTTTAGCTAACCTTGATGGTGCCAGGTGCCATATGTAAAACGTTTTGTTTTGCACAACACAGTGTCATTTTTAAATTTATTCCCCAAAATTTTTCCCATTTGTCTAATTCAATATTATAGCCAAAGTTCGGCGCCCATTTTATCATTTGTTCTTTCACAATTTCCTCTTCCATTTTATACTTCAGGAGGAATTTATATATTCTCTCTATCATCTTTCTATCTGGGCTTTGAATAATTTTATCCAATTCGTGTGGTTCTGTTTTGATGCCATATAATTTAGTATCTTTATTGTATTTAGTTTTGATTTGGAGGTGTTAGCCAGTCAACTTTCTGCCAATTCTTCAATTGTTTTTAAATTTCCCTGTTTGTTCCAATCTGTAAAATTTGGGTGAGTCGTCCTTTCTGTTGGTGATAGCCAATTTGGGATTTTCACATAGTGGATTTTTTTGATTTTGAACCATTGTTGCAGTAAGGCTCTTCTGATTAAATGATTTTGAAAGTATTTGTGTGTTTTATTTTTATCATCCCATAGAAATGTATGCCTGCAGGTCATGGCCTTCTCAGGACAGAATTCTTTTATTTTTTTAGCTCTATTCAGTCCTTCACCCATGTTATTGTTACTGCTGATGCATATAAATCCCAATTTGGTAATGCTAAGCCTCCCCTCTCCTTACTGTCTTGCATTGACTTTAGTTTAATCCTCGGTTTTCGTCCCTGCCAAATGAACCTAGTGGTTATTTTCTTTAATTCTTGAAAGAATTTTTTACCTGGATTAATAGGTGCGGCTTGCAACATGAATAGGATTCTTGGTAAGATATTCATTTTAATTGTTGCTATACATCCCAAAAGTGATAACTGAATATTCTTCCAATTTTCTAAATCTTTCTTTATTTGTATCACTAATTTATTATGATTATCGTCTTTAATTGTGGAACATTTTGCTGACAACCAGATCCACAAATATTTCACTTTCTTAGTTAATTGCAATCTGGTTGCTACTTCCAATTCCTCTTCTTGCTTTTTTGTCATGTTCTTGGTTATAATTTTTGTTTTGTCTTTATTGATCTTTAGTCCTGCCACTTTGCCATATTCTTCTACTTTTTGAATTAATTTCAAGCTGGATTCTAATGGTTCCTCTAGAACAAATACTAAGTCATCGGCATAGGCTTGGACCTTATATTCTTCATTTTTGAGTCTTAAACCTTTTATTCCCTGGTCTTTCCTAATTTCATTTAGTAAAATTTCCAAAGTCAATATAAACAGCAAAGGAGAGAGGGAGCATCCCTGTCTGACTCCTTTTTTTATTTCAATCTTTTCTGTTAGATCTCCATTCATCAGAACTATGGCTGTCTGAGTGTTATAAAATCCTTCTATCATTTTTATAAATTTTTCTCCGAATTTCATCTCATCCAATAGTGTTGTTATAAATTTCCAGATTACGTTGTCAAATGCTTTTTGTGCATCAAGGAAAACCAGTACCATTTGCTTTTCTGGATGGGCCTCGTAATACTCTATTATGTCTAGAATGACTCTTGTATTATTTTTAATATATCTGTGGGGTAAAAATTCATTTTGGTCTGATTTGATTTGATTTATTGCATTTCTATGCCGCCCTATTCCCAGAGGGACTCAGGGCGGCTCACAAACCAAGTAAGGGGGGGGGGGAATACAAACAGAAGGAAAAAGACAACGGACAAACAACTACAACAATTTAAAAACACTCAACAACCACACAATTCGAGTGGGGGCGGGGAACTCGTCAGCCCCAGGCCTGTCGGAACAACCAGGTTTTAAGGGCTTTGCGGAAAGCCTGAAGGGTGGTCATGGTCCGAATCTCCACGGGGAGCTCGTTCCAGAGGGCCGGAGCAGCCACAGAAAAGGCCCTCCTCCGGGTGGTAGCCAATCGGCATTGGCCAGATGGAATTCGGAGGAGGCCTAATCTGTGGGATCTAATAGGTCTGTTGGAGGTAATTGGCAGCAGGCGGTCTCTCAAGTACCCAGGTCCAATACCATGAAGGGCTTTATAAGTGACAACTAGCACCTTGAAGCGTATCCGAAGACCAATAGGCAGCCAGTGCAGCTCGCGTAGGATAGGTGTGACATGGGTGTACCGGGGTGCACCCACAATTGCTCGTGCAGCTGCATTCTGGACAAGCTGAAGTCTCTGAATGCTCTTCAAGGGCTGCCCCATGTAGAGCACATTGCAGTAGTCTGGATGTATTCGTTCATTTCAAACCTGTTTAATTCTTCCTGCCATAATTGCTGCAAATATTTTATAATCAGAGTTTAATAATGAAATTGGTCTGTAATTTTGAATTTCTTGTAGATTGGTTTCTTCTTTTGGGATTAGCGATATTATTGCTTCAGTCCATGATTCAGGTATCTTGGCTTTTCCTAAAACCTCATTAAACATTTCCACTCCTAGCTCTTCCAATATTATTTTGTTATATTTGTATAGTTCCACCGGTATTCCGTCTGGTCCTGGGGTTTTATTATTTTCTGATTTTTCAGGACTAATTCCACTTCGGCTAACGTTATTGGCCTGTTTATCGCCTCCCTTTGTTCTTTTGAGAGAAAAGAGAGGCCGTAAAGGCGCAATCCGGTTTAGAGCCCCCGTCGCCGCTGTATTCCAAGCAGCGACTAAGGACTCCACCAGGCTGTGGACAAGAGTGTCAGGTATTTCTCCAAGTGCCGTCTGAAATCCCATAGGGTCCATCAGGCGTCTGGGGCGGAACCACCTAATTGGTTTCTCCTCCCTACAGTGGGGGATTGGTTTCCAAAAGTCAAGCCTCAGTAGGATGCTAAGATAAGATCTTAGCAAGATCTTATCTTTTCTATGTTTAAATATTGTTTTATTTTGATTTCCTCCATACTATCTTGTGCATATAGTTATATTTATGAGTGTATGTATGTATGTATGTATGTATGTATGTATGTATGTATGTGTGTATATATATGTGTGTGTGTGTGTGTGTGTGGTTTTTTTTTTTATTTGTGCTGATAAATAAATAAAGGGAGACTAGTATAGATCTATTTCAAGCTATTTAGCTCTCATCAGCTAGCCATACCCTTACTGGGATTTGAACCTGGGCTATATTACATACTAGGCAGAAATCTTAGCCATTAGGCCACAGGCTCTTATCCGTTATCAGCGAAGCCAGGGTGAAAGGTATCTATTAGATTTTTTACAACCCCTGGTAAGCTCCAATTATGGGAGGAAGCTAACTGCTTCCATCATCTGTCAGTCGGCTCGATTGTTATATATATATATATATATATATATATATATATATATATATATATATATATATATATATATATATATATATATATATATATATATATATATATATATATATATATATATATATATATATATATATATATAGTTATATAGTTATATAGTTATATAGTTATATAGTTATATAGTTTTATATAGTTATATAGTTATATAGTTATATAGTTATATATAGTTATATAGATATATAGTTATATATAGTTATATAGTTATATATAGTTATATAGTTATATATATATATATAGTTATATTTATAGTTATATTTTATAAGTATTTATGAATGATATGCTTCTTTTCTTCCGCTTTGTAGTGAATTCTTCCCGCATCATCCTTTAATTGATATATTGTCCTTTTTTCTCTTTCGTTCTTCAGTCTATATGCCAGCCATCGTCCTGGTTTGTTGGCTTGTTCAAACTAATTCTGTCTCACTACTTTAATTTTCTGTGCTAATTCCTTTTGAGTTATTAAATCGATCTTGTTTTATCACCTCTATTTTTTCTTTTTTAGTTTTATTCTTTAGATCTCTCTGTAGTTCTTCTTCAGCTTCCCTAAGTTCTTTTTGCATGCCTTCTTGTTTCTCTTTTTGTTTTCTAGTTTTTCTCGCCAGGTGGGCAATCATAAGGCCTCTTGTATATGCTTTCATAGTATCCCAGAGATTTTGAATTGTGGTGTCTTCTTTTTTATTTATTTTAAAAAACAATTTTAATTCTTTCTCTAGCATTTCAGTGTATTCTATTTCATTTACAATACTTGAATTCATCATCCATCTTTTTCTTCTTTTTGACCTTTCCATCTTAATTTTATTGGATTATGATCTGCCCCCTCCTTTGCTTCTATTTCAATTTCATCTACTTGATTACATAGCCCAGATGAGATCCAAGCCATGTCGATTCTTCATAGAGATTGATGGGGGTTCGAATAAAAGGTATATTGCTTTCTTGTTTTGTGCCTTTCTCTCCAAATATCCTGTAATTTATATTTCATTGCCATCTCAAAAAAGGATTTGAGTAATGTATTTTTTTGTTTTATTTTTCTTTTTGCTTTCATAGTCCATTTTTTTATCCACTGTTGCATTATAATCTCCAATTAAGCAAATGTTTTCATATTCTAATTCATTTATTTTGTTCCTATAAAATTCCTCTTGTTTTTGGTTTGGTGCATAGATGACTATTAATAATATCGGTTTTTCTGTTGTCTCTAATTCAATCATTAGCATTCTGCCTTCTTCATCTGGACTTTATTTTTTCCTTTATATAGGTTGCTATCCCTCTTTTTTTTATCTGCCAATGCTGTATATAATTTCCCTAGTTTTTTGTTTTCCAGTAAGTTCCTATGTTCCCTTTTAATATGCACTTCCTGTATACAGGCTATATCTACCTTCAATTTATTAAGTTTATTAAACATCTGGGCTCTTTTTTTGGTGCATTCAGTCCATTCAAGTTTATCGAAATAATTGTTATTTCCTGATCCATCTTTAGCTGGGGTTGTTTTTTTTTACTTCTAGTTTGTATCTGACTTTTCCCTCTCACGCCTTCCTTCTCTGCTCTCTCTCTCTTTCTTGCTTCTGTTCTTCTCTCCTGTTTCTTTCATTGTCTCTTAATGTTTCTTCCTCTCGACTTCTACTTTCTAGTTCCTCTTTACTTTCTTGTTCTTCTTCCCCTTTGCAGTTTTCATCATAGAATTTCTGTTCTTCTTCTATATTCTCTATCTTATATCTTTTTCCTTGCCAAAATACCAGAACCCCTTCTGGTACCAATCATCTGTACATTATTCTGTTTTTATTTAACTGATTTGTTAAAAATTGGTACTGCCTATGTTGTTCCCGAATTCTCAGTGGAATCTGTTTAAGCGTGATCAACTCTTTTCCCTGTAATGTAATCGTCTCTTCTCTGGTTTTTTTGTACACTTCAACTCTCATTATTTTTTTAGCAAATCTTACATGCACTTCTCTTGGGAGTCTGTGTCTTCTGGCATAGTTAGTATGCGCCCGGTAAGCTTCATCGATGTCTTCTCTCAACTCTTGTTCTTTTCTTTATAGAATTTCAGTGAAGATTTCAATCATATTTCCTTTCAGGTCTTCCTCCTTCTCTTCCGGTATGTTTTGGAATCTTAGGTAGAATGCAGCTCTTTCATTTTCAAGTCGGATTATTGATAGCTCTAATTCTTTATTAAGTTGTTTATATTCCAATTCCATTTTTCCCATCTTCTGATCTGATTGTTCTATTTTTTCTTCCATACACTGGATTTTCTAGAGTAAGATCTTTATTATGGTCAAAGACCAGCAATATACATTTGTCTTTACACTATATTAAAAATACTAAGATTAAAATATAATTAAAAGTATTTACATTAAAAGTGGATAATAACATTATGGTCCAAAGATTGTTAAAGGTATGTCCAGATAATTGGTACAAGATGGTACTATACTGTAGCCAATTTTTTTTCTTATGGACATTGCAGCAGCACAGAACTTTGCCACTGCATACGTGGTAACCGGGTTAGTGTCCTGGAGGAGAAAGCCTAGATAAAAATTGTCTGCCCTCCCTGGCAATCTCTAATAAGGGGAGAGTATATGCAGACCTACAAGCTCTGTATAGCTCGCAGTGTAATAGAACATGTGAATTATCTTCCACTTCTTCTTTACCACATATACAAACGCGTTCGGCTATAGATGTTCTCTTATACCTGTCCTGGAGGAGTGCTGAAGGAAGAATGTTAAATCTGGCTCTGAAGAAAGCTATTCTTTGTTTTGGAGAGATCAGGTCATTTAGATATCTTGCCGATTCCCACACACCCTGTTTGATTTTGTCCCTACTGTGGAAAGGCAACCTATTTAGTTCTTCTTGGAACTCCATGTCCCTCATTCTATTGATTACTACTTGCTTTGCTTGCTCAAAGCCTAGGGACATTAAGAATAATGGTGAAAGCCCATAAGAGCCTAGCTTGTGATCAATTGCTTGTTTCCAGGGGGAAGGGAAATTGTCAGTCAACACTAGTGGGGACAGTCCCTCTGGATAGAAATGCATTTTAAGCCAATAAATGACCATCATCTTCCAGGCTCTTACTTGAATTTGAGGCATGCCTGTCTCAATTCTTAACTGGGCATTTGGAGTGCCATTGGGAGCAGCTAAGATGGCTCGCAAGAATTTTGTTTGAATAGTTTCTAACAAATCTCTCTTTGCAAGGATTCCTGTTTGTGCCCCGTAAAGTATTTGTGCCAATGTTTTGGCCTCAAAAAGTTTTAAGGCAGCAGGTACTAACTGTCCTCCACCTGTATAAAAGAAATGTTTGATTGCATTTGAGGACCTAATGGCTACTTGCAATGTGTGATCCAGGTGTGCCTTCCATGTCCCTAGCGAGTGGGAAACCATACCAAGGTATCTAAATGTTCTAACCTGTTCCAAACTATATCCTTCTATTTGCCAGGAATATTGGCGTGGTCTTTTAGCAAAAACTAAAATTTTTGATTTATCAAAGTTAAGGACCAGCTTGTTTTGCCTGCAATAGCCGAGTGTTGCCCTAATTGCTCTCTTCAGACCTATGGGGGTTTGTGAAATGATAGCGGCGTCATCAGCATATAAGAGAAATGGCACTTTGTGTTGTGCTAGGTTAGGAGGATGGAAATCCGGGTTCTGTAAAAGCTCAATCAGGGGATTAATATAGAAGTTGAAGAGGGAGGGGGACAGGATGCAACCCTGCTGTACCCCTTTTTGTACTCTTACTGAGCCGGTTAAACTCCCTTGGGGATTGCACCGCACTTTCAGGGTGGAATTGGCATACAATTTTTGTATGAGGAAGAGGAGGCGTTTATCGATAGTGGTGCATTTTAACTTCTCCCAGAGGGTGATCCTGGATATTGAATCGAAGGCCTTTTAAAATCCAGGAAGGCCACAAAAAGAGAGGAATTTTTTTAATGTGTGTATTTTTGTACTAAATGGTGGAGTACCAAGATATGATCCACCGTCGATCTCCCTTCCCTGAAACCAGCTTGTTCGTCTTTGATTATCCCCCAATCTTGAAGTTTATAATTTAGGTGTTTGGCATACAGTTTACTAATAACGCTTAGAAGACTAATGGGTCTGTAGTTGCCTGGGTCATTTCTATTCCCTTTTTTATAAATTGGTATGATAATTGCTACTCCCTAATCTCTAGACATATGGCCTGTATTGTCTATAAATGTAAACAGTGATGCTAAAAGTAGAGCCCACCAACTGGCGTTCTTTTTAATTATTTCTGGCAGGACATTATCAGCTCCGGATGCCTTATTAGCCTTTAGGGCTCTGATCAACCCGGATATCTCTTCTGGTGTAACAGGGGGCCAGTGAGGAGTGTGGTCCAAACTAGCTTGGCTCTCCTTGGTTACATAGTCAGGATCTGTATAAAGCTCTCTAAAACTCTTCCCAGGCATGAATTGGAACCTGATTTGTAGGGGTTAGGGGAGGTTTTCCCAGTCCCCTGGTGATGTACCAAAAAAGGGATGTATTTTTTGTCCTGACTGCCGTAATTAGTCTATGCCAAGACCCCTTCAGGGCCGCACTTTTCTTTTCTTTTAGAAGGTTCTTATATTGTGTTTTCAGCTGCTTTAAGTAGTAAGTGTGCTCCTCTGAGGGGCACCTTTACTTTTCTTGTATTCTTCATTATATATCTTTTTTAGTTGAACGCAATCTCTATCAAACCATTTTTTGTTTTTTGAAACTAGCATTTTGGGGTGAGCTAGTGATCTGTTACTGAGAACCAAATTCAAGTTTACAATTAAGGATTCAAACCCCTCTAGGTAAGATCCCCCACAGTTATTTCTTAGTAGAGATGTACGAAACTCTATGGTTTCAGGGGCTAACATCCATTTGGTAACTTCCTTAGCGTTTTTCTCATTCCATTTAATTTTTACCTGGGTATTTTGAGTTTCTAACCTGGGTAGGTAGGCTGTGCCTGCCCTTAGAGAATAGTGCAATGTGAGAGTAAGGAGTATTGTATTATGATCACTTTCCAATCGCGAGTCTACCTCTATCTTCTGTAAGAACTTCAGGAGGTCATATGATATTATCCAGTAGTCAACTGTGGATTTTCTTCCTGCTCCCAGGTAAGTATATTCTGCTGGGAAATCGCCCCATGGGGACCCGTTAAGGATACACAGATCCAAACGTTCAGTCATTTGTCTTACACATAAGCCTGCCCGATTAGCTTTAGGGTCTTTAAATTGTCTGGCATGCAAAGATTCATCTGTTACATTTTAATCATAGTGAATCTTAAACTGCTTATATAATGCTTGATCATTTGGACCCATCCTAGCGTTTAAGTCCCCCTCTATAATTATTGCAGCTTTGGGGAATTTGGCTGAACAGCCAAGAATAAAATCTTCTATGCTGTCCCAAATTTTGTTAATCACATTATTCTTATTAAGTGGAGGAATATAGATATTGAATAGCAAAATCTCCACCTGTTTAAATAAGAGTAATGTAGTTACAACCCATGACTGGAAGGGTGGCAGTAGTACACATTTAAAATGTAAGGATGTATTAACTAATGTCACAATACCTCCTTTAGCTCTCCCCTGCACCTTGCTTGGGACAGCCAGAATTGAGTTGACCCAATAGCCATCTAACTGAATCTCTGTGGAGGCCCAGGTTTCCTGCAAGAAGAGGATGTCAAATTGTGATATATAGTCAAAAAAGAGTTGGTCTTTTGATGGGACGGACCTACCTACTATATTCCAGGTTATAAGGGAGAGTGGGTCAACTTTTGGAGCTCATCAGGAAACTTGATTTATACAAAGGGAAGTTGTCTGATTGTTACCATGGATTGAGGTGTCATCGCACACTGAATTGGTCTTCTTTAAAAATAGGGAGGACCCATCTAGGTCGTGTGTAGGCTCTTGAGAAACTTGTTCAGGGTAAGAGGTTTTAGCACCAGCTAGCAGAGCTTGCCATTCCGAAGCCTCTTCTCTGGTTGTAGGGCAAGGCGTTATTAGGTCATCTTTCATTCTTTGCAATGGTGGCTCTTTCGTGGGTCGACTCTCAGTATCTTGGTTTGGAGCTGGCGGTGATGAAGGTGTCATGGAATTTTCACACAGGGATGAAAACATCTCCATCTCTTCTGGGGTCTCTAATACCCCCTTAGGGTCTTAGCTTCTATTTTCTATGATCTTGAATTCATGCAATCTCTTGTCCTCTGGGGGGGAAGTGAGAGGCTCAATTATTGGGGAAACCAGGTCTATAAGTGGCTCTGCTGCATCCATTGTGACCAATAAGGATTTCTTTAAATTTTCTAGCTTGAATAATATATTGTCTTGTTCTTTCCTTGGGAGAGAACCAAAAGCGTTAATGAGGCCAGCTTCTGTGCTGTTAAGTATCTCTTCTCCGTGCAAGATTGGTTGACTCCCACTATCATTCTCTTTCTTTTCCAAGGTTGAAAATGGGGTGGCGTCATTCGCCTTGGAGGCTCGCATGTTAGTTATTAACGGGATAACCCTTTCCTCACCAAAGATTCTGATGGGAAAGATTTGGAAGGAGGCTAAAAATGCCTTCATCTTGAATAACATCTGTGGTATGGTGGGCTGTTTGAAAGACAGAAGGATCCGCTTGCAATTTGGGGCCTCAGGTAACCACTCCACAGCACGGAGATCAATCATGCCCCTGTGACAGTGAAGAAGCTGGCTTAGGGAATTTAATATTGCACTTCTGGAATTCCAACGTCCATAATTAAGTCTGTTCAAATGGATTCTAAAAGCTATCCTTTGTGTTTGTAGTGAACAATGTGATTGTTGTAATTGAGGGCGGGATTCTTTCCTGATTTCTTCTTTTTTGATACCTTTTCCTCTCGATGCCTTGTCTTGGGGGAGGGACTGTTTTTTTGAGAGGACTGTCTCCTTTTATCTGTCTCTTTAACTGTTTCTCTGGCTCTTTGTTCTATTTTCTTTTCCTTATCCTGCGAATGGGAGTTAATCAAATCTTCTGCCAGAACTTTAGTGGGAGTTCTTGGGGCCCGATATTGCATTTGAAGAAAAACAGCTAAATCTTTTTTCAATGACTCTACATCATGTTGAATGGCAATTAATTGTTCAAATATTGAAACCACCGTTTGCGCTGTGAGAAGGCATTGCTTTGCCATAAACTCGGTTGAATTTTCCCAGGGTAAACTCTCCATACTCTGAATTATCTGGTTCTTTGCCTTTTTAGTCTTTAACTTAGACTCCATAAAGGAAGTTGTTGGGCTAGTTGTTTGTGATAAGAGCTGGCAATCATTTTGTTCTCCCTCCACCAGATCAGAGAAGTCTAGTAAATGCTGATTTGCCATATCTTTTTGCTGGTCCTGTCCTAATCTCTCCAGATTGTTGGAGATGTGGGGGTTAGTTTTACTTACAGATCTCTTGCCAACAAAGAGCTCCTCAATTCGTGGTTGTTTTGCTGTCTTCACTGGAGGGAGAGATCATGGGCTGGTGCCATGGCGTTTCTTTCTTTTTTCCATGCTTATTTAATCCTTTGGCAGCAACAAAAGTTTTTGTTTGTATTATGTTCTACGCTGTTATCTCCACCAAAAAATGTTAATTAAATAAAAAAGAATCGAGTAGGAGTACTAAAAATTGATAAAATAAAATAAAACCGGGAGGGACTACTGCAAACACGCTCCAGCTGCACCGGCTGCAGCTTCTATTTTTTCTTCCATACACTGGATTTTCTGTTCATTGATTGCTAAGGCATTCTGTATCCTTTCAATTTTGTCATCTACATTTTTGATAGTTCCTTTCAATTCTCCCATTTTATTTTTCATTTCTTCATGATTCCTCTTTGTCTCTTCATGATTAGTAGTTGTCACTTCTTGGCTTTTCACCAATGTCTCTTGTATCATCTGGAGCATCTATTGCATACTCTGCATCATTGGAGGTGGTCTCGTTGTTCCTGCCATCTTTTCACCTTTCTCCAACCCCAACGCACTCTCAATTGATCTTTGATTTGAAGAGGGAGGTGTTGCTGAAATCACATTGGGCGTAGTTTTTTTCACTAATTTTACTGAAGTTGCCATTTTTATCCCCCTATTTATCCTTGCCCACAATTGCATATGAGTTCTACTTTACTTCTACTTTATCAGTAATATCAATGAAATAAATAATTGTATATTTCAATATTTAACAATAATTAACCTTCCTTAATATCACGTTTCAATACCTAAACATTTCTATGTAGTATTCTATTCTATTTTTGGTCCTTAATTAATATATATCATAGATTTATATATCACACTATTATCTTATACCAATAGATGTCTCTCAATTTTATCATTTATACAGGTATTCAATTCTAGTAATTAGTTTCTCTCTGTGTGTGTGTGTGTGTGTGTGTGTGTGTGTGTGTGTGTGTGTGTATGTATATAAAGCTTATGTCACCATTGGTTTTCTTGCATCAGACTTAACAGTTCAAATTTACAGTCCACTAGGTGTCACCCTCTCCTCAGTGTCACTGTTAGTATCCACAATTCCAGCAAAAAAGTGAAGAAAAGGTCTCCTTCTAAAACAGTCCTCTTTCTACTGTCTCTGACACTGTTCCAAGTTCCGAGGCAAATAAATATCAAGTACTTATAAGTTCAACTATTCTTTGGGGAAAACAAAACAGCAGGAGGAAGAGCGAGAAGAGAAAAAAAACTCAACTACCAACCTGACTGTTAAACAATCTTCTCTGAGCTTTCCAAATCTTCTCGGCAGATATTATGTTCCACTCCTGTTGTCCATGCCGGATTTTCGTTCTCACTGTGGCCAATTCCTTCAACTTATTCAGGCTGCCCCTTCCAACTCAGCATCTCTCACTTCTTTTTGGCAAAATTGAACTGCAAAAACAGTCTCCTTCCCGGCGCCTTCTTCTTTCCAGCTCACTCTCCCTGCCAATTTCGCGCTGTCCTCCTCTTTGGGTCTTCAGTAATAGTAACAGATATCACGATTTCAACTGCTTTCTTTCTCTGCTTCCTTCTTATGCGGTTGCCATCGCTCCAGTCCTAACCAAATGGCAGAATAGTTCCTTGTCCGTTTAGAGTGTTTCTCCTATCCGCAGGGGGATTTGCCTTATCACCCCAGCGTCTACAGAGTATCCCCTTAATCTGCTGGCCCCTTCAGGATCAGCAGCGCTCAAAAATGAGCCCAAACAAAGAAGTTAGAGGTTAGGAGAGCTCCCTTTTCTCCGTTCTAAGCACAGTGACGTCACCACAGGAAGTCTCGGCATTTACTTATTTGTATTATTTCTTTTATACCTTTTTTAGTTGGTTTTTATATATTTTATTATAAGCATTTTTTTAAAAAAATCCCTTTAATTGATTAATATTGTACTCTGAATATTTTAATAACTTTATCTTTTTAGAAAGTTAAAAATCTGAATCATGCCAAGGGTAATATACATACTAAATAATAAACTAAAACATTATTTTAATATTAAAGCAGTTCAGATTTCTAGTCTTATTTTAAAATAATTAATTTGATAAAATTAAGGTAAAAATGGTAATCAACTGTTTTTGTACTATAGCCAATGTACAAAAATGAATACGCAGCTTCAGCAGCTATTTTTCTCAAAATTACCCTGAAACCTTCCAAATATTTAAGCTTGTGTTGAAATTTGAAAGAATGAAGCATATGTTGAGTTTATGTGGAACAGCAGGTTCAAAGACTCCGCAGGTTTTATCAGAGAAGGAGTAGGATTGGGTGGATACTTTCAACAGTCATTTAAAGAAGCTTTTTACTCCTTTTTGGTGCAGCAATCTAAATTAAAGCAATTGCACAAATGATCACCTCTTTGAGTAATTGATTATTCTGCCCAGGTGGGTGGATTTTTCCTAAATTGTCTGCTTCTAGGAATAAATCTAGCACAACTCCCCTTGTTAATGAAATCAAACATATTCATTACTCAATATAGAGATTATTTAGTTGAGATAATCAACTAAATATCCTTGAGACTAGCAAACCTTACCCATGCCATCATACCCTCTGCATGTTTTCATTAACTCTGGCATAACTCATGTATCATTTATTAATGCCAGGAATATTTACTTCACTCAGGAGTTGGAGTCTTGTGGGTACCAGTAATGATGGAATCAGCCTGCATATGCATAGTTTTGTACAGCAATTTTCATTAAGGGTATAAGAAAACTAACATAATGGAAGCATAATTATTTTTTCTGTCATTATATTTACAAATGCAGAATCATTCAGATAATGATTCAACAAGTGCAGGTAGATATTTAAAAAAACTGGACAGCCATATTTAGTTACTATTTCACTTTTGCATAAATGTCAGATATGGAATTCCCTCCTACGCTTTCATTTTCTTTCATTGGATTCTATAGAACAAAGAATATAATACTATTTTTCTGTGCCTATTAGGCATTGACAAATAGACACTTTCTATTTTTCTATACCTATTAGACACTTTCGTTAGCGCTTTCAACTGTTTGATATGACATTTCAGTTAAATTCATTGCTTTACAGTTCATCGTTCAAGAGCTGAAAAATTGTAATTATACAGCAGCTGAGCTTGGTGCAAGCTACTTAAATGCACTACTCTTAGCCCTAACCTTCTTGTGGCATTTCCAGCATTTTATATGAACTGACTAAAGCTTTTTTATTTCCATTCACCATTCATTATTAACCTGCTCTGCTCCCTCCCTCTTCATGGATTTTAAACAATAGCAATAGCAGTAATAGCAGTAGACTTATATACCGCTTCATAGGCCTTTCAGGCCTCTCTAAGCGGTTTACAGAGAGTCAGCATATTGCCCCCAACAATCTGGGTCCTCATTTTACCCACCTCGGAAGGATGGAAGGCTGAGTCAACCCTGAGCCGGTGAGATTTGAACCGCTGACCTGCTGATCTAGCAGTAGCCTGCAGTGCTGCATTTAACCACTGCGCCACCTTGGCTCATGTCATATTCCTGCCCTTACATTTGTTCAGGATCACAGTCTGCTAATCCACAGTCTGGTGGTAAGGTTTTTTTAGATTTTGTGTGGGCATTCTTGTTTGGCCATCTATTGCAGGACCCTATTCAGCAGAAACATTGTGTATTTGGGTATACAAGAAATATGTTTCAGGCCCCAAAATAGTGATCATATATGAAAAATCAAAAGTGTATTGAGAATAGCTCAATAGGAGGGATTAGGGACACATTTGTGATGCTGTAAATTTTTTTACAGTTATTCTAATCAAGGAAAATAATGTTGTCATATATTTCAATCAAACATACTTTATTTGTGAAGATTCAGTTTATGATCTACATGGTGTTCTCACAATACTTCAAGTAAACAATTTGAAATAAATAGTATTTTTAAAAGTAAATACTGTATTTTTCGGATTATAAGACACACCTTTTTCCCTCAAAAAAGAGGGTGAAAATCTGGGTACATTTTATACACTGAATACAGCATTTTTGCCTCCCGAAACCCTGCCCCCTTTGCAAAAATGACCGTGCATAGCCTTTAGGAGGCATTCAGAGTGCTCCTGGGGCTGGGGAGGGCAGAAATGAGCGAAAAACAGGCTGTTTTTTGCTCAGTTTTGCCGCCCACCCAGCCCCCAGGAACATTCTACAAGCCTCCTAAAGGGTATGCATGCCCTTTTTTTTTGGACAAAAACCGGGCCCATTTTTGCAAAAACCGGGCTGTTTTGGGGAGATCTGCAGAGTGCAAAACCTTTTTTTTTAATTTGCTTCAAAATCTTGGTGTGTCCTATGTTCTGAAAAATATGGTAGTGCACAATTGCAGCCTTGGTAAAAAAAATGTTCCATATGTATTTGAAAAGACAAAAAATCAGATTTGATCAATTTTCAGTTGCTTTTCACAACCCTCATTATCCTGTGTGTTTAGAAATAATACTGTGATTTGATGAATGGTAATCTAAGAAAATAGGAATAGGTTTGCATTCTCCAAATTATCTGAATGTTGTCCTAATTCCCTGATCAGTTTTAATGCATTTTAAAAGTATATATTCTTATGTCTGGTTTGATATATATCATTTTTCTGCTGCATAGATTCCTACATAAAAGAGCATATATTATTTCCCAAACTTCTGAAAACTATATTCCTGTTTCTGAAACAAAAAATAGAAAAATCTCAATGGTTTTATAGACAGCAAGGGTTATACCCATTTAGCAGTGACGTGCGGTGAGGTTTATGGCTGGTGAGGCACTGACACAGTGGTGGGTTTCAATTTTTTTTAGACTTGTGGACTTCAACTCCCAGAATTCCACAGAAAGGCATGCTCAGTTCCGATTTAAAGTG